>NC_053026.1:428758471-429070392 GCF_003073215.2 Triticum urartu
TAATTGCAATAACCGAACACGATCCATACGCTTTGCAGCACAGGGGAGTTTTACAGTGTCAAATCTTAACGCTATTGGATGTTTTGGGGGGTAAGACAGCGCCCAAAAATCACAACTTGAGGACACCCGATACGCATCTAAGCAACAGTAAACACTTGTTTTCAACAGCAAAAGACCAAACACTTGTTTTCAGCAGAAGAAACACCAAACACTTGTTTTGAACCAAAGAAACACTCAGCGCCAGTTCCCCTGCCCGACGCAGGCAAACAACAGATCAAGATAAACAAGGCAAAAGCGACTTCGCTCAAGTAAAGCTGAAGGCGGTAGGCAGTAAGGAGGCGAACGGGCCGATTTGAGGCGGGGAGATTCAAAAACTTACCACCCGTGCCTCGATTCTCCGAGGAGAGAAGCAAAGGCCGCGCGGCGGGCGCGGCGGCGGAGGCGGAGGCGGCGACGGCGGGGAGGGAAGTCGCGGTGGCGTCGCCTCCCTGGGCGAGAGGCCGAGAATTCGGTCGGGTTTGCGGAGCGCGGCGGTGGAGCTTTTGAGCCGGGCTGCGGGGTACCTCCTGTCTAGGAGGAAGGGAGGGAGCCGGCTGCGATGTGGTGGCTAGGGCCCTAGTGGTGGTAGTGGCTTTGACCCTGGAGCGACAGGGAGACGAGGCGGGCTTGTCAAAACCTAGCACGGCCCAAGGCCCAGGAACGCGCTGTTAGACGGGCTGGCCCAGTTAGGCTTACCATCTCGCCGGTTTTAATTCACAAAGTGTGGTTGTCTCAAAAAGAATTTTTAATAAAGTGTGGGCATTCCTCAAAAAAAAAGGAAGCTTCCAGAATGCCTCATGTCCTCAAAAAACTGGGAGCTTCCAGAAGATTTTTTTTTCTTTTTTTTTCTTTTCTGTGCATTTTATCTTTTGCTTTATATTGCCTTTTTATTTTCATTTTTTCTGGTTCCTTATCTTTTTTCCCGTTCCTTTTCTTTTTTCAAAATTTCTATATATTTTCCCATTTCCTTTTATTTTTGCGTTTTTTCAATTTTCCAATTCGTGATTTATTCCAAGTTTATGTTTTAAAAAAATTGCTAATATATTTCAAATCGGCAAAATTTTCCTTGAATTTCATGAAATCAAATTTGGGAACTTCTTTAAGACCAAGACATTTTTCAAATTTCTGGAAATTTATTGAAATTATGAACTCCTTTTCAAATTCATGATTTTTTTAATTCATAGAATTTTTTAAGACCAGAAAATATTTCTTTGAATTTGCAAACGTTTTTTTAATAATGATAAAATTTCAAGTCATTGACCATCCTTTTGAATTTGCAAAAAAAATTGTAAACCTTTTAGGTTACCAAACATTTTCAAATTTGTGAACAGTTTTCAAATTTTAGAAGAAAAATTCAAGTTTGCACATAATTTTGAAGTTGACAATCGTTTTTTAAACTTATTTTTTCAGATTCTCGATCTTTTTTCAAATTGGTGAGCAATTTTACAACCTACGAACTTCTTCAAATTAGCAAACATTTTTTTAATTTACAACATTTTTCAAATTCAAGAATATTTTTAAAATTTGTAACTTTCTTTAAATCTGCAAATGTAGTCACATTTATGAACTATTTAATCTATGGAAAACTAAAGGGTCGTTTTTCCCTCAAAAACCAGCGGTTGAATAAAAAGCGAGCGAGCCGACTAGGAAGGAGCTCAAACGAGCAAGCAGGAAAAAAACGACAAGCAAGCTGAGGAGCGGAGAAGCAAGACGAGTGAGCTGAGCTAAGAGCATCTCTAGCCACACCTCCAACAAGCTCCTTCAGACCATTTTTTCGGCGCCGGCGCCAAAAAAACGCCTCAGTCGCGCCCCCGGATGTCGAAAAACGCCGCTTTTTTCCGCCCGGCGGTCTCAGGCCGAACCCGGCGCACCGGGGGCAGTTGGGGGCTCCGGCGCAAGGGAAAAGCGCGGCTGGCCCACGTCGTCAGGGGAAAAGTCAAAGTTTTCTTCCCCGACTCGCCTCCCACCATCGCGCCCTCGGCCGCTAGTAGCTATATCCCGGCGCCGCCCGCCGCCTTTCACCACTAGATAGCCATTCCACGCCGGAAAAATAGCAGAGCTTCGCCGCGGCAGCCCCTCCAACAGCAGCTGAGCGTTTCCGGCCGCGGAGGGTCAGTTTAGCGGCGGGTACACGCTCACCGGGCGCAAGGTGTTCGGCGATTTGCCTGCCTCGGCGATGGACTCGGATGACGAGGAAGCGCTCGCCGGCTGCTGGAGGAGGAAGCCGAGGCCGACGTCCAGGAAGAAGAGCATCTCATGGTGCTCGCCGCCCTCGCCCAGCTGCTGGCGAGCAATGAAAAGCCGCGGCGAGGTGGCTCGGCGCCGGGGCGGGTGAAAGCAAAGAACCGGCATCGTCTCGAAGGCTACTGCATGCTCTACTCCGACTGCTTCGCCGATGCTCCACTTCACGGCGGGAAAACATTTCGGCGCCGTTATCGGATGAGCCGAAAGCTCTTCCTCAGGATTGTGAATTCCATCCGGGAGTTCGACAACTACTTCAAGTGCAAGATGGATTGCACCGGCGCCCTTGGATTCACCTCCATCCAGAAGTGCACGACAGCGATGAGGATGCTTGCATACGGAGCTCCCGGTGATTCACTCGACGACTATGGGCGCATGGCCGAATCCACCAGCATAGAGTGTTTCTACAAATTTTGTCGGGCAGTGGTGGCCGTGTTTGGACTGCAATACTTGAGAACACCCAATGCAGAAGACGCTGCTCGGATCCTAGCACAGAATGCAGCAAGAGGATTTCCTGGGATGCTTGAAAGTATCGACTGCATGCATTGGAAATGGAAGAATTGCCCATTTGCTTGGCAGGGGATGTACAAAGGCGCCAAAGGCGGTTGCAATATGGTACTTGAGGCGGTGGCCACACATGACCTCTAGATTTGGCACTCCTTCTTTGGTATGCCAGGAACTCACAATGACATCAACGTGCTGCAGTGCTCTCCTGTCTTTGCCAAGCTTGTTGAAGGTCATTCTCCTCCGGTGAACTTCGAGATCAATGGGCGGCACTACAACAAGGGGTACTATCTAGCTGATGGCATCTATCCGAGATGGTCGACATTTGTGAAGACGATCTCAAACCCTGTGCCAGGAGGCAAGACCGTCTGGTTTGCGAAGGTTTAGAAGGCTTGCAGGAAGGATGTTGAGCGGGCATTTGGTGTGCTCCAATCTCGATTTGCTGTTGTCCAGTACCCCGCTCAGACTTGATCGAAAGATCAAATGTGGGAGATTATGACTTGCTGTGTCATCTTGCACAACATGATCATCAAGAGCGAGCAAGAAGACCCAGTGTTTGACACTGAACCATACTACAGGCAGGGTCCTCTAGCCGAAGTTGATCACTAGCTACCGGCAACCTGGACTGCCTATCTCAGTATGCGTCAGGAGATCCGAAACCCACAGGTGCATCATCAACTGCAGCAAGATTTGATAGAGCATCTATGAAGGCTCAAGGGCGACGCCGGGCGTGGCGTGTGATGAAATATGAGTTTTTATTTGTTGAAATATATAATTTGTATTGAACTATTTGTTGTTGTATTATTTTACTGAAGTATTTGATATTTCTGTGATGAAATATGTGATAAAAAATTTATGTGTATAATTGAACGTCGAACAACGGCGAACCACGTTGAATATGGGCCTATTGTCGCTCATATGGACTCTTTATTCGTTGAAATGGGGCTGAAAAATGAGCCAATATCGATACCTGGGACGAGCTGGGGACAACAACTGTGCGCGAAACCGCTCCCAATGCCGATTGTATCACCGACTCATCTTTAGAAGACGATTTTTATGCGTCTTGTGAGGGCGAACGGCTAGAGACGCCCTAAGAAACGAGACAATCTCATTTACGTCGTGACCCAAGGGAGTATGCGTGCGACTTGGCAAATCCTAATTGACCCCCACAAGCTTCAAACTAGTGGAGGCAACGCCTGTAGGGCGAGCGAGTTGTGCCCATTTAGCAGCTCCTGTTACTAAGATTTTAGGAACGTTACGTAATGTTCCATATGTTTTTATTTTCTTGGTGGATTTTTCTTTCTGGTTTTCTCAGTCTTTTTATTCTTTATTTCCCATTGTTCCAAACTTTTAATAAACATTCAAAATTTATTCATGGTTACAAAAGTGTTCAGAAATTTTTAAAAAGTTATCGTTATGTCAAAAAATGTTAATCAAAAAAATGTTTGGAATTTTTAAGCTTTGGTCGTTTTTATGAAAATTGGTTCAGATATTTTAAAAGAAATTCGCATTTTTTGAAAAATGTTCACTATTTTCAAAACTTGTTACAAGTTTAAAAAATTGTGTTTATGAAAACTATTCAAGAATTTCAGAAATACTTGAATGTTCAGTGATGCAAACAACTTAAAAAATTGCTCTTTAAAAAAGTTCAATGTTATTAAAAACTATTCACATTATAAAAAAAGATGATATTTGAAAATTGTTTGTTGTTTCAAAAAAGTTCTCATTTAAAATAATGTATGCTATTGTACAACAATTTTCTATATTACATCGTCTCGACATAGTATCGGTTTGCTATAGTACCTCGGTTTAGTTCTCAGTCGCTACAGTACCGGTTTCCCACTCGTTGCCGTGGATTTAATGGGCCGGCCCAACGTGGATACCTCTGTGCGGCAACCCTCCTGGAACGCATCAGGGTTATTTCTCGCCCGTTGCAAGACATAGAAGCTGATTGGTTTGCTACATATTTGGCAAGCCAACATTTGGCAAACTCAGAAGTTGCCAACATTTGACAACCTTTTGTGAGATTGACAATCAAAATTGGCATGCAACCAATCTCTAGCCAACATTTGGCAATTGCCAAAATTTGGCATGGCAACTTTTGACATCAAACCAATTAGGATCATAGTTTCGCATCGAATCTGGCGTGGCGCTACTCAATAGGCCCAACACTGTTGGTGTGTGTGAGTTTTTTTTTCTCTGTGTGGTTTTCTTATCTTTTTTTATCACTGTTTATATGGTGGTTCTAAGGATGGTAATTTTAGCCATGTATGTGACCCGCATGGGTAGGGCTGTTCGGGGAACGCAGTAATTTCAAAAAAATTCCTACGCACACGCAAGATCTATCATGGTGATGCATAGCAACGAGAGGGGAAGAGTGTTGTCCACGTATCCTCGTAGACCATAAGCGGAAGTGTTATGACAACGCGGTTGATGTAGTCGTACGTCTTCACGACCCGACCGATCTTATTACCAAAAGTACGGCACCTCCGCGATCTGCACACGTTCGGCTCGGTGACGTCCCACGAATTCTCGATCTAGCTGAGTGTCGAGGGAGAGCTTCGTCAGCACGACGGCGTGATAACGGTGATGATGAAGCTACCGGCGCAGGGCTTCGCCTAAGCACTACGAGGATATGACCGAGGTGGATTATGGTGGAGGGGGGCACCGCACACGGCTAAGGGATCAATGATCAACTTGTGTGTCGTAGGGTGCCCCCTGCCCTCATATATAAAGGAGCAAGGGGGGAAGGCCGGCCGGCCCTTGGGGCGCGCTAGGAGAGGAGGAATCCTCCTCCTGGTAGGAGTAGGACTCCCCTTTCCTAGTCCTAGAGGAGGAAGGGGGAAGGAAGGAGAGGGAGAGAAGAGAAGGAAAGGGGGGCGCCTGCTACCTCTTGAGCACTGCATTGGTTTTTCCTTGAAGAGGAAAGGGTGATGCAGTAGAACAGCGTAAGTATTTCCCTCGGTTTTTGAGAACCAAGGTATCAATCCAGTAGGAGGCCACGCACGAGTCCCTCGCACCTACACAAACAAATAAACTCCTCGCAACCAATGCGATAAAGGGGTTGTCAATCCCTTCACGATCACCTACGAGAGTGAGATCTAATAGATATGATAAGATAATACTTTTGGTATTTTTTATGAAAAAGAGAAATAAAGATGCAAGTAAAATAAATGGCAAAGGAAATAACTAAGTATTAGAAGATTAATATGATGGAAAATAGACCCGGGGGCCATAGGTTTCACTAGAGGCTTCTCTCGAGAGCATAAGTATTATGGTGGGTGAACAAATTACTGTTGAGCAATTGACATAATTAGCATAGTTATGAGAATATCTAGGTATGATCATGTATATAGGCATCACGTCCAAGACAAGTAGACCGACTCCTGTCTGCATCTACTACTATTACTCCACACATCGACCGCTATCCAGCATGCATCTAGAGTATTAAGTTCAAGAGAACAGAGTAACGCTTTAAGCAAGATGACATGATGTAGAGGGATAAACTCATGCAATATGATATAAACCCCATCTTGTTATCCTCGATGGCAATAGTACAATACGTGCCTTGCTGCCCCTACTGTCACTGGGAAAGGACACCGCAAGATTGAACCCAAAGCTAAGCACTTCTCCCATTGCAAGTGAGGGAGTCCTGGATTAGGGGGTCTCCGGACAGCCGGACTATATCCTTTGGCCGGATTGTTGGACTATGAAGATACAAGATTGAAGATTTTGTCCTGTGTCTGGATGGGACTTTCCTTGGCGTAGAACGCAAGCTTGGCAATACGGATATGTAGATCTCCTCCCTTGCAACCGACTCTGTGTAACCCTAGCCCCCTCCGGTGTCTATATAAACCAGAGGGTTTAGTCCGTAGGACAACAGACAATCATACCATATGCTACATATGCTAGCTTCTAGGGTTTAGCCTCTACGATCCATGGTAGATCAACTCTTGTAATACTCATATCATCAAGAACAATCAAGCAGGATGTAGGGTATTACCTCCATCAAGAGGGCCCAAACCTGGGTAAACATCGTGTCCCCCGCCTCCTGTTACCATCCGCCTTAGACGCACAGTTCGGGACCCCCTACCCGAGATCCGCCGGTTTTGACACCGACATTGGTGCTTTCATTGAGAGTTCCACTGTGCCGTCACCATAAGGCTCGATGGCCCCTTCGATCATCGGTAACGATGCGGTCCAGGGTGAGGTTTTCCTCCCCGGACAGATTTTCGTATTCAGCGGCTTCGCACTACGGGCCAATTCGCTTGGCCATCTGGAGTAGATCGAGAGCTACGCCCCTGGCGATCAGGTCAGGTTCGGAAACTTAAACTACACTGCTGACATCCGCGGAGACTTGATCTTCGACGGATTCGAGCCCATGTCAGGTGCGCCGCACAATCACGACGAGCATGACGTAACTCTGCCGTCGGACAGTGTTCGGGAGATCGCATCTGCAACTACTCCGACCTTCAATCCGGAGCAAATTGCGCCATCCAAGGACGGAGGGATAGACCCCGCCATGGAGGCCGCACTCTCAGTGGCGATGGAGCCGGATACTGACTTCACCCCTTACAAGAGCCCTGTCGCCGAACCACTGGATTCATCTCTGGCCACGGACTCCGAGCCGCCTGCATCCATGCCTATCAAATCCGACTGGGCGCCGATCATGGAATTCACCTCCGCGGATATCTTTCAGCATTCGCCTTTCGGCGATGTGCTAAATTCATTAAGGTCTCTCTCCTTGTCAGGAGAACCTTGGCTGAACTATGTCCGGCTAGAATGGGATGCGGACGATGAAGAAATTCGCTGCCCACCCACCACCCACTTAGTAGCCACTGTCGACGATTTAACTGACATGCTCGACTTCGACTCCGAAGACATCGACGGTATGGACGACAATGCAGGAGACAAACAGGAACCACCACCCACAGGGCACTGGACCGGCACCTCATCATATGATATATACATAGTGGACACCCCCAAAGAAGTCAATGGCGATGAGACAGCGGAGGATGACCCCTCCAAGAAGCAACCCAAGCGCCGACGTCAGCAGCGCCGCTCTAAGTCTCGCCACAGCAAAAGTAGTAATACCGGCACAAGAGACAATAACACTCCGGATAGTGCCGAAGACAACCACAATCCCCTCCAACACGATGTAGAGCGGGAGGGTGAATAAGCTAGCCCTCCAGAGCAGGCAGCAGATGGAGAATCGAAGGAGGACAATTACATGCCTCTCTCCGAAGACGAGGTGAGCCTCGGCGACGAAGAATTTATCGTGCCTGAGGATCCCATCGAGCAGGAGCGCTTCAAGCGCTGGCTTATGGCCACAGAAAATAGCCTGAAGAAAAAGCAACAATAGCCTCAGGCTAATCAAGACTTGCTAGCAGACAGATGGACCGAAATTCTTGCGGCCGAGGAATACGAACTCGAGCGCCCCTCCAAGAGTTACCCAAAATGCAGGTTGCTGCCTCACCTCGAGGAGGAAGCATTGAAACCTCCATCACCAGTGTACGATGCGGCTGATCGGCCATCGCATGGCCGAGTCAGAGAGGCATTTCAGCCTGAAGTTCAGCTTGCACCCCCCGCCACTCAATCAAAAATACCAAGGCCCGGGGCAACACACGGGACCTGCAAGACGTATTGGACAACAGGGCAAAATATGCAAGGTCAATATACGGGCCACGGGGGCTCGCGACAACACGGGATGATGACCGTCGCGGTAGATACACTAAAGGTAAATCCGACCGGGCCGAATACAGCAGACAAGACTCATATGAACTGCGTCGTGATATAGCCCGGCACAGAGGCGCCGCACACCCCCTATGCTTCACTGATGAAGTAATGGATCACGAATTCCCGAAGGGTTTTAAACCCGTAAATATCGAATCGTATGATGGTACAGCAGATCCTGTTGTATGGATTGAGGATTTCCTCCTTCACATCCACATGGCTCGCGGTGATGATCTACATGCCATCAAGTACCTCCCACTAAAACTCAAAGGACCAGCTCGGCATCGGCTGAATAGCTTGCCAGCAGAGTCCGTCGGCAGTTGGGAGGATTTGGAAGACGCATTCCTTGACAACTTCAGGGCACTTATGTGCGACCACCGAATGCTGATGACTTGAGCCATATAACTCAGCAGCCAGGGGAATCGGCCAGGCAATTCTGGACACGGTTCCTAACTAAGAAAAACCAAATTATTGACTGTCCGGATGCAGAGGCCTTAGCGGCATTCAAGCATAACATCCGTGACGAGTGGCTTGCCCGGCACCTCGGCCAGGAGAAGCCGAAGTCTATGGCAGCCCTCACGACACTCATGAACCGCTTTTGCGCGGGCGAGGATAGCTGGCTGGCTCGCAGAAACAAAACATCAAGGAATCCGAGCACTTCGGATACCAAAGATGCCAACGGCAGACCACGTCGTAACAGACCAAAGCGCCGCAACAACGGCAATAACACCGATGATACGGCAGTCAATGCCGAATTCAGAGGCTCTAGATCCGGTCAGCGGAAAAAGCCATTCAAAAGAAGTACTCCGACTCCGTCCAGTTTGAATCGCATACTGGATCGCTCATGTCAAATCCACGGCACCCCCGACAAGCCAGCCAATCACACCAACAGAGAATGTTGGGTGTTCAAGTAGGCCGGCAGGTTAAATGCCGAAAACAAGGACAAGGGGCTGCATAGTGATGACGAGGAGGAGTCCCGGCCGCCGAACACGGGAGGACAGAAGAGGTTCCCCCCACAAGTGAAGACGGTGAACATGATATACGCAACCCACATTCCCAAGAGGGAACAGAAGCGTGCACTAAGGGACGTCTATGCGATGGAGCCCGTCGCCCCAAAGTTCAACCCATGGTCCGCTTGTCCGATCACCTTTGATCGCAGAGACCACCCCACTAGTATCCGTCATGGCGGATCCGCCGCACTGGTCCTAGACCCCATCATCGACAGATTTCACCTCACTCGAGTCCTTATGGATGGCGGTAGCAGCCTGAACCTGCTCTATCAGGATACATTGCGAAAAATGGGTATAGATCCCTCGAGGATCAAACCCACCAAAACCACCTTTAAGGGCGTCATCCCAGGTGTAGAGGCCCATTGCACGAGCTCAATCACACTGGAAGTGGTCTTCGGATCTCCGAACAACTTCCGAAGCGAGGAGTTAATCTTCGATATCGTCCCGTTTCGTAGTGGCTATCACGCACTGCTCGGGCGAACCGCATTTGCAAAATTCAATGCCGTACTGCATTACGCATACCCCAAGATCAAGATGCTAGGACCTAGGGGGGCATAACAGTGAATGGAAACACAGAACGCTCGCTCCGCATGGAAGAGCACACTGCGGCCCTCGCAGCAGAAGCACAAATCAGCCTTTTAAGGCAAACCACTAATTCGGCGATACAGCCCCCGGACACCTTCAAGCGAGTCCGGAGTAAACTGCAACAGGATCACCTGGCACATTCAGAGCTCGCCTAGCAATTCGTCCCCCGTCCCAGTCCCAGTCAAGCGACGAAATCCGTGCCGCGTGTACATAATTACGCACTGAAAATACCATGGACATAGGCGGGGGCACGATCAGGGCACGTCCCGCAATGCGGCTTAACCGCCCTAGGGGCTGTATACCTTTATCATTTTTTCTCTTTCAGTACCTAACTCTCTGGAAGCCCTTTCCGGCAGTACGATTGCCGGACACCTTACAAGAAGGAACAACCAAGGAGGCAAGAAGCTAAGATGTACACGGGAACCCTCAGGTGGTCTCTAATAATAATCAATATACCCGCTTTCTACTATCCATACGTAGCTTGCCCTTGGATAGGACATGTCAAATAGTCCTACTTTCTGCTTATTGCACTACTTGTATCAGTACGCTTCGACGTATTATTTAAATAATAATGCATAACATTAGTCTATTATTGAATTATTCATCCCCTTTTTCTTATATGTTCATTTACGACAATCTGCACCCGTACATTCGGGTACGGTCAGTACGCCAGGGGCTTTCGTTTACCCCATAATACGGCGTGAGAAGTCCGAACACTTTCGACATTGTGGCACCCCGAACTTATAGCATTATATGCATCAGCTCCGAATCATGTCTTGGGTCAATAGTTGGGTTTGCTCGGCTCCCATGCTTTGGTACCTTACGTTTCGCTATATCGGCTAAGGTAGCGCTGGGAGAACTACTGTGATTGTGTCCCGGTTCTTCCAGACAAGCACCTCAGTAGAGAAAGCCGAAAACTGACTGTCATGATAAGGCGAGAGTTGGTCGTTGTTCGAGAGGTCTCAAGTCCTTAAAGACTTTTTCCGCTTCGGGCGAGGAGTCGGCCTTGCCTGACTTAGGCGTGTATAGCGCCCCAAATTCGGCCTTCCGAATACTAGGGGCTTCGCCAAAATTTAAAATTGTAGACTTCCATGGCTAAGTGAGAGTGATAAAACCTTATAGTCCGATTGCCTGGTTCGTTGCGCTGAACACCTCCCTCGAAGGACCCAAAATTGGGATAAAGAGCGCTTAGGTTTATCTCGAACACCCCAGTACTAGTTACATGGGGACAGAAGCCGACGACTGGCCAACTCTCAGATTTTATAAACGGCTGCACAGAAGGTAATATTTTAAATTAAAAAAGCGTTGCATAGCGCAAATGAACTCGTTTCACATTACAGGATCACATGAGCATGTTCATTCAAAAATTACATCTCTAGCACATTCATCCGCCACAAGGCGGGAACCCTTCAGGACACTCTCATAATACATTTCGGGGCAGAGATGCTCCTTGCCCATCGGCGGCCCCTCCTTTACCAGCTTCACGGCGTCCAGCTTCGCCCAGTGCACCTTCGCCCGGGCAAAAGCCCTGCGCGCACCCTCGATGCAGACAGACCGCTTTATGACTTCAAGCCGTGGGCAGGCATCCACAAGACGCCTCACCAGACCAAAGTAGCTGCCGGGCAGGGGCTCGCGAGGCCATATCCGAACTATAAGACCCTTCATGGCCTGTTCAGCCGCCTTGTGAAGCTCGACCAATTGCATCAGCTGGTCGCTCAAGGGCATTGGGTGTTCGGTCCCAGTATACTGAGACAAGAATAACTTTTCCGTCGAGATCCCCTCCTCAGCTCGGTAAAACTCCGTGGCATCTAGTACACTGCGGGGAAGATCTGCGAACGCTCCTGGAGAGCTCCGAACTCGGGTAAGTAAAAGGAAAGTTTCCTTCACATGCTTGCTTTGCATAATAAATGCCTTACCCGCTGCTATCTTCTTCACCGCATCAATCTCCTGGAGGGCCTTGTGGGCTTCAGCCTTGGCGCTCCGGGCGCTTTCAAGCGCCTTCGCAAGCTCGGACTCTCGCGTCTTAGAGTCAAGCTCCAAGGACTCGTGTTTTTTTGGTGAGAGCCTCGAGCTCTTGCTGCACCTCACCTACCCAGGCTTCTTGCTTTTCCCGCTCAATGCGCTCCTTGGCCGCTTTGTCTTCGGCCTCGGACAGCGCCTTCTTCAGGGTCGCCACTTCGGTCGGGGCCCCTGGCAAATTCATGATGATCCTATTACATTACACCCGAACTTCTTTTTAATATATAGACAAGGTATTGCTTACCTTTTCTCTCCTCGAGCTGCCTCTTGGTAAGGCCGAGCTCGTCCTCGGACTGCTCCAGGTCCTGCTTCAGTGCAGAGACCTCCGCAGTACGTGTGGCAGCGGCCAGCAGTGAAGCCTGCACATACACATAGACATATTATGATTAGACTCCTGAGTTATCATTTAATCCTCTATTCAGCCTTTCTTCGCGAACGCCGAACAGAGCATCAGGGGCTACTGTCCATGCGGTAATATTTTCTTATATTTTGATTGCTTACCTCAAAGCCTGTTAGGAGGCTGGCGCAAGCTTCGGTCAGTCCGTTTTTGGCGGACTGAATTTTCTTGATCACCGCACTCATGATAGTGAGGTGCTCTTCGTTGATGGAAGCGCCGCGAAGCGCTTCCATCAAGTTGTCTGGTGCCTCTGGATGGACAGAGGACACCGGCACGGGTGGCTTGCCCCCTTAATGGGGGATCGCCTGCCTGAGTTTGGAACCACCGAAGGTTCTGGGGCAGTATTCGGCTGGGGGCCGAACTTGGAGCCCGTGGGAGTCTTGCTCCCTTTGCGCCTAGGGTCCGGAAGGTCGCCTCGAGGCGCCCCCAGGACTACCTCCCCTCGGCTCGGTGCCTTTCGAGACAACACCTCAATGTTGTCTGTAGGGCAAGGGGTGGAGGCGGTCAGAAGTGAATCACTATTCATATCCGACAAGTCCAGTGAACCGTCCGACGAATCTACGTCGAGATGAGCTCGGGACGGACTGCATAATCATATGCGGCGTAATGATAAATAGTGCAATAAGACATACCATGAATTACTATGGTGTCCAGATACTTACGACTTCGCCAGGGGCTTCTCCTTGGGTAACCACTCATCGCCACTATAGGCGGCCATCATGGAGCAGTCCGGAGGGAGGGTCCTTCCCTTCTTGGACCCTTCGGCCTCCCTGGTTGGGCCGACCTTCCTTTTCTTGTCTCCCCCGGTTGGGGGGAGAACTTTCCTCCTCCTCCTCCTCGTGGAGTGCGCGTCGGAGTCATCGGACGATGAGTCTGATACAACCTTGCGCTGGAGACCCTTTCAGGTCCCCGTGGCCTTCTTCTTGGTCTTCTTCACCGGCACCTCGCAAGGTGCCGGAGCTAGCATCTCCGTTAGGAGAGCATCTGCAGGATCTTCAGGCAGGGGGGCTGGGCAATCAAGCTGCTCCGCTGTCTTTATCCAGTCCTGTTAATGACATGGAAGCTTAGATCCCGCACATGATTTAACTGGGGCAAATAAATACCCTGTGAGATATAAAAACTTACCGGATTGGCATGGCGCTTTGCGCTGAGTCCGCGGTCCTCGGTGAGGGAAGGGGGTACCTCGGCGCCCTTGAACAAGACCCTCTAGACATCCTTGTGCGTCGTGTTGAAGAGCTCTCGCATCGTCTGGTGCTTGGCCGGGTCGAACTCCCACAAATTGAATGCCCGTCGTTGACACGGGAGGATCTGGCGGAAGAGCATGACCTGGACCATGTTGACGAGCTTGATTTTCTTGCTCATCATGTTCCTGATGCAGGTCTGGAGTCCGGTCAACTCTATCGGAGAACCCCAGGACAAGCCCTTCTCTTTCCAGGAGGTGAGCCGCATGGGGATTCCGGATCGAAATTTGGGGGCCGCCACCCAGTTGGTCTCGCGCGGCTCGGTGATGTAGATGAAGGAAATATGCCCTAGAGGCAATAATAAAGTTATTATTTATTTCCTTGTATCATGATAAATGTTTATTATTCATGCTAGATTTGTATTAACCGGAAACATAATACATGTGTGAATACATAGACAAACAGAGTGTCACTAGTATGCCTCTACTTGACTAGCTCGTTGATCAAAGATGGTTATGTTTCCTAACCATAGACATGAGTTGTCATTTGATTAACGGGATCACATCATTAGGAGAATGATGTGATTGACTTGACCCATTCCGTTAGCATAGCACTCGATCATTTAGTTTGTTGCTGTTGCTTTCTTCATAACTTATACATGTTCCTATGACTATGAGATTATGCAACTCCCGTTTACCGGTGGAACACTTTGTCTTCTACCAAACATCACAACGTAACTGGGTGATTATAAAGGTGCTCTACAGGTGTCTCCGAAGGTACTTGTTGGGTTGGCGTATTTCGAGATTAGGATTTGTCACTCCGATTGTCGGAGAGGTATCTCTGGGCCCTCTCGGTAATGCACATCACTTAAGCCTTGCAAGCATTGCAACTAATGAGTTAGTTGCAGGATGATGTATTACGGAACGAGTAAAGAGACTTGCCGGTAACGAGATTGAACTAGGTATTGAGATACCGATGATCGAATTTCGGGCAAGTAACATACCGATGACAAAGGGAACAACGTATGTTGTTATCCGGTCTGACCGATAAAGATCTTCGTAGAATATGTGGGAGCCAATATGAGCATCCAGGTTCCGCTATTGGTTATTGACCGGAGACGTGTCTCGGTCATGTCTACATTGTTCTCGAACCCGTAGGGTCTGCACGCTTAAGGTTTCGATGACAGTTATATTATGAGTTTATGAGTTTTGATGTACCGAAGGAGTTCGGAGTCCCGGATGAGATCAGGGACATGACAAGGAGTCTCGAAATGGTCGAGACGTAAAGATCGATATATTGGACGACTATATTCGGACACCGAAAAGGTTCTGAGTGATTCGGGTATTTTTCGGAGTACCGGAGAGTTACGGGAATTTGCCGGGGAGTATATGGGCCTTATTGGGCCATACGGGAATAGAGGAGAGAGGCCAAAAGGAAGGAGGCGCCCCCCCTCTGGTCCGAATTGGACAATGGGTGCAGCCCACTTTTCCTTGTTCCTCTCCCCCTCTGTCCTTCTCTCCTACTCCATCAAGGATCCCCCCTTGGCGCGCCCTCCTCCTAGGCCGGCCACCTCTCCCTTTGCTCCTTTATATACAGGGGCAGGGGGGCACCTCTAGACAACAATTGATCATTGATCTCTTAGCCGTGTGCGGTGCCCCCCTCCACCATAGTACTCGATAAGATTGTAGTGGTGCTTAGGCGAAGCCCTGCAACAGTAGAACATCAAGATCGTCACCACGCCGTCGTGCTGACGGAACTCTTCCCCGACATTCTACTGGATCAGAGTCTGGGGATCGTCATCGAGCTGAACGTGTGCTAGAACTCTGAGGTGCCGTAGTTTCGGTGCTTGATCGGTCGGGCCGTGAAGACGTACGACTACATCAACCGCGTTGTGCTAACGCTTCCGCTTTCGGTCTACGAGGGTACGTGGACAAAACTCTCCCCTCTCGTTGCTATGCATCACCATGTTCTTGCGTGAGCGTAGGATTTTTTTTGAAATTACTACGTTCCCCAACAGCAGAACCACCCCGATTGCCACCCCTTTATGGTATCCACATAGGAGCCCTCGAGCCAAGTGACGTTAGAAATTTTTTCCACCATGGCGCCTCCGCAATCGGCTTGCTGGCCGACCACCACCTTCGGTTTAGCATTGAAGGTTTTCAGCCATAGGCCGAAGTGGGGCCTGATGCGGAGGAAGGCCTCAGACACGATTGATAAACACCGAGATGTTGAGGATGAAATTGGGGGCCAGATCATGAAAATCCAGCCCATAGTAAAACATGAGCTCGCGGACAAACGGGTGGAGGGGAAATCCTAGTCCTCGGATGAAGTGGGTAAGAAAAACTGCCCTCTCACGGGGTTCGGGCGTAGGGATGATCTGCCCTGCATCTAGCAGCCGGTGCGCGATATCCGCAGCCAGATATCCGGCTTCCCGTAACTTTGTGATGTGCTCCTCCGTGACGGAGGAGACCATCCACTTGCCTCCTACTCCGTACATGCTTGGAGTGGTTTGAGAAGAAAAACGCGAACTTGGGTGCTGGAGCTCGAGTGTGTGAGAATGGATAAGCAAGGAGGTAGAAGGCGTGGGTAAAAGGGGTGAATCCTTGTCCCTTTATAAGGGCGGAAGAGGCGATGCGCCTCCCCACTTGCCTGGTAAAATCACTTATTCCCTAAGCGCCGCAATTGATGGCGCGGTTGGATTACCCATGTCCGTATTGATGAGAATCCCGTAATAAGGGGGACACGATCTCTGCTTTGACAAGACGTGTCAAGAAAACCGCCCCGCGATATATGCGGTGCTGGTTGAGAAAAACAGTTCGAATAATGACCGGGCCATGACATGATGTCATGCTGTCAAACATGTCAGCAGATTGGATTTGTGGAAATATTATTCTCTCTATGGTGGTATGTGAAACTTGTTTTGCAGAGCTGCACACTATCCTTGTGTTCAAAATCTTCTATGGAGTATTCAGAGGAGGAACCCGCCTTGCAATGCCGAAGACAAAACTGCGCGCCGGACTCATCGTCATTGAAGCCTGGTTCAGGGGCTACTGAGGGAGTCTTGGATTAGGGGGTCTCTGGACAGCCGGACTATATCCTTTGGCCGGATTGTTGGACTATGAAGGTACAAGATTGAAGACTTCGTCCCGTGTCCGGATGGGACTTTCCTTGGCATAGAAGGCAAGCTTGGCAATACAGATATGTAGATCTCCTCCCTTCTAACCGACTCTGTGTAACCCTAGCCCCCTCCGGTGTCTATATAAATCGGAGGGTTTAGTCCGTAGGACAACAGACAATCATACCATAGGTTAGCTTCTAGGGTTTAGCCTCTACGATCTCGTGGTAGATCAACTCTTGTAATACTCATATCATCAAGAACAATCAAGCAGGATGTAGGGTATTACCTCCATCAAGAGGGCCCAAACCTGGGTAAACATCGTGTCCCCTGCCTCGTGTTACCATCCGCCTTAGACGCACAGTTCGGGACCCCCTACCCGAGATCCGCTGGTTTTGACACCGACAGCAAGAAAGATCAATCTAGTAGGCCAAACCAAACTGATAATTCGAAGAGACTTGCAAAGATAACCATCATACATAAAAGAATTCAGAGAAGATTCAAATATTGTTCATAGATAAACTTGATCATAAACCCACAATTCATCGGTCTCAACAAACACACCGCAAAAGAAGATTACATCGAATAGATCTCCACAAGAGAGGGGGAGAACTTTGTATTGAGATCCAAAAGGAGACAAGAAGCCATCTAGCTAATAACTAAGGACCCATAGGTCTGAAGTAAACTACTCACACTTGATCGGAGAGGCTATGGTGTTGGTGTAGAAGCCCTCCGTGATCGATACCCCCTCCGGCGGAGCTCCGGAAAAGGCCCAAGATGGGATCTTGTGGATACTGAAAGTTACGGCGGTCGAATTAGGGTTTTGGCTCCGTATTTGGTAGTTTAGGGGTACTTAGATATATATAGGAGGAAGGAGTACGTCGATGGAGCAACATGGGCCCCACGAGGGTGGAGGGCGCGCCTGGGGGGGAGGCGCGCCCCCCTACCTCGTCAGGGGCGGATCCACCATGGGTCAAGCGTGTTCAGATGAACACCCGAAAATTTATGCAAATATTTTTTTACGTATAGGCATATATGGCAGAGTATAGAAATACGATCCTACATGAGCCCAATACGTGCACTTTGGCACTTTGGCAGCAGGCGAGCAGCCCATTAGGCCATTAGGTATTACCTGACTGCGCACGAGAGCCTGGACACGCACCCGGCCAGCCGCTTCCTTCCCCAATTCCCATGAACAGAGACAGGAGCGGCGGCGCGAGGGCATGGCGAGCCACGGCCAGCCGCCGGCGCAGGAGTTCACCAGGGCCATCGCCGACGCGGCCGCCGCCGGTGAGGAGCAGGAGCTAGTACCCTTTCCCAGTGCGGGTCATGGCGCCGCATCACAGCCATAGAGACAATAGGTCGCACCGCCGGCACCGCCGGCCGCCGCAGTTGTCGATGCCGCGGAGGGGAGTGTACCTCCAGTGCAGCAATTTGCTCCAACAACCTCAATCTCTAAGCCTAAGGTGAATCCCCTTTCAAGTTCCAAGTTCCAACTCTGAAATTTCATTCTTTGATTTGATTCATTGTGAAATCCGAACTAAATGTGTAGTTTCTATTTGATTCAGTGAGAAGTACCTATAGATGTCATTGAAAGGAGTTAGGATCTGTTGATTTATTAGAATAAAAATAACAAAGGAATTGTATTTGAATTGTAGGCAGTACAGAATTCAAAACTCAAGAGGAAGAGCATTGCCATTGATTTGAAAACTTTGTGGAGTAGAGCTGGGAAGAAATCTAGAGCATGTGCAGGGGCTCTAGGGAACACAAGTCCAATTGCAGAACATGTTCAGGTTGAACAGCAAGTGCAGGTGCAGAACACTTCCCCATCGAATCAACTTCATAGCACTATGAGCTCCCCTTCAGTTCAAAATCAGCAGCATCTACAGATTGTTGGTGCCATGAACACAAGTCCAATTGCAGAACCTGAGATTGAGCACGAAGCAAGCGAAGAATCTGAAAATATAGAGGAAGAGAATGACTCTGAAGATGCAGTTTACGATGTTCAGCTGCTTGAACCTGATCCTGGGAAGAGGATTGCTATTGTAGATTATGATGTTAATGACCAGAACAGGATTAGAAGAGGATACATTGCAAAAGGGGCTTGTCGACCAAAAAAGTATGCTTTTCCACAACACCCTGTTGGAGGTATGCGTCGATTTGTAGCTAAATGGTTCAAGTCTTATGAATGGCTTGAGTATAGTAAAGAACTAGATGCTGCTTTCTGCTTTGTATGTTATCTTTTCAAGGATAATTCACATGTTGGTGGGGATTGCTTTGTGAATGGAGGATTTAGAAATTGGAATCACAAGGCTAGTTTTGGGAAACATGTTTGTGGGATCAATAATGCACACAACAAAGCACAAGAGAAATACAATTTCTTCATTGCACCCAAAACAACAATCGTAGAGTCATTTTCTTCAACCACCAAACAAGACAAGGTTCTATATATAGCTCGCTTGACATATTCTCTTAAATGCCTGAGGTTTCTTTTGGGTCAAGGGTTAGCTTTTCGTGGACATGATGAAAGAGAAGTTTCACTTAATAAAGGTAATTTCCTTGAGCTTCTACATTGGCTAGCAGAGAATTTTGAAGAAGTGAATAAGGTGGTTCTTAAGAATGCTCCAAAGAACAACAAAATGATAGCTCATGAAATACAAACAGACCTCATCAACTCTTGTGCCAAAGAAACTACTAGGCTTATGATGGAAGAGCTAGGTGATAGTTGTTTCTCAATACTTGCCGATGAATCAAGTGATGTGTATCTACAAGAACAATTGGCTCTTTGTCTGCGTTATGTTGATAAAATCGGAAGGGTGGTTGAGAGGTTTCTTGGTATTTTACATGTTGCAGACACCACATCTTTGACACTCAAAACAACAATTGAGAGTTTGCTTATGGAAAATGGTTTGACCTTCTCTAGAGTACATGGGCAAGGGTACGATGGTGCTAGCAACATGAAGGGTCATGTCAATGGTCTAAAGAAACTAATTATGGATGAGTCCCCTTCTGCCTATTATGTGCATTGTTTTGCTCATCAACTTCAGTTATCTCTAGTTGCCGTTGCTAAGGAGAACCGTGATTGTGTTTTGTTCTTTCAACAACTTGCTAATCTATTGAATGTTCTTGGATGTCTTGTAAGAAGATTAGAATGCTTCGTGTGGCTCGAGCTGAACGGATCATTAAAGCATTGGAATTGGAGGAAATTGAAACTGGGAAAGGCATGAATCAAGAGATGGGTTTGAGTAGGCCGGGTGACACTCATTGGGGATCTCACCACAAAACTATTATGCATATTCTCCGCATGTATCCTTCAATCCGGCTAGTTCTCAACAAGTTAGTAAGAGACCCAACTCAAAGCAATGAGGCTATGCTTGCTGAAACTATGTTGACATATTTTGAGTCATTTGACTTTGTTTTCATGGCACACTTGTTGCAAACCATATTTGGGCACACCAATGACTTAAGTCGTGCTTTGCAAAAGAAAGATCAAGACATTGTTAATGCTGCTGAACTCATTCATTTGACAAAGATTCAATTGCAATTGTTGAGAGATGATGGTGGGTGGGAAACTTTCCTTGAAGAGGTCACTTCTTACTGTGTCAAGCATAAAGTCAAAGTTCCTCAAATGGGTGGTAAGTACAAGCCACCTGGAAGACCCTCAAGATTCTACAAAAATCTCACGAATCTCCATCGCTTCCATGTTGAGATGTTTTTGGGTCTTATTGATAGGCAACTTCGAGAGCTTGGAGATAGATTTGATGAGGTAAACACTGAATTACTTCATTACATGGGATCATTCAGTCTGGTAAATTCTTTTGCTACTTATCATAAGGAAAACTTGGTTAAGCTTGTGCATCTTTATCCTTTGGATTTCACGGAGGAAGATCTGATGCATATTCCTTATCAACTTACACACTTCATTACTGATATGCGTAGAGATGGGAGGTTTAGAAAGGTCAAAAACATAGTCGACCTTTCTATTATGCTTGTCGAGACAAACAAGAGTGTCATTTATAACCTTGTTTACAAGCTTCTCAAATTGGTTCTAATCCTACCAGTAGCAACATCTAGTGTTGAGAGAGTGTTCTCTTCAATGACTTATGTGAAAAACAAGCTACGAAATAAAATGGGGAATCAACTCTTGAATGATTGCTTGGTTACATTTATTGAGAGGGAATTCTTTTTTGAAGTGAAGGATGATGTTGTCATTTCTCGCTTTCAAGCCATGACAAAGCGTATGGTTGAGTTGTAATTTTCTTATCTATTTTGTAATTTCCTTAATCTGTATTGCTGTTGCTGTGAACGAATTGGCTCCTCTGTTAAGGCCGATCCAGAATTGACTCATCTGTTGTCTTTCAGTTGCTTGCTTCTGCTTTTATTGATACAGATGTTGTTGCTACTGAACAATTTGTATTGCTGTGAACGAATTGGCTCCTCTGTTAGCGTGAATTTTTTTGAACACCCAATTTTAAATTCCTGGATCCGCCACTATACATCGTGCCTTCATGGTTGATTGCTTGACGTAGGGTCCAAGTCCTCTGGATCATGTTCGTTCCAAAAATCACGTTCCCGAAGATTTTATTCCGTTTGGACTCCGTTTGATATTCTTTTTCCATGAAACCCTAAAATAGGCAAAAAGCAGCAAGTCTGGGTTGGGCCTCCGGTTAATAGATTAGTCCCAAAAATAATATAAAAGTGTATAATAAATCCCAATAATGTCCAAAACAAGATATACTATAGCATGGAACAATAAAAAATTATAGATATGTTGGAGACGTATCAAGCATCCCCAAGCTTAATTCATGCTCGTCCTCGAGTAGGTAAATGATAAAAACAGAATTTTTGATGTGGAATACTACTTGGCATAATTTCAATGTAATTCTCTTAATTGTGGTATGAATATTTAGATCTGAAAGATTCAAGACAAAAGTTTAATATTGACATAGAAATAATAATACTTCAAGCATACTAACTAAGCAATTATGTCTCTTCAAAATAACATGGCTAAAGAAAGTAATCCCTACAAAATCATATAGTCTGGCTATGCTCCATCTTCACCACACAAAGTATTCAAATCATGCACAACCCTAATGACAAGCCAAGCAATTGTTTCATACTTTTGGTGTTCTCAAACTTTTTCAATCTTCACGCAATACATGAGCATGAGCCATGGACATAGCACTATAGGTGGAATAGAATGGTGGTTGTGGAGAAGACAAAAAGGGAGAAGATAGTCTCACATCAACTAGGTGTATCAACGGGCTATGGAGATGCCCATTAATAGATATCAATGTGAGTGAGTAGGGATTGCCATGCAACGGATGCACTAGAGCTATAAGTGTATGAAAGCTCAACAAAAGAAACTAAGTGGGTGTGCATCCAACTTGCTTGCTCACTGTCGGTGTCAAAACCGGCGGATCTCGGGTAGGGGGTCCCGAACTGTGCGTCTAAGGCGGATGGTAACAGGAGGTAGGGGACACGATGTTTTACCCAGGTTCGGTCCCTCTTGATGGAGGTAAAACCCTACGTCCTGCTTGATTATTCTTGATAATATGAGTAGTACAAGAGTTGATCTACCACGAGATCGGAGAGGCTAAACCCTAGAAGCTAGCCTATGGTATGATTGTATGTTGTCCTATGGACTAAAACCCTCTGGTTTATATAGACACCGAAGGGGGCTAGGGTTACACAGAGTCGGTTATAAGGAAGGAGATCTACATATCCGTATTGCCAAGCTTGCCTTCCATGCCAAGGAGAGTCCCATCCAGACACGGGACGAAGTCTTCAATCTTGTATCTTCATAGTCCAACAGTCCAGCCAAAGGATATAATCCGGCTGTCCGGATATCCCCTAATCCAGGACTCCCTCAGTAGCCCCTGAACCAGGCTTCAATGACGATAAGTCTGACGCGTAGATTGTCTTCGGCATTACAAGGCGGGTTCCTCCTCCGAATTCTTCATAGAAGATCTTGAACACGAGGATCGTGTCTGGCTCTGCAAAATAAGTTCCACATACCACCATAGAGGGAATAATATTTACACAAATATAATCTGCTGACGTACCCCATAGTGTGACATCACACCACAGCCAGGTCTTTATTCGAATCGTTTTTCATAACCTATCTCAGCGTGTTTCGCGAGGTCGTTTCCTTGACACGTCTTGTCGAAGAAGAGATCGTGTCCCATTATTACGGGATTCCCATCAATACGGACGTGGGTAACCCAACCGTGCCATTAATTACGGCGCTTGGGGGATAAGGGAGTTTTACCAGGCTGGTGGGGGCGCATAGTTTCGTCCGCCCTTATAAAGGGACAAGGTTTCACCTTTTTCTACCCACGCCTTCTTCCTCCTTGCTCATCCATTCTCGCGCACTCGAGCTCTAGCGCCCAAGTCCACATCCTTCTCCTCAACTCTCTCCAAACATGTCCGGAGCGGGAGGCAAGTGGATGGCCTCCTCTGTCACGGAGGGACACATCAAAAAGCTACGTGGAGCCGGATACTTAGCCGCGGATATCGCGCACCGGCTGCCAGTCACGGGGCAGATCGTGCCTACCCCGGAACCTCACGAAAGGGTGGGTTTCCTTCCCCACTTCGTCCGCGGACTGGGGTTTCCCCTCCATCCATTCGTCCGCGGCCTTATGTTCTATTATGGGCTAGACTTTCCTGATCTGGCCCCGAATTTCATCCTCAACATCTCGGTGTTCATCGTCGTGTGCGAGGCTTTCCTCCGCATCCAGCCCCACTTCGTCCTATGGCCGAAGACCTTCAATATCAAGCCGAAGGTAGTAGGCGGCCAATAAGCGGAATGCGGCGGAGCCATGGTGGGCAAAATGCCCAACGTTACATGGCTCGAGGGCTCCTTCATGGAGACCATAAAGGGGTGGCAATCGGGGTGGTTCTATATCACCGAGCCGCGTGACACCAACTAGGTGGCGGCCCCCGAGTTTCGATCCGGAATCCCCACGCGTCTCACTTCCTGGAAGGAGAAGGGCCTGTCCTGGGGCTCATCGGTGGAGCTGGACGGACTCCAGAAGTGTATCCGGAATGTGATAAGCAAGAAAATTAAGCTTGTCAACATAGTCCAGGTCATGCTCTTCCACCGGATCCTCCCGTGTCAACAACGGGCTTTCAATTTATGGGAGTTCGACCCGGCCCAGCACCAGACTCTACACGAGCTCTTCGACACAACGCATAAGGACGTCTGGAAGGTGTTGTTCAAGGGCGCCGGGGTCCCCCCTTCTCTTACCGAGGACCGCGGGCTAAGCGCGAAGCGCCCTGCGAATCCGGTAAGTTCTGTGCATAGGGTATTTATTTCCCATAGCTTAACCATGTGCGGGGTCTGAGCTCCCATGCCTTTGACAGGACTGGGTGGAGACATCGGAGCAGATTAACTGTCCGGCCCCTCTGCCCGGAGATCCCGCAGACGCTCTCCTGACGGAGATGCGGACTCCGGCTCCTTATGAGGTGCCGGAGAAGACCAAGAAGAAAGCCAAGGGAACCCGAAAGAGTTCCCGGCGCCAGGTGGTATCAGACACATCGTCCGATAACTCCAAGGCGCACTCCTCCCATGAAAACGAGGAGAAGGAAGACGAAGATTCTCCCCCTCCAGCCGGGGGAGACAAGAAAAGGAAGGCCACCCCAACCAAGGAGGCCGAAGGGTCCAAGAAGGGAAGGACTCTCCTTCTGGACTGTTCCACCACCGCCGCCGACGGCGAAGACGAGTGGCTGCTCAGGGCCAAGCCCCTGGCGAAGTCGTAAGTATTCGGATACCAGAGTAACTCATAGCATACTTTTGTTGCACTGATTCTCCTATCGTCGAATATGATTATGCAGCCCGCCCCAAGCCCGTATCGACGTATCATCGTCGGACGGTTCCTTGGACTCGTCGGACATGAATAGTGATACACCTCCAACCGCCTCCTCTCCTTGCCCTACGGACAATGCCGAGGTATTGTCTCAAGGGGCACCGAGCCGGGGGGAGACAGTCCCGGAGGCGCCTCAAGGCGACCTTCCGGACTCCAGGAGCAAAGGGAGCAAGGCTCCCAGGGGCTCCAAGTTTGGCCCTCAGCCGGACACCGTGCCGGAACCTCCAGTGGTTCCGGACTCGGGCAGGCGGCCCTCTTCCAAGAGGGGCAAGCCGTCCGTGCCGGTGAGCTCTGTCCATCCAGAGGCACCGGACGAACTGCTGGGAGCGCTTCACGACGCTTCCATCGACGAAGAGCATCGCACTATTATGAGTGCGGTGATCAGGAAGGTTCAGTCCGCCAAGAGCAGACTGACTAAAGCCTGTGCCAGCCTTCTAACAGGCTTTGAGGTAAGTATTTAAAATATAGGAAAAATATTACCGCATAGACAGTAGCCCCTGATGCTCTGTTTGGTGTTCACAAAGAAAAGCCGAATAGAGGATCAAATAATATCTGCAGGAGTCTAATATAAGTATGTCTATATGCGTATGCAGGCTTCGCTGCTGACCTCTGTCGCACTTACTGCGGAGGTCGCCGCACTGAAGCAGAACCTCGAGCGGTCCGAGAAAGAGCTCGGCCTTGCCAAGAGG
This sequence comes from Triticum urartu, assembly GCF_003073215.2. Taxonomy (NCBI): domain Eukaryota; kingdom Viridiplantae; phylum Streptophyta; class Magnoliopsida; order Poales; family Poaceae; genus Triticum; species Triticum urartu. The sequence continues at coordinate 428,783,853 of NC_053026.1, forward strand.
CAGCTCGAATATATATACTTGAACTGAAGAATTCAAGCGGTTGAATTGATGAAATTTGAGCGGTTGAACTGATGCTTTCTGTTGCTGTTAAAAATCGTCTTCTTTAGTTCAAATTTTTTTGTAATTTTTTTGTCGAAACAGGACATGTAATATATCGTTGGAAAGCTCTTGGCATCCACATTAAAATCTTCTAATTTGTTTTTGCAAAAAAATTATGATTTAAGAGCAGTTTTGAAAAAAACGTGTTTTTCAAAACCGAAAACGCGAATCGTATTTTGGACTTAATTTTCAAACGGTTGGTCGGAATTGAGCAAATAAGATGGTGTTGGAAAGCTTGTGAAAATCCGCATCTTCCATATATCTATTTTTGTCTAATTCTATATGATTTAAAAGTAATTTGAAAAACGGTAAAATTCTGGGCGAAACATATTTTCGTGATTTTTTGCAAACGGTTTGTCGGATTGACACAAATGATATGGCGTTGGAAAGCTACGGAAAATGCGCAACTTTTTCATATTGAAATGTTTTTCCAATTCCTTACGGTTTAAAAACGAATTCGAATACGGTCAAATTTAATTTCAAACACATTTTTTTAAAGTTGGTCGAAATGAGGCAAATAATATACTGTTAGAAAGATATCGAAAATACGAAACTTAGTCATATTGAACAATTTCTCAAATTCACAACCGTTGGAGAGTAATTTGGATTACGGTGAGACCCATCGTGCTGTTTTTCCGTCATAAAAAACAGAGTACTTGTACTGATCTACGTGTGTGTTTGTACTGATGTATTCTTCGGAGAGTAATTTTGAAAGGTTCCAAAAAAAGAGTACTTGAACTGATGTCCATATGGTTTTGTACTGAGCGTGTTTCCCGTCTGAAAAATAGAGTACTCGTATTGATATATGTGTGTATTTGTACTAAAGTTTATTTTGTTTTTTTATATGGTTCTTGTAATTTTACGGTATCATAGTCCCCAAACTTGCATGGTTTATATCGTTGAACTGAATGATATTTTTTAAATTGAATTGATATTTTTGCAATGATGTTTTGGACTTCTCTCATTCTACGACTAGAACTTTTAACATTTGGATTTTCATGGGTTTATTGAACTTCCTCGATTTTTTGCATTCAATCCCTTTTGGAACATAGGACACGTCATTGTTTGCACTTCACACTTCCACATTTCTATTGTTGGAAACGGTTTTTTCTTTCTTGTTTTTAATTCAAACTAATCATTGTTTCTAGTTCGAGCTGATCGTTTATTTTAAATTCAAAATGTTCATTTTTTAATTTAGTCATTTTTAATTCAAACTGATCATTGTTTTTAATTTGATCTGATCACTCTTTTTAATGCAAACTGATTTTTAATTCAAACTGAGCATTATTTCTAAGGTTTGCAAATTATAAGGTGGACTTCTCTAGGCCTTTTGGCTAGTGAACTTTCTTCTATAATCTTAAGAACTGATACAATAGATACGTTTGAATTGTTGCTTACAGAAAATGGGCCACTCTTGCTTTACAAAGTGTTACGAAGAGTACTACAAAGATGACTATAAGATTTGTGAATTTAAGGCTGTACATAAGTTGTACTGATCCACATGGACAGATTTGCTACGTACAGCTTATGGAATTATACAATATACAATAATTTTCAGCTTTTTATGCCATAACTACACATCAACAAGTCTAGCAGCGCCACCTCTCAACATAGTCTCCTTTGCGCTAGCTGTTACCGGTCTTGTTCCTTGGAATAGGCTCAGTTCCTATAAGATCAAAAGGGCAGGCATGAGAGAGAGAGAGAGATAAATGGAACCAAACCAAGCACACACTTTCGTATATGCAACTGCAGGAACAATGACAATGACATCAAGTAAGCGCCTGCATCACATAATCAAACAACTAGTAATTACAAGAACCTTCCCTATAAGAAGACTTAAGAGAAAAAAGGAAATGGAGACATCGAGTAACAATAACAAAAACAAGACATCATATAATCATGTTTGCCTGAACTAATTGTATAAATAGACTAATCAGACTGAACTGGACTAATATCAAAAGGTTGCATGAACTAGAGAGCATAGATGGACTAGAGGCTAATAGGAGCTCGTATCGATCACATAATAAACGTCTACACTTAGTGTACGATTTACTTGTACAACCATGGGAGTATACTATGTTCACATCTTTTTCTGCCGACTTCTTGCTATGTTTGAACGTTTTGTTTTGATGGAAGGGCGTGTCACCTGGAACATCTTCTCGCTGCCTTCTCTTCCTGCAAAATAATTTTAGCACTACTTGCTGACCTAACACAACACAACATCAGCAGCAATCGCCCTGAGTAGTCCACCCTCTACATCTTCCCCTTCTACTTTTGAAACAAGAAAAAACAATGCACATATGACACTCTCAGGACCTCCTCCTCCTCTTCTTCTTGTCCTCGGAATTTTCGCCTGCGTTCTTGAGATGTAATGGAACACAACACCATCAGCCATCACAATGGATCACATCATATAAAAACAAATCGAATTTTAGCAACCATAGTGGGTGGAGGATGAGTAGACGAGCAAGGTGGCTAGGGTGTTTACCATGATGATGAGGACGATGGCGAAGTTGGTGAAGAGGGTGAGCGCGTGCTTGATGTAGTCCATGACGCTGCGGTGCGCCCTCTCGATGGTCTCATGTGGGGGCATACACCATGTTGAACTTGTTGAGTTCTGATTTTTGAACCTTCCCAGTAGTAATACATGTACTGAGCGGTACAAGAATGTTGAGCAGCTGACCTACAGAAACAAAAACACTCCTGGAGTGCACACGCAAAATCATTTACAAAAAATAGTGGCAGCAAGAAGCAATAAGCAGCCACACATACACGTGTTTTTAAGAGTGAAACAACAGAGAGGGAAAGGTGTATGCGACATGAACTTCATCCTGTTTTTATGCTGAGCACATCCACGGTGCATCCTATTTCATGTTATCCAAGTGAAAGTACGGTGCTCATTCTGAAGCATAACCACAAGCACTTGCTTCTGTTATATGAACATGGAAACACAAAGGAAATCGGACTCACCATCGAAAGTAGATGAACTGAAAAGCATACAAAAGATGAACTTGTGCATCTTGTTTTTGCTGCAACCTGTAAAAATGGAAACAAATGAGAGATGGGGTTTTCTCAAGGAGAAATTACTGGGGTCTAGTGTTTGAACTTTTAAATGTTCGTTCTACCAAAAATAGAGAATCAGAGCATGCCTCGACCAGATCGATGACTTCCTCGGCTCTGCGGGGCGCCTCTCATACACCACGAGGGCAACACATACACACACCAACTGACCAGAATACACAACACGGACGGCTAGATACACAAACTGCTAAGAACACATGTCTTCTCAACTATGAACTAATAAGGATACACAACACGGCCGGCTAGCTACGAACTTCTTGAAGAACTCCCCTAACACAAGTTTTAGGTTCTTTTTTATGATTTTTCATGTTCACGTTCTTTTCTGAACTCCCTGTGTTCTCGACTATGAACTCCCTGATTTTAGCAAATAATGAATAATTGTTTTTTAAACACACCAAAAGTTGAATGGATCAGTACATGCTAAACAATGTCAATTTTTAGAGCGAGGTCGCCGACTGGAGGTGCGGTACTAGGAGTACTGCCGGTTAGGGCAGACGGAAATTATGGAACAAGTATTATCTGCCAGCAAAATGGAGCGTCTCCTTTTACTTTTGTTCCACTAATAACTCTCCTTTTCTTTTATATTTTTTCCTCAAACTTCCACCGGTGAACCATGGACTTATCTGCTTTTATAATTTGAAATTTTTCAGAATAATTTGAGTAAAGAAAAGTAGAGCAGTATGATTGAAAGGTCTAAATAACTGGATACAGTTCCACTACTTGCCTCAGGCACAGAGGCGTCCCTGAACTTGGCCGTCCACGGCAAAGTACCTGAACTTATCGTACACTGCGTACGTGAACTTGACGTCCAGGAGTGGGGAGGGGATGCGGGCCGGCGCATGAGGTTGGCGACAGTGGTGGGGATGCATGTTGGTAGTGGGGCAGAGGTGTCCTACTACAGTTTACTCTCCAACATGCAGAGCGACACTTCGTCCCTCCACCACCGCCCCCTTCCCGCTGCTACCACCGCGCCGCTGGTTCCCCTCACCTCTGCCACCACCAACTTCTCTCCTCACCCCCACCAAACCGACGCTCTACCCACACGCCAGCGTGGGACGGCGTGTCATTGCGAGTACCTAACTTGCTCATCTCCAGCTCTTCGATGTTGTTACTGCCGTTGTTGTTGCCCCCATTTTTTTGAACCTATCTCGGTGCCATATCTGAAGCTCCAATTTCTGTTTTATTGAACTGAACCAAAAATAAAAATTGAGCTTAATTTAAGTTAACTAAAATTTAGAAATTGAACTTAACTAAGATAACAAACTGAACTCTCTTTAGTTACCACTAGCTATGTGATCAAAATTTTCTTACTCAGAATAACAAAAAGTTCCTAACTCATTTACCAACTATAGTAAGATGGCATGGACAATCTTAATAAGCATAACAAGATAGCATGGACAATGAGACCAGACTGCAACAAGAAATTATTCATTTATTAACTCATCAAGTTCCTAGAAACTATTAGCAAGATACAAACAATACTATCTTTGTGATATATGATGGCAAAGAAAATTAGTACTAAGACAAAAAGAAGCACGCTGAAGCTCAGTTAGATACGGAGGAGTAGTATCTTAGAAGCATGAAAATGAAGCACTATTCGGTTACTCAAATAACAAGGGGAATACATCAGATAGCTGAAGTAAAAATAAGAGTTGACTTAACTAAACTAAAAATAAGAATTGAACTGAACTAAAATTGGAAATTGAACTGAACAAAAATTAGTTAAGCTATCTGATGAGTAGCAGCACACGCACATTTGTAGCAGCACAAAAACAATCGCAGAGTAGATGAACTGAAAAGCATTTTAGTTTCTTGAGGCATGGTAGACAAACAGCGGCAGCGGCACATCAAGAATCAAAGAGGAAAATGACCCTGTCCTGTTAAGTAAACAAACAGAATCATCCACATCATCAGCTAATAATGAGGGGGATGTCTAGTGAGCTACCAAGCAACTGCATTTCAAGGAAAGTACCAACCAAAAGCCAATTATCATGTACTTATAGAGCATCCGAGAAGATGTTTCTTTTTGCACACATTTTTTCTAGGTTTTCTGTTCTGAACTTGGTCTAAACATTAATGGTAGTACTTCCCAAGGTGCCACGTCTTTACTCACTATGATGATGTATTTGTACTGCTCCAAAAACATTCATGGGAGCACAAAATAAGCATATTAAAATGGTGCTCACCGGAATAGTGGCAAACACCTAAAGAGCAAGAAGCATAACAACACTTGTATGCATTTTAATAGCAGAAGCAGAGAAGGAGAGAGATTGTTGTGAGAGAGTGCCATTGACGCAGCAGATAAGCTGGAGAAGTGCTACATGAGTCCTTTGTTTGCGCAGGCTTGCTCCACGACCTAAACTTCTAGGCTGACATTGGTTCTCCAGCTTTCCTTACACAACCAAACTTCTTTTTTAAGAAGTGAACTGATGGAAAACTTGATGGTGCACTTATGTATTTCATTCAAGGTGAATTGATGCACTTGCAAAGTTAACTTATTGTGTTCCTATTTTTAACACTGAAACGGATACATGTTCACAAAATGAATCAACTAAATTTTCCACTTAAGTCTATATTTCATCGGTACTAGTAGGACTGAACCATAAGTGCAGAATTGTAGCAATGTTAAGAAATAGTTTTAGGAGCTGCTCACCCCGGATGTGAGGTGTTGGCGCTCGTGGACGCTATCGACGCTGACGACGGGATCCAGCCATCCACGGGAGCCCCGCTCATGGACGCCGATGATGGGCTCCGGGCGATCCCCGCTCGCAGACGAGCAGAAGGCGCCGGGAGGAGCCCTGCTCGTGGACGTGGTCGTCTTGGCCCGCAAGGCGAAGGCAGGAGGTGGTGGCCTTTCTACTCCGGTGAAGGGGCATAACGACACTTGGAAGCAGAGTGGAAGGGGGAGCGTCGGGGGGGGGGGGGGGGGGGGGGAGCGTGTAGCACGCCGGATTGGCAGGGGCGGCGGCGCGTCGGTGGAAGGGTGCGGCGCGCCGGGAGGTAGGGGTGGCGGCGCCTCTGGGGGCAGGGGTGGTGGCGCCTCCGGGGACAGGGGCGGTGGCGCGTCGGGGGTAGGGCGGCGGCACGTCTGGGGCAGAAGAAGGCAGGGGTGGAGTGTGTGGAGTGTTTCTTTTTGGGAAGATGGCTGTAGGGTGGGGCAGGGGTCTTTTTGTTTCGGGCTATCATAGTTTGGTGGGCTTAATCTGGCGTACCGATTCGGAGTTGTGATCGGGCCCTTATAGAGGCGAGGGGTAATAGAATAATATTTTGTTACCAGTAATAGAATGGTCCATATATATATAAACATATATATATAATATGCGGTTGCGAAATGACAGGATCATCATGGATGTGCTAGGGGCTACGACCGAAGTGGCGACCCTGAAGCAAGCGCTGTCCGAGGCCGAAAACGAAGCGGCCAAGGAGCGCACCGAGCGGGAAAAACAAGAGGCACGGGTGGATGAGGTGCAGCAAGAGCTCCAGGCTCTCGTGAAGAAGCACAAGGCTTTGGAGCTTGACTCGAAGATGCGAGAGTCCGAGCTTGTTGCGGCCCTCGAGAGCACAAAGCATGCCAAGGCTGAAGCCCAAAAGTCCCTCCAGGAAATTGAGGCGATGAGGAAGATAGCGGCGGGTAAGGCCTTCAATATGCAAAGCAAGCATGTGAAAGTAAATTACTTGTTACTTACCCGAGTCCGGAGCTCTCTAGGAGCATTCGCAGATTTGCCCCGCAGCGTGTCGGATGCCGTGAAGTATTACCAGGCCGGGGAGGGAAGCTCGATGTAGAAGTTGTTCTGGTCTCAGTATACTGGGACTGAACACCCGATGCCTGTGAGCGACCAGCTGAAGCAACTGGTCGAGCTGCATAAGGCAGCCGAACAGGCCATGAGGGGCCTTATAGTCCGGATGTGGCCTGGCGACTCCCTTCCCAACAGCTACTTCGGCCTGGTGAGGCGGCTTGTGGATGCCTGCCCACGGCTTGAAGTCATTAAGCGGTCCGTCTGTATCGAAGGTGCCCGCCGGGCTTTTGCCTGTGTAAAGGTGCACTGAGCCAAGATGGACGCCGAGAAGCTGGTGAAGGAGGGGCCGCCGCAGGGCAAGGAGCATCGCCACCCTGAAATGTATTATGAGGGTGTCTTGAAGGGTGCCCGTCTTGTGGCGGACGAGTGTGCGAAGGATGTAATTATTGAATGAACTTGCTCGTGTGATCCTGTATTATGAAAACTTGTTCATGTGCGCTATGCAACGCTTGTTTGAATTTAAAATATTACCTTTTGTGCGGCTGTTTATCAAATCTGAGAGATGGCCAGTCGTCGGCTTTTGCCCCCATGCCACGAGTGCTGGGGTGTTCGGGATAAATCTGAGCACTCTTTTTCCCGTTGTTGGGTCCTTCGAGGGAGGTGCTCAACTCAACGAACAAGGCAATCAGACTATAATGCTTTATCACTCTCACTTAGCCATAGAAGTCTACAATTTTAAATTTTGGCGAAGCCCCTAGTATTCGGAAGGCCGAATTCAGGGCGCTATACACGCCTTAAGCCGGACAAAGCCAACTCCTCGCTCTAAGCGGCATAAGTCTTTAGGGACTCGAGACCTCTCGAATAGCGACCAGCTCTCGCCTTATCATGACAGTCAGTATTAGCTTTCTCTACTGAGGTGCTTAGCCCAGATGAACCGAAGCACAATCGCAGTAGTTCTCCCAGTGCTACCTTAGCCGATATAGCGGAACGTAAGGTACCAAAACATGGGAGTCGGGCAAACCCAACTATTGACCCCAGACATGATTCGGAGCTGATGCATATAATGCTATAAGTTCGGGGTGCCGCACTGTCGAAAGTGTTCGGACTTCTCACGCCGTATTATGGGGTATGCTTAAGCCCCTTGCGTATGGGCCGTACCAGAGTGTAAGGATAGAGAATGCGATAATAGTCTAGTGCTATGCATTGTTTATTCAAAAAGGTGCGTCGAAGCAGAATGATACAAGTAGTGTGATAAGCAAATAGTAGGACTATGTGACATGTCCCCTCCAAGGGCAAGCTGAGGAATGGTATTTAAAGCAGATATTTCGCTCGTTATCAGAGACCACCTAGGAATTCCATGATGCGACGTAGCTTTCTACCTCCTTGGTTGTTGTATCGTGTGTCCGACAATCATACTGCCAGACGGGGTTTCCAGAGAGTAAAGTCCTGAAAGAGAGAAAAACATAATAAGGCGGGAAGCCCCTAGTGCGGTTGAGCCGCGTTTTGGGACGTGCCGTAGTCGTGCCCCCCATCTATGCCCATGGTATTTTCAATGCGTAATTATGTATGCGTGGCACGGACTTCGCCATTTGGCTGGGACTGGGGTGGGGGCCACATTGCTATGCGAGCTCAGAATGTGCCAGGCGGTCTTGTTGCCGATTACTCCGGTCGCGCTTGAAGGTGTCCGTGTCTTTAATCACCGAACTAGTGGATTGCCTTAAGAGGCTGCTTTGCGCTTCTGCTGCGAGGGCCGCAGTGTGCTCCTCCATGCGGAGAGAGCGCTCTGTGTTTCCATTGACTGTGATGACCCCCCGAGGTCCTGGCATCTTGAGCTTGAGATATTCATAGTGCGGTACCGCGTTGAATCTCGCAAATGATGTTCGCCCGAGCAGTGCATGATAGCCACTGCGGAACGGGACTATATCGAAGATTAACTCCTCGCTTCGGAAGTTATCGGGGGATCCGAAGACCACTTCCAGTGTGACTGAGCCTGTGCAATGGGCCTCTATACCTGGTATGCTGCCTTTGAAGGTCGTTCTTGTGGGTTTGATCCTTGAGGGGTCTATACCCATTTTGCGCACTGTGTCCTGATAAAGTAGGTTCAGGCTGCTACCGCCATCCATAAGGACTCGAGTGAGGTGAAATCCGTCGATGATTGGGTCTAGGACCAGTGCGGCGAATCCGCCATGACGGATACTAGTAGGATGGTCCCTGCGATCGAAGGTGATCGGACAGGAGGACCATGGGTTGAACTTTGGGGCGACTGGCTCCAACGCATATACGTCCCTTAACGCACGCTTCCGCTCCCTCTTGGGGATGTGGGTTGCGTATATCATGTTCACCGTCCGCACTTGTGGGGGGAACCTCTTCTGTCCTCCGGTGTTCGGCGGCCGGGGCTCCTCCTCGTCAGTGCTATGTGACCCCTTATCTTTTTCGGCATTTAGCTTGCCGGCCTGCTTGAACACCCAACATTCCCTGTTGGTGTGGTTGGCTGGCTCGTCGGGGGTGCCATGTATTTGGCACGAGCGATCGAGTATACGGTCCAAACTGGACGGGCCTGGAGTGCTTCTTTTGAATGGCTTTTTCCGCTGACCGGGTTTAGAGCCTCTGAATCCGGCATTGATTGTCGTATCCTCGGTATTGTTGCTATTGACGCGGCGCTTATGTTTGTTGAGACGTGACCTGCCATTGCTATCCTTGGTATCTGAAGTACCATGGTTCTTTGATATGTTATTGCTGCGAGCCAGCCAGCTGTCTTCTCCCGCTCAAAAGCGGGTCTTGAGTGTCGTGAGGGATGCCATAGATTTCAGCTTTTCCTGGCCAAGGTGCCGGGCAAGCCACTCGTCACGGATGTTGTGTTTAAAAGATGTTAGGGCCTCTGCATTCGGACAGTCGACGATTTGATTTTTCTTTGTCAGGAACCGTGTCCAGAATTGCCTGGCCGATTCTTCTGGCTGCTGAATTATGTGGCTCAAGTCATCGGCATCTGGTGGTCGCACGTAAGTGCCTGGAAGTTGCCAAGGAATGCGGCTTCTAGATCTTCCCAACAGCCAATGGATTCTGCTGGCAGGCTGTTGAGCCAATGCCGAGCTGGTCCTTTGAGATTGAGTGGGAGGTATTTGATCGCGTGTAGATCGTCACCGCGGGCCATGTGGATGTGCAGGAGGAAGTCCTCGATCCATACCGCAGGATCTGTTGTGCCGTCGTATGATTCGATATTTACAGGTTTGAAACCCTCTGGGATTTGGTGATCCATTACATCATCTGTGAAGCATATGGGGTGTGCGGCGCCTCTGTAGTGGGCTATGTCGCGACGCAACTCGAATGAGTCTTGTCCGTTGTGTTCGGCCCGGCCGGATTTACTTTTACTGTATCCGGCATGACGGTTATCGTCTCGCATAGTGGCACGCCCTCGTGATCCGTAGATTGATCTTGCGTGTTTTGCTTTGTCCTCCAATACGTCTCGCAGGTCTGGCGTATTTCCCCTTGCCTTGACATTTTTATTTGAGTGGCGTCGGGGTGCGGGCTGAGCTTTTGGCTGAAATGCCTCTCTGTTGCGGCCACGAGGTGGCCGATCAGCCGCGTCATATGCTGGAGATGTAGGTTTTAATGTTTCTTCCTCCAATCGGGGTAGCAACCTGCGCTTTGGGTAACTCTTGGAGGGGCGTTCGAGTTCATATTCCTCAGCCGCAAGGACTTCAGTCCATCTGTCAGCTAGCAAATCTTGATCAGCTTGAAGCTGCTGCTGCTTTTTCTTAAGGCTATTTGCCGTGGCTATAAGCTGGCGCTTGAAGCGCTCTTGCTCGACGGGATCCTCCGGCACGGCAAATTCGTCATCGTCGAGGCTTGCCTCGTCTTCGGAGGGAGGCATGTAATTATCATTCTATGCCTCTCCATCTGCCGCTCTCTCGGCAGGGCTGGCTTCTCCATCCTCCTGCTCTAAATCTTGCTGGAGGGGATTGTTGTCGTCTTCGGCACTATCCGTAGTGCTATTATCTCCCGTGCCGGTGTCACCGCTTTTGCTTTGGCGAGACTTAAAGCGGCGCCGCTGACGTCGGCGCTTGGGTTGCTTCTTGGAGGGGTCATCCTCCGCTGTCTCGTCGCCATTGCCTTCTTTGGGTGTGTCCACCATGTATATATCATATGATGAGGTGGCTGTCCAGTGCCCTGTGGGCAGTGGTTCCTCTTCGTCTCCCGCATCATCGTCCATACCGTCGATGTCTTCGGAGTTGAAGTTGAGCATGTCGGTCAAATTGTCGACAGTGGCTACTAAGTGGGTGGTGGGTGGGCGGCAAATTTCTTCGTCATCCGCATCCCAATCCTGCCGAACATAGTTCGGCCAGGACTCTCCTGATAGGGAGAGAGACCTTAATGAGTTCAGTATGTCGCCGAAGGGCGAGTGCTGAAATATATCCGCAGAGGTGAACTCCATGATCGGTGCCCAGTCGGATTCGACAGGCACGGGCACAGGCGGTTCAGAGTCCGTGGCCAGGGAAGAACCTGGCAGTTCGGCGTCACGACTCCCGTGAATGGTAAGGTCGATACTCGGCTCGATCGCCGCTGAGAATACGGCCTCCGTGGCGGGGTCTATCCACCCGTCCATGGATGGCGCAATTGGCTCCGAATTGAGGGCCGGAGCGGTTGCCGGTGCGATCTCCTGAACACTGTCCGATGGTAGAGCTAAATCATGCTCATTGTGACCGTGCGGCGCACTCGGCAGGGGCTCGAATCCGTCGAATATCAAGTCTCCGCGGATGTCGGCCGTGTAGTTTAAGCTTCCAAACCTGGCCTGATGGCCAGGGGCGTAACTCTCGATCTGCTCCAAATGGCTAAGCGAGTTGGCCCGCAGTGCGAAGCCGCCGAATACGAAGATCTGTCCAAGGAGAAAAGTCTCACCCTGGACTGCATCACTATCGATGATCAAAGGAGCCATCAAGCCTAATGATGACGACACTGAGGAACTCTCAATGAAAGCACCAATGTCGGTGTCAAAACCGGTGGATCTCGGGTAGGGGGTCCCGAACTGTGCGTCTAAGGCGGATGGTAATAGGAGGCAGGGGACACGATGTTTTACCCAGGTTCGGGCCCTCTTGTTGGAGGTAAAACCCTACGTCCTGCTTGATTATTCTTGATAATATGAGTAGTACAAGAGTTGATCTACCACGAGATCGGAGAGGCTAAACCCTAGAAGCTAGCCTATGGTATGATTGTATGTTGTCCTACGGACTAAAACCCTCCGGTTTATATAGATACCCAAGGGGGCTAGGGTTACACAGAGTCGGTTACAAGGAAGGAGATCTACATATCCATATTGCCAAGCTTGCCTTCCACGCCAAGGAGAGTCCCATCCGGACACGGGACGAAGTCTTCAATCTTGTATCTTCATAGTCCAACAGTCCGACCAAAGGATATAATCCGGCTGTCCGGATACCCCCTAATCCAGGACTCCCTCACTCACGAAGACCTAGGGCATTTGAGGAAGCCCATCGTTGGAATATACAAGCCAGGTTCTGTAATGAAAAATTCCCACTAGTATATGTAAGTGATAGCATAGGAGACTCTCTATCATGAAGATCATGGTGCTACTTTGAAGCACAAGTGTGGAAAAAAAGGATAGTAGTATTGCCCCCTTTTATTTATTTATTCTTTTTTGGGCCTTCTTTTTTTGGCCTTTCTCTCTTTTTTTAATTGGGTCAATACTCTATGAATGATGATCATCACACTTCTATTTATTTTACAACTCAATGATTACAACTCAATACTAGAACAAAGTATGACTCTATATGAATGCCTCCGGCGGTGTACCAGGATAGCAATGATGCATGAGTGACTTATATGAAAGAATTAGGAACGGTGGCTTTGCCACAACTAAAATGTCAACTACATGATCATGCGAAGCAATATGACAATGATGGAGCGTGTCATAGTAAACGGAATGGTGGAAAGTTGCATGGCAATATATCTCGGAATGGCTATGGAAATTCCATAATAGGTAGGTATGGTGGCTGTTTTGAGGAAGGTATATGGTGGGTGTATGATACCGGCGAAAGGTGCGCGGTATTAGAGAGGCTAGCAATGGTGGAAGGGTGAGAGTGCGTATAATCCATGGACTCAACATTAGTCATAAAGAACTCACATACTTATTGCAAAAATCTATTATTTATCGAAGCAAAGTACTACGCACATGCTCCTAGTGGGATAGATTGGTAGGAAAAGACCATCGCTCATCCCCAACCGCCACTCATAAGGAGGACAATCAATAAATACATCATGCTCCGACTTCTTAACATAACGGTTCACCATACGTGCATGCTACGGGAACCACAAACTTCAACACAAGCATTTCTCAAATTCACATCTACTCAACTAGCACGACTCTAATATCACCATCTCCATATCTCAAAACAATTATCAAGTTTCAAACTTCTCATAGTATCCAACACACTCATAAGAAAATTTTATTATTAATCTTGAATGCCTAACATAATTAAAGCAAATTACCATGCTGTTTTGTAGGACTCCCAAAATAATCTAAGTGAAGCATGAGAGAACAATGGTTTCTATAAAACAAATCTACCAACGTGCTCTAAAAGATATAAGTGAAGCACTAGAGCAAAAACTATATAACTCAAAAGATATAAGTGAAGCACATAGAGTATTCTAACAATTTCCGAATCATGAGTGTCTCTCTCAAAAAGGTGTGTGCAGCAAGGATGGTTGTGGAAAACTAACAAATAAAGACTCAAATAATACAAGACGCCCCAAGCAAAACACATATCATGTGGTAAATAAAAATATAGCTCCTAGTAAAGTTACCGATAGAAGTAGACGAAAGAGGGGATGCTTTCCGGGGCATCCCCAAGTTTTGGCTTTTAGGCGTCCTTAGATTATCTTGGAAGTTCCATGGGCATCCCCAAGCTTAGGATCTTGCCACTCCTTGTTCCATAATCCATCAAATCTTTACCCAAAACTTGAAAACTTCACAACACAAAACTTAAAGTAGAAAATCTCGTGAGCTCCATTAGCGAAAGAAAACAAAACACCACTTCAAGGTACTGTAATGAACTAATTCTTTATTTATATTGGTGTTAAAACTACTTTATTACAACTTCTCTATGGTTTATAAACTATTTTACTAGCCATAGATTCATCAAAATAGCAAACAACACACGGAAAACAGAATCTGTCAAAAACAGAACAGTCTGTAGTAATCTGTAGCTAACGCAAGATCTGGAAGCCCAAAAATTCTAAAATAAATTCTGTACGTGAGAAATTTATCTGTTAATCATCTGCAAAAAGAATTAACAAAATATCACTTTCCAAATAAAAATGGAAGCAGTTCTCGTGAGCGCTAAAGTTTCTGTTTTTTACAGCAAGATTAAAAAGAATTTCCACAAGTCTTCCCAACGGTTCTACTTGGCACAACCACTAATTGAACACAAAAAATACAACCAAAACAGAGGCTAGATAAATTATTTATTACTAAACAGGAGCAAAAATTAAGGAATAAAAATAAAATTGGGTTGCCTCCCAACAAGCGCTATCGTTTAACGCCCCTAGCTAGGCATAAAAGCGAAGATAGATCTTGGTATTGGCATCTTTGGAAGGCAATCCATAAGTGGCTCTCATAATAGATTCATAAGGTAATTTAATTTTATTTCTAGGGAAGTGTTCCATACCTTTCCTTAACGGAAATTGGAATCTAATATTCCCTTCCTTCATATCAATAATTGCACCAATCGTTCTAAGAAAAGGTCTACCAAGAATAATAGGACATGAAGGATTGCAATCTATATAAAGACCAATGAAATCCACGGGCACATAATTCCTATTTGCAACAATAAGAACATCATTAATTCTTCCCATAGGTTTCTTAATGGTGGAATCCGCAAGGTGCAAGTTTAAAGAGCAATCATCAAAATCACGGAAACTTAGCAAATCACACAAAGTCTTTGGAATCGTGGAAACACTAGCACCCAAATCACACAAAGCATAGCATTCATGATCTTTAATCTTAATTTTAATAGTAGGTTCCCACTCATCATAAAGTTTTCTAGGGATAGAAACTTCCAACTCAAGTTTTTCTTCATAAGATTGCATCAAAGCATCAACGATATGTTTGGTAAAGGCTTTATTTTGACTATAAGCATGAGGAGAATTTAGTATAGATTGCAACAAGGAAATACAATCTATCAAAGAGAAATTATCATAATTAAATTCCTTGAAATCCAAAATAATGGGTTCATTAATATTTAAAGTTTTAACTTCTTCAATCCCACTTTTAACAATTTTAGCATCAAGATCTAAAGACTCCGAATTTTTGGAACGCCTTCTAGGTAAAGGTGGATCATATTTAGTCCCATCATTATCAAGATTCATATTACAAAACAAAGATTTAATAGGGGACACATCAATAACTTTTAGATCTTCATCTTTATCTTCCAAAAAAATTTCCGGTTTAGCGGCCATCTTATTAACTAAGGTGGCTTGCTTATCCGAAACTTCAGCTATTAACTTCTCAAGATGAGCAATCTGAGATTTCAAACCATCAAATTCTTTAGACATATCATCGAGCTCTTTATTCATATAACCCATAAAGCTTTTTTGTTCTTTAAGCTCATTTCTAAAGAAATTATTATGCTCAAATTGTAAGACCATAAAACTCCTGATGTTGTTTTCTAACATTTTAAGGTGAATATCACCAAATCTAGATAGAGCCATCGTGACAAGCAAGCAATCCGACACACAAGCAAGCAAGAAACGAGCAAAAAGAGGCGAATAGACAAAGAGAGGAAGGATGGAGAGAGAGAGAGAGGGTGAATAAAACGGCAAGGGTGAAGTGGGGAGAGGAAAACGAGAGGCAAATGGCAAATAATGTAATGCGCGAGATAAGGGTTGGTGTTGGGTACTTGGTGTGTTGACTTTTGCATAGACTCCCCGGCAACGGCGCCAGAAATCCTTCTTGCTACCTCTTGAGCATTGCGTTGGTTTTCCCTTGAAGAGGAAAGGGTGATGCAGTAGAGCAGCGTAAGTATTTCCCTCAATTTTTGAGAACCAATGTATCAATCTAGTAGGAGGCCACACACGAGTCCCTCGCACCTACACAAACAAATAAACTCCTCGCAACCAACACGATAAAGGGGTTATCAATCCCTTCACGGTCACCTACAAGAGTGAGATTTGATGGATATGATAAGATAATATTTTTGGTATTTTTATGATAAAGAGAAATAAAGATGCAAGTAAAATAAATGGCAAAGGAAATAACTAAGTATTGGAAGATTAATATGATGGAAAATAGACCCCGGGGCCATAGGTTTCACTAGAGGCTTCTCTCGAGAGCATAAGTATTACAATGGGTGAACAAATTACTGTTGAGCAATTGACAAAATTGAGCATAGTTATGAGAATATCTAGGTATGATCATGTATATAGGCATCACGTCCAAGACAAGTAGACCGACTCCTACCTGCATCTACTACTATTAGTCCACACATCGACCACTATCCAGCATGCATCGAGAGTATGAAGTTCAAGAGAACAGAGTAACGCTTTAAGCAAGATGACATGATGTAGAGGGATAAACTCATGCAATATGATATAAACCCCATCTTGTTATCCTCGATGGCAAAAATACAATACGTGCCTTGCTGCCCCTACTGTCACTGGGAAAGGACACCGCGAGATTGAACCCATAGCTAAGCACTTCTCCCATTGCAAGAAAGATCAATCTAGTAGGCCAAACCTAACTGATAATTCGAAGAGACTTGGAAAGATAAGCAATCATACATAAAAGAATTCAGAGAAGATTCAAATATTGTTCATAGATAAACTTGATCATAAACCCACAATTCATCGGTCTCAACAAACACACCGCAAAAGAAGATTACATAGAATAGATCTCCACAAGAGAGGGGGAGAACTTTGTATTGAGATCCAAAAAGAGAGAAGAAGCCATCTAGCTAATAACTATGGACCCGTAGGTCTGAAGTAAACTACTCACACATCATTGGAAAGGCTATGGTGTTGATGTAGAAGCCCTCCGTGATCAATACCCCCTCCGGCGGAGCTCCGGAAAAGGCCCCAAGTTGGGATCTCGTGGATACAGAAAGTTACGGCGGTGGAATTAGGGTTTTGGCTCCGTATCTGGTAGTTTGGGGGTACGTAGGTATATATAGGAGAAGGAGTACGTCGGTGGAGCAACATGGGCCCCACGAGGGTGGAGGGCGCGCCGGGGGGTAGGCGCGCCCTCCTACCTCGAGCCTTCCTGGTTGATTACTTGATGTAGGGTCCAAGTCCTCTGGATCATGTTCGTTCCAAAAATCACGTTCCCGAAGGTTTCATTCCGTTTGGACTCCGTTTGATATTCTTTTTCTGCGAAACCCTAAAATAGGCAAAAAACAGCAATTCTAGGCTGGGCCTCCGGTTAATAGGTTAGTCCCAAAAATAATATAAAAGTGTATAATAAAGCCCACTAATGTCCAAAACAGGATATAATATAGCATGGAGCAATAAAAAATTATAGATACGTTGGAGACGTATCAGCGCCACCCCCCTTCCCTAGTCCAATTCAGACTAGAGGGGAGGGGCGCGCGGCCCTGCCTTGGCCTTCCCTCTCTCTCTCCACTAAGGCCCATATAGCCCATTAATCCCCCCGGGGGTTCCGATAACCCCCCGACACTCCGATAATTATCCGGTGACCTCCGGAACTCATCTGCTGCCCGAATATAGTCATCCAATATATCAATCTTTATGTATTGACCATTTCGAGACTCCTCGTCATGTCTGTGATCACATCCGGGACTTCGAACTATCTTTAGTACATCAAAACACATAGACTCATAATACCTATCGTCACCGAACGTTAAGCGTGCGGACCCTACGATATACGTTGTTCCCTTTGTCATCGGTATGTTACTTGCCTGAGATTCGATCGTCGGTATCTTAATACCTAGTTCAATCTCGTTACCGACAAGTCTCTTTACTCGTTCCGTAATGCATCATCCCGTAACTAACTCATTAGTCACATTTCTTGCAAGGCTTATAGTGATGTGCATTACCGAGAGGGCCCAAAGATACCTCTCCGATACTCGGAGTGACAAATCCTAATCTCGATCTATGCCAACTCAACAAACACCATCGGAGACACATGTAGAACATCTTTATAGTCAGCCAGTTACATTGTGACGTTTGATAGCACACTAAGTGTTCCTCCGGTATTCGGGAGTTGCATGATCGCATAGTCATAGGAACATGTATAAGTTATAAAGAAAGCAATAGCAACAAACTAAACGATCATCGTGCTAAGCTAACGAATGGGTCAAGTCAATCACATCATTCTCTAATGATGTGATCCCGTTAATGAAATGACAACTCATGTCTATGGTTAGGAAACATAACCATCATTGATTCAACGAGCTAGTCAAGTAGAGGCACACTAGTGACACTCTGTTTGTCTATGTATTCACACATGTACTAAGTTTCCGGTTAATACAATTCTAGCATGAATAATAAACATTTATCATGATATAAGGAAATATAAATAAAAATTTTATTATTGCCTCTAGGGCATATTTCCTTCAGTCTCCCACTTGCACTAGAGTCAATAATCTAGATTACATTGTAATGATTCTAACACCCATGGAGTCTTGGTGTTGATCATGTTTTGCTCATGAGAGAGGCTTAGTCAACGGGTCTGCAACATTCAGATCCGTATGTATCTTGCAAATCTCTATGTCTCCCTCCTTGACTTGATCGCGGATGGAATTGAAGCGTCTCTTGATGTGCTTGGTTCTTTTGTGAAATATGGATTCCTTTGCCAAGGCAATTGCATCAGTGTTGTCACAAAAGATTTTCATTGGACCCGGTGCACTAGGTATGACACCTAGATCGGATATGAACTCCTTCATCCAGACTCCTTCATTTTCTGCTTCCGAAGCAGCTATGTACTCCGCTTCACACGTAGATCCCGCCACGACGCTTTGCTTGGAACTGCACCAACTGACAGCTCCACCATTTAATAAAAACATGTTTCCGGTTTGTGACTTAGAGTCATCCGGATCAGTGTCAAAGCTTGCATCGACGTAACCATTTACGACGAGCTCTTTGTCATCTCCATATACGAGAAACAGATCCTTAGTCCTTTTTAGGTATTTCAGGATGTTCTTGACCACTGTCCAGTGATCCACTCCTGGATTACTTTGGTACCTCCCTGCTAAACTAATAGCAAGGCACACATTAGGTCTGGTACACAGCATTGCATACATGATAGAACCTATGGCTGAAGCATAGGGAATGACTTTCATTTTCTCTCTATCTTCTGAAGTGGTCGGGCATTGAGTCTGACTCAACTTCATACCTTGTAACATAGGCAAGTGCCCTTTCTTTGCCTGATCCATTTTGAACTTCTTCAAAACTTTATCAAGGTATGTGCTTTGTGAAAGTCCAATTAAGCGTCTTGATCTATCTCTATAGATCTTGATGCCCAATATATAAGCAGCTTCACCGAGGTCTTTCATTGAAAAATTCTATTCAAGTATCCTTTTATGCTATTCAGAAATTCAGTATCATTTCGATCAACAATATGTCATCTACATATAATATCAGAAATGGTACAGAGCTCCCACTCACTTTCTTGTAAATACAGGCTTCTCCAAAAGTCTGTATAAAACCATATGCTTTGATCACACTATCAAAGCGTATATTCCAACTCCGAGAGGCTTGCACCAGTCCATAAATGGATCACTGGAGCTTGCACACTTTGTTAGCACCTTTTGGATCGACAAAACCTTCTGGTTGCATCATATACAACTCTTCTTTAAGATATCCATTAAGGAATGCAGTTTTGACATCCATTTACCAAATTTCATAATCATAAAATACGGCAATTGCTAACATGATTCGGACGGACTTAAGCATCGCTACGGGTGAGAAGGTCTCATCGTAGTCAACTCCTTGAACTTGTTGAAAACCTTTTGCAACAAGTCGAGCTTCGTAGACAGTAACATTACCGTGAGCGTCAGTCTTCTTCTTGTAGATCCATTTATTCTCTATGGCCTACCGATTAATGGGCAAGTCAACCAAAGTCCACACTTTGTTCTCATACATGGATCCCATCTCAGATTTCATGGCCTCAAGCCATTTTGCGGAATCTGGGCTCATCATCGCTTCCTGATAGTTCGTAGGTTCGTCATGGTCAAGTAACATGACCCCCAGAACAGGATTACCATACCACTCTGGTGCGGATCTCACTCTGGTTGACCTACGAGGTTCGGTAGTAACTTGATCAGAAGTTTCATGATCATCATCATTAGCTTCCTCACTTACTGGTGTAGGAATCACTCGAACTGATTTCAGTGATGAACTTTCCAATAAGGGAGCAGGTACAATTACCTCATCAAGTTCTACTTTCCTCCCACTCACTTCTTTCGAGAGAAACCCCTTCTCTAGAAAGGATCCATTCTTAGCAACGAATATCTTGCCTTCGGATCTGTGATAGAAGGTGTACCCAACAGTCTCCTTTGGGTATCTTATGAAGACACATTTCTCCGATTTGGGTTCGAGCTTATCAGGTTGAAGCTTTTTCACATAAGCATCGCAACCCCAAACTTTAAGAAATGACAACTTGGGTTTCTTGCGAAACCACAGTTCATAAGGTGTCGTCTCAACGGATTTAGATGGTGCCCTATTTAATGTGAATGCAGCTGTCTCTAAAGCATAACCCCAAAATGATAGCGGTAAATCAGTAAGCGACATCATAGATCGCACCATATCTAGTAAAGTACGATTACGACGTTTGGACACACAATCACACTGTGGTGTTCCGGGTGGCGTGAGTTGCGAAACTATTCCACATTGTTTCAAATGAAGAACAAACTCGTAACTCAAATATTCTCCTCCACGATCAAATCGTAGAAACTTTATTTTCTTGTTATGATGATTTTCCACATCACTCTGAAATTCTTTGAACTTTTCAAATGTTTCAGACTTATGTTTCATCAAGCAGATATACCCATATCTGCTTAAATCATCTGTGAAGGTGAGAAAATAACGATATCTGCCGCGAGCCTCAATGTTCATTGGACCACATACATCATTATGTATGATTTCCAATAACTCTGTTGCTCGCTCCATTGTTTCGGTTAACGGAGTTTTAGTCATCTTTCCCATGAGGCATGGTTCGCAAGTACCAAGTGATTCATAATCAAGTGATTCCAAAAGTCCATCAGAATGGAGTTTCTTCATGCGGTTTACACCAATATGGCCAAAATGGCAGTGCCACAAATAAGTTGCACTATCATTATCAACTCTGCATCTTTTGGCTTCAATACTATGAATATGTGTGTTACTACTATCAAGATTTAGTAAAAATAGACCACTCATCAAGGGTGCATGACCATAAAAGATATTACTCATATAAATAGAACAACCATTATTCTCTGATTTAAATGAATAACCGTCTCGCATAAAAGAAGATCCAGATACAATGTTCATGCTCAACAGTGCCACCAAATAACAATTATTTAGGTGTAAAACTAATCCCGAAGGTAGATGTAGAGGTAGCGTGCGGACGGCGATCACATCGACTTTGGAACCATTTCCGACGCGCATCGTCACCTCGTCCTTAGCCAATCTTTGCTTAATCTGTAGCCCCTGTTTCGAGTTGCAAATGTTAGCAACTGAACTAGTATCAAATATCCAGGCACTACTGCGAGCATTAGTAAGGTACACATCAATAACATGTATATCAAATATACCTTTCACTTTGCCATCCTTCTTCTCCACTAAATACTTGGGGCAGTTCCGCTTCCAGTGACCAGTCCCTTTGCAGTAGAAGCACTCAGTTTCAGGCTTAGGTCCAGACTTGGGTTTCTTCACTTGAGCAGAAATTGGCTTGCTGTTCTTCTTGAAGTTCCCCTTCTTCCCTTTACCCCTTTTCTTGAAACTAGTGGTCTTGTTGACCATCAACACTTGATGCTCCTTCTTGATTTCTATCTCCGCAGCCTTTAGCATTGCGAAGAGCTCGGGAATAGTCTTATCCATCCCTTGCATATTCTAGTTCATCACGAAGCTCTTGTAGCTTGGTGGCAGTGATTGAAGAACTCCGTCAATGACACTATCATCAGGAAGATTAACTCCCAGCTAAGTCAAGTGGTTGTGGTACCCAGACATTCTGAGTATATGTTCACTGACAGAACTATTCTCCTCCATTTTGTAGCTATAGAACTTATTGGAGACTTCATATCTCTCAATCCGGGCATTTGCTTGAAATATTAACTTCAACTCCTAGAACATCTCATATGCGCCATGACGTTCAAAACATCGTTGAAGTCCGGTTATAAGCCGTAAAGCATGGCACACTGAACTATCGAGTAGTCATCAGCTTTGCTCTGCCAGGTGTTCACAACATCTGGCGTTGCTCCTGCATCGGGTTTGTCACCTAGCGGTGCTTCCAGGACGTAATTCTTCTGTGCAGCAATGAGGATAATCCTCAAGTTATGGACCCAATCCATGTAGTTGCTACCATCATCTTTCAACTTAGCTTTCTCTTGAAACACATTAAAATTCAACGGAACAATAGCACGAGCCATCTATCTACAACAACATAGATATGTGTAACATCCCAAATTTTCAATTTGGAATGTTATACATTAGATCATCAATGCATATCATATTTTATTTGCTTTTGGTTTGATCCTAGAAATTTCTACGCAACTCAAGGACCCACGGGGAGAGTTGGGGAATTCATTATTTTCATATTTGAGTTTTCTCAAATTATGAGAATAGGATCATTTGATTTTAATTATTTTATCATCAATTATTTCTATTACAAAAATATGAGAGAGGGAATAAAATGAATCTCCCAAAATAAAGAAATATTGAGGATTTAATAATAAAATCAAACAAGATTTTATTTCGGAGTTTTTCGGTATTTTATTTGAATTTAGGAAAAATGTGCGTTTTTCAAAATTGCATTTAGGCACCAAATAAATGTTCACCTTGTGCGTCTTGAATTTATAAGCCCAGGAAAATTTATTTCGGGATTTTTGGAGTCCGTTTAGTATTTCTTTTATTTGTTTTTCTGCGCGGAATAATTAAAAAAAACGCGAACCGACTTCGGGCCGTACCCGAGCGGGACACCGCCCGGGGGCAGCCTTTAAATAGCGCCGCCCTAAGCCGCCCCAGCCCACCACGCCCGAAATCAGAGCCACCGCCGCCGCCGCCGGACCCAGGTCAACCTCGTTTTCGCTGCCGTTTTAAAAAAAAGTCACGGTTTTATTTTTTTTAGTTTCAGTTTTTTAAAATAAATCACTTTTTCCGATTTATTTAATTAGCGAGCGTTCTTCCGTTCGTTCGTTCTAGCGAACGTTCGTCGTTTTTCTTTTTCTCGGATTAAATCCGTGATTTTTCTGATCGCGATTCCTGATCTGATTTTCGTTTTAGTATAACTTTTCGCTCGGTTATCGGAATCAGGCGATTCAAGCGCCTGGAGTTTCATCTCAAAACCCTCTAACCATTTAACCAACTTAAACAAGTTTTTCCACTGTAAAAATTGCCCTAGATCCAGAATAGTAAACGAAGCCTGTTTCTTTTGCCGTTTGACTTTCGTTGCTTCGTTTGATTTGATTCTTTTTGCAAACCGGAGTTCTTAAGTTGAACCTTCTGGTTAGATCTCTTATTTGAGTTTTACCTGTGCATTAGATGAATACTTATTGTATTCTTGTTTGTTTGTCTGCGATAGAATACCCGGAGTGCGCCGCCTGTTACTTCGAATCGCTAGGTTTCGCGGATCATCAGCAAGGCAAGTAACACTTTGATCATACCTCCTACTACCCAGTTTTATTGCATTAGATCAATCCTCAAACATTGCATGATTAGGATCTAATTAAATTGTGGGATGGGAAGTAGTTGAGGTAGTACCTATTACCTGTTATATTATCAAACCTTTGGGAGTTACTTCTACGTTTTCCTATTATGCCATGCTATGCTAGTAGACGTGGATTGGGTGAGTGATATCCATGACATATGTGAGTTTGTTAATTAATGGTTTATCTAAGGTGGCAACTTAAACACACATCTGGGTGGATTGAGGTACCTGGGTATTCCAGGATTGCCTGTTTTTCTTTATGGACCGCCACCCAGGCCCAAAGGGATCATCAGATTTTTCATACTAGAAACTTTCGTGTGCAGCCACAAGCTATTATGGGCTCTAGCATAGTTGATTAAGTCATGCGAACTCTTACAGGGTAGACTAGCAGATGTAGGGGAAAAGTGCACAAACCTCTGCAGAGTGTATATACTAATCATGGTTAGCCGTGTCCCCGGTTATGGACAACTTGAGTAACTAGTACTTGGATTATCATGTGAATCTCAACATGTTACTCTAAAAATTAATTTTGTTGGGTTTTGTTTAATGATGATGCTTAATTGGGATTGAGAATGCTGTCAACCATTCTCAATGTTTAACAACTACCATGATAGTTAAATAAAATTTATTCCTTTGCAGTAGGGAAAAATTGGCTTTACGCAAAACTGTAACCATAGAGCTTTCCACTAGCCAAATATGCATATAGTATAGCTGTTTCATTTCATTACTCTCTATGTGTTACTTTGCCAGCATATTCCATGTGCTGACCCGTTTCGGGCTGCAACGTTAATGTTGCAGACTTTTCAGACGACAATTAAGGAGTTTTTAGGTCGTGGTTCTATACTCAGTGATGCCGTTGGAGTTGATGGACTCACTTATCTTCCAAGCCTTCCGCTGTTATTGTTATTAGATGGCCTTAAGCCATATTTATTGTAATAAGTTCTCTATTGAGACACTCGATGTAATAAGTGTGTGATTGCTACTCTGTTGTAAATCCTTCAAGTACTATGTGGTGTCAGCATTACTGATCCAGGCATGACACCTGAGCACAGAGATCTGACCGTTTGAGGTCTGGTCGCTACAGAGATGGTATCAGAGCACACGCTGACTGTAGGACACGACCACTAAGCTAAAGACCTAGAACACTATTCACTCTCTTCTCTTTCTGACTTCTCATCTCTTCTATTCTTTAGGATGACGGATGCAAGGAACAAGTTCACGCAATCGGATGAAGATACACCCTTTGGACGCCACTTGAAGGAAGTCACTAGATACCTGAACATAGGAGTACCAAGCTTCACCGGAACCTACAACGCCACTTTACCTGAAGAAGAGCGCTGGATGATTCAAGTTCAAGTTCCAGGAAGGACGTTCATGCCAGTCACTGAGCCCATAGAGTTTTCTTTTGATGCACCAACTTGGAGTCTAGGAAAGAGCATGGCAGCTCACATCACCATGGGACGCATTGGAGAAGTCTACCGCAATGATCTCAAGGATACTATCTACCAGATTTGTGGGCACCGAGATAAGCACTGGGAGATGATCAGCACCAGAAAGGATAGATCAATTGCAGCTTTTATCCAGGAATTAAACCAGCACATTCGACGTCAGGAGAACCAGATGTGCGCCGACATGATAGACCTAAAGGAGGCAAGGACAAGAATCAAAGAACTGGAGGAAGAACTCAAGGCTACACGTGAAGATTATGAAGAGGAAATTGAAGTATTGGTGGAGAAGAATGACGATAGATCAAGAAGATCGAGATATTTATGGGAGGCCCTACACCAGTAGAAGAAGACGAAGAGCCCAAGAAGATTCACCCAGAAGACTACATCATCATCGACGACACCGACTCGGACCCAGATGATAGCGATGATGACTATGTTGATGAAGCCGGAGCAGATATCATGAAGTCTGCAACTGAAGAATATTTCTAGTAGACCACCTCATCAGTAGTAGTAGTCCACCATGTAAATACAGTAGTCCGAGCACTTTTGCGATAGTTAGATCGATTGTATGCCCTTGTTTGAATGAATGAAGTGAATTGTTTGCTTTTGCCTCATGTGCATATGGGTAGTGTTTTCTCTTTAGACCCCCTCTATTCTTAAATCTCATCTTTTCTAAACCCTCAGATGCCTCCGAGACGTGACCCCGGATTTACCTTTTCACCGGAGCTCACCCAGTTGATCCAGCAGCAGAACACATTGATGCAGTTGCTAGTCCAGAATCAGAATCAGGGGAACAACAACAACCCACCACCACCACCACCACCTGTTGATTACTTAGCCCGTTTTCTTAGGCTGAATCCATCGGTGTTTTCCAGTAGCACCGAGCCGATAGTAGCAGATGATTGGCTCCGTAAGACAGCTAGAGAGTTGACCACAGCAGGATGCACAGATGCGGAGAAGGTGAAGTTTGCCGCACATCAACTAGAAGGACCCGCAGCATCATGGTGGGAGAATTTCACAGCCACTTCCCTGTCGACACTGTCACGTGGGACCAGTTTCAGCAGGCTTTTCGTACTGCCCATGTTTCAGCAGGAGCTATGGCCATGAAGAAGCGTGAGTTTCGCAACTTACGCCAAGGAGGACGGACAGTTGGCCAGTATGTGGAGGACTTTAGTAAATTAGCACGTTATGCCCCAAATGACGTTGCTACAGATGCAGCAAAGCAGGAGAAGTTTCTGGAAGGACTAAATGATGAGTTGAGCATGCAGTTGATGATAGCAACCTTCAACAACTACCAGGAGTTGGTAGATCGTGCTCTTATGATTGAAGGCAAGCAGCAGCAAATTGAGAACCTCAAGAGGAAGTATGGATAAGGGAAGTACAATTCTGGAGCTCAGCAGAAGCCACGTTTTACCCCTAGATCGGGAGGACATTTTCAGCATACCCATGGAGGAGGTAGCTCGCACAATCACAACGACACCAAGAATGGTAATGGTAATGGAGGAAGCAACAACCAGAACCGTACCAACCCATCAACCCCAGCCAAGAAAGACCTGAGCCAAGTCACTTGCTTTAAGTGTCAGAAGACCGGACATTATGCCAATGAATGTCCTGAAGGCCAGAATGGCAATGGAAGCTCTAGGAAGAAGCCGAACCCTTTCAACAGGGGACAGGTGAACCACGTTAACGTGGAGGAGATTGAAGAGCAGCCGGATGCAGTAATCGGTAAGTTTTTGGTTAAGTCATTTACTGCACTCGTTCTTTTGATACTGGTGCATCGCATTCATACATATCAAGGGGATTTGTGGATAAGTATAACCTGCCCACTAAGGTTCTTAGAACACCTATGCTAGTAAGCTCACCAGGAGCGGAGTATATGGCCAGTCAAGGATGTTTTCAAGTGCCATTGAGTATAGGTAGGCATGTGTTTCCCTCGGATTTAATCATCTTGGAATCACAAGGATTGGATGTAATCCTGGGTATGGATTGGCTGTCGATGTATGGAGGAAACATTGATTGCGCCAGTAAGACAATTTTTCTTACTACCCCAGAAGGGAGAAGGCTCAAGTATGTATCCCGACATGTGCCAAAAGGGACTCAAGTAAATTGTTTAATAGGAGTTGTGCGGGAGGAAGTACCAGTGGTAAGGGATTTCCCTGAAGTATTTCCAGAAGAGTTGCCAGGCATGCCACCGGATAGAGATATTGAGTTTTTGATTGAGCTATTGCCAGGCACAGGGCCAATATCAAAGAGACCATACAGGATGCCTGCAAAGGATTTGGTAGAGATTAAGAAGCAGATTAAGGAGTTACTGGATAAAGGTTACATTCGCCCAAGTTCGTCGCCTTGGGGATCACCAGTACTTCTAGTGGAGAAAAAGGATGGATCGTTAAGGATGGTTGTTGATTATCGAGGATTGAATGAAGTAACCATCAAGAACAAGTACCCACTACCAATGATCAATGATCTGTTTGATCGATTGCAAGGAGCTAAGGTATTTTCCAAGATCGATCTGCGATCAGGATACCACCAGTTGAAGATTCGAGAACAGGATATACCTAAGACAGCTTTTACCACCAGGTATGGGCTGTACGAGTATACCGTTATGTCATTTGGTCTGACTAACACACCTGCCTATTTTATGAACATGATGAAAAAAGTGTTTATGGAGTTCTTGGATAAGTTCGTCGTAGTGTTCATTGATGATATTCTGGTTTACTCGAAAAGTGAAGAGGAGCATAAGGAACATTTGCGTTTGGTACTTGAGAAGCTCAGAGAACATCAACTATATGCCAAGTTTAGCAAATGTGAGTTTTGGTTGAAAGAAGTTGGATTTCTCGGACACGTTATATTCGGAGAAGGTATAGCAGTAGATCCCACTAAGGTTGATACCGTGACAAATTGGGAAGCCCCAGCAACGGTTGGAGAGATCCGGAGTTTTCTTGGACTCGCAGGATACTACCGGAGATTCATTGAGAATTTCTCCAAGATTGCCAAACCTATGACTGAGTTATTAAAGAAGGATACCAAATTCATATGGACTGGGGAGTGTGAGGCTAGTTTCCAGGAGTTGAAGAAACGCTTGGTTACTTCACCAGTATTGATTTTGCCAGACCAGACCAAGGATTATGAGGTGTATTGCGACGCTTCACGTCGAGGACTTGGAGCAGTGCTTATGTAGGAAGGGAGAGTTGTTTCATATGCCTCAAGACAGCTTAAGCCCCATGAGTTGAATTATGCTATGCATGATTTGGAGTTAGCAGCCGTAGTGCATGCACTGAAGACTTGGAGACATTTTATGATTGGAAACCATTGCGAGGTGTACATGAATCATAAGAGTTTGAAATACATTTTCACACAGAAGGAGTTAAACCTCAGACAAAGGAGATGGTTGGAGCTCATCAAGGATTATGATATGAGATTGCATTACCATCCCGGAAAGGCTAATGTAGTAGCTGATGCATTGAGCCATAAGAGCCATGTCAATACATTAATGACGGGAGAAATACCAAGGGAGTTAGCCGAAAATCTTCTTGAGCTATGTTTGGAAATAGTTCCGAGAGGCTATGTAGCAGCATTGGAGATTTAGTCAACTTTGATGGATAGAATCAGAGAAGCTCAGAAGACTGACAAGGAGATTGCCTCAATAAAGGAGAAAATAAGCGAAGGAAAGGCTAAAGGATTTCATGAGGATGAACACGACACCCTATGGTTTGAAGACCGTGTTTATGTGCCCAATGACTCGGAGATTAGGAAGTTGATTCTGCAAGAGGCACACGATTCACCATATTCTATTCACCCAGGAAATACCAAGATGTATTTGGATTTGAAGGATATTTTCTGGTGGACCAGAATGAAGAAAGATATTGCAGAGTATGTAGCAGTTTGTGATGTATGTCAGAGAGTAAAGGCAGAGCATCAAAAGCCAGCAGGATTGCTACAGCCATTGCCGATACCCGAATGGAAGTGGGATAAGTTGGGCATGGATTTTATCACGGGATTACCCAGGACTCGTTCAGGCTATGACTCGATTTGGGTTGTAGTCGATCGGTTGACGAAAGTAGCTCATTTCATCTCGGTAAAGACCACTTACACCAGTGCTAAGTTGGCAAAGATATACATGACCAGGATTGTATGCTTACATGGAGTTCCGAGGAGTATAGTATCAGATAGAGGAACCCAGTTTACCTCAAAGTTCTGGAATCAGTTGCACGAAACTTTGGGTACCAGGCTAGAGTTCAGCACAACTTTTCGTCTACAGACAGATGGACAGACCGAGAGAGTCAATTAGATTTTGGAGGACATGCTAAGAGCTTGTGCACTAGATTATGGATCTAGTTGGGACGAGAATTTGCCATATGCAGAATTTTCTTACAACAACAGTTATCAATCCAGTTTAAAGATGGCCCCTTTCGAAGCCTTGTACGGAAGAAGGTGCAGGACACCGTTGTTGTGGGATGAAGTTGAAGACCGCCAGTTGTTTGGACCTGATTTGATTAAGGAGTCTAAACAGAAGGTGAAATTGATTCGCGATAGGCTCAAGGTAGCCCAGTCCAGGCAGAAAAGTTATGCAGATTCTAAACGCAAGGAGACAGTTTACGAAGTTGGAGATAGAGCTTATCTTCGAGTATCTCCACTTCGGGGAACAAAGCGCTTTGGTGTTAAGGGAAAGTTAGCGCCACGATTTGTAGGACCATACCGAGTATTGGAATGTATGGGAGAAGTGGCCTACAAGTTGGAATTACCTGAAGGATTTTCAGGAGTTCATGATGTGTTCCACGTTTCTCAGTTGAAGAAGTGCCACGCGGAGATGGCTAACATACCGCTGAGAGATACGGTACCACTGGAAGCAATTCGGTTGGACAGTGATTTGACCTATGAGGAGAAACCTGTTAAGATTCTCGAGTTTGCCAGCCGAGTCACCCACAGCAAGGTTATCAAGTTTTGTAAGGTTCCGTGGAGCCACCACACGAAGGATGAAGCCACCTAGGAGCGATAGGAAGATTTGCTCAAGGACCACCCTCACCTATTTTCTAGCCAACCCGAATCTCGAGGGCGAGATTCATCTTAAGGGGGGTAGGTTTGTAACATCCCAAATTTTCAATTTGGAATGTTATACATTAGATCATCAATGCATATCATATTTTATTTGCTTTTGGTTTGATCCTAGAAATTTCTACGCAACTCAAGGACCCACGGAGAGAGTTGGGGAATTCATTATTTTCATATTTGAGTTTTCTCAAATTTTGAGAATAGGATCATTTGATTTTAATTATTTCATCATCAATTATTTCTATTACAAAAATAAGATAGAGGGAATAAAATGACTTTCCCAAAATAAAGAAATATTGAGGATTTAATAATAAAATCAAACAAGATTTTATTTCGGAGTTTTTCGGTATTTTATTTGAATTTGGGAAAAATGTGTGTTTCTCAAAATTGCATTTAGGCCCCAAATAAATGTTCACCTTGTGCGGCTTGATTTTAGAAGCCCGGGAAATTTATTTCGGGATTTTTAGAGTACCTTTAGTATTTCTTTTATTTGTTTTTATGCGCGGAATAATTTAAAAAAAAACACGAACTGACTCGGGCCGTACCCAAGCGGGACACCGCCCGGGGGCAGCCTTTAAATAGCGCCGCCCCGAGTCGCCCCAGCCCACCGCGCCCGAAATCAGAGCCGCCGCCGCCGCCCGCCGCCGGAGCCGCCGCCACCGCCGCCGGACCCAGGTCAACCTCGTTTTCGCTGCTATTTTTTTAGTTTCAGTTTTTTAAAATAAATCACTTTTTCCGATTTATTTAATTAGTGAGCGTTCGTCCGTCCGTTCGTTCTAGCGAACGTTCGTCATTTTTCTTTTTCTCGGATTAAATCCGCGATTTTTCTGATCGCGATTCCTGATCTGATTTTCGTTTTAGTATAACTTTTCGCTCGGTTATCGGAATCAGGCGATTCAAGCGCCTGGAGTTTCGTATGGAAACCCTCTAACCGTTTAACCAACTTAAACAAGTTTTGCCACTGTAAAAATTGCCCTAGATCCAGAATAGTAAACGAAGCCTGTTTCTTTTGCCGTTTGACTTTCGTTGCTTTGTTTGATTTGATTCTTTTTGCAAACCGGAGTTCTTAAGTTGAACCTTCTGGTTAGATCTCTTATTTGAGTTTTACCTGTGAATTAGATGAATACTTATTGTATGCTTGTTTGTTTGTCTGCGATAGAATACCCGGAGTGCGCCGCCTGTTACTTCGAATCGCTAGGTTTCGCGGATCATCAGCAAGGTAAGTAACACTTTGATCATACCTCCTACTACCCAGTTGTATTGCATTAGATCAATCCTCAAACATTGCATGATTAGGATCTAATTAAATTGTGGGATGGGAAGTAGTTGAGGTAGTACCTATTACCTGTTATATTATCAAACCTTTGGGAGTTACTTCTACGTTTGCCTATTATGCCATGCTATGCTAGTAGACGTGGATTGCGTGAGTGATATCCATGACAGATGTGAGTTTGTTAATTAATGGTTTATCTAAGGTGGCAACTTAAACACACATCTGGGTGGATTGAGGTACCTGGGTATTCCAGGATTGCCTGTTTTTCTTTATGGACCACCACCCAGGCCGAAAGGGATCATGAGATTTTTCATACTAGAAACTTTCATGTGCAGCCACAAGCTATTATGGGCTCTAGCATAGTTGATTAAGTCATGCGAACTCTTACAAGGTAGACTAGTAGATGTAGGGGAAAAGTGCGCAAACCTCTGCAGAGTGTATAAACTAATCATGGTTAGCCGTGTCCCCGGTTATGGATAGCTTGAGTAACTAGTACTTGGATTATCATGTGAATCTCAACATGTTACTCTAAAAATTAATTTTGTTGGGTTTTGTTTAATGATGATGCTTAATTGGGATTGAGAATGTTGTCAACCATTCTCAATGTTTAACAACTACCATGATAGTTAAATAAAATTTATTCCTTTGCAGTAGGGAAAAATTGGCTTTACGCAAAACTGTAACCATAGAGCTTTCCACCAGCCAAATATGCATATAGTATAGCTGTTTCATTCCATTACTCTCTATGTGTTACTTTGCCAGCATATTCCATGTGCTGACCCATTTCGGGCTGCAACGTTAATGTTGCAGACTTTTTAGACGATGATTACGGAATTTTTAGGTCATGGTTCTATACTTAGTGATGCCGTTGGAGTTGATGGACTCACTTATCTTCCAAGCCTTCCGCTGTTATCGTTATTAGATGGCCTTAAGCCATATTTATTGTAATAAGTTCTCTATTGAGACACTTGATGTAATAAGTGTGTGATTGCTACTCTGTTATAAATCCTTCAAGTACTGTGTGGTGTCAGCATTACTGATCCAGGGATGACACCTAAGCACAGAGATCAGACCGTTTGAGGTCTGGTCGCTACAATATGCAAAATACTATCAGGTACTAAGTTCATGATAAATTAAAGTTCAATTAATCAAATTACTTAAGAACTCCCACTTAGATAGACATCTCTCTAATCATCTAAGTGATCACGCGATCCATATCAACTAAACCATGTCCGATCATCACGTGAGATGGAGTAGTTTTTCAATGGTGAACATCACTATGTTGATCATTGATACGTCTCCAACGTATCTATAATTTTTGATTGCTCCATGCTATATTATCTACTGTTTTGGACTATATTGGGCTTTATTTTCCACTTTTATATTATTTTTGGGACTAACCTATTAACCGGAGGCCCAACCTAGAATTGCTGCTTTTTTGCCTATTTCAGTGTTTCAGAGAAACATAATATCAAACGGAGTCCAAACGGAATGAAACCTTCGGAAACGTGATTTTCTCATCAGATAAGACCCAGGAGACTTGGACCATTCGTCAAGAAAGCCACGAGGCGGTCATGAGGGTGGAGGGCGCGCCCCCTACCTCATGGGCCCCTCAAAGCTCCACCGACGTACTTCTTCCTCCTATATATATCGATGTACCCCCAAACGATCGGGGACGGAGCCAAAAACCTAATTCCACCACCGCAACTTTCTGTCTGTATCCACAAGATCCCATCTTGGGGCCTGTTCCGGAGCTCCGCCTGATGGGGCATCGATCACGTAGGGCTTCACATCATCATCCAAGCCCCTCCGATGAAGTGTGAGTAGTTTTACTTCAGACCTATCGGGTCATAGTTAGTAGCTAGATGGCTTCTTCTCCTTTTGGATCTCAATACAAGGTTCTCCCCCTCTCTTGTGGAGTATTCGATGTAATCTTCTTTTTGCGGTGTGTTTGTTGAGACCGATGAATTGTGGGTTTATGATCAAGTCTATCTATGAATAATATTTGAGTCTTCTCTGAATTATTTTATGTATGATTGGTTATCTTTACAAGTCTCTTCAAATTATCAGTTTGGTTTGGCCTACTAGATTGGTTGTTCTTGTCATGGGAGGGAGAAGTGCTTAGCTTTGGGTTCGATCTTGCGGTGTCCTTTCCCAGTGACAGAAGGGGCAGCAAGGCACGTATTGTATCGTTGCCATCGAGGATAACAAGATGGGGTTTTTATCATATTGCATGAAACTATCCCTCTACATCATGTCATCTTGCTTAAGGCGTTACTCTGTTTTAAACTTAATACTCTAGATGCATGCTGAATAGCGGTCGATGAGTGGAGTAATAGTAGTAGATGCCGGCAGGAGTCGGTCTACTTGTCTCGGACGTGATGCCTATATACATGATCATACCTAGATATTCTCATAACTATGCTCAATTCTGTCAATTGCTCAACAGTAATTTGTTCACCCACCATAGAATACTTATGCTCTTGAGAGAAGCCACTAGTGAAACCTATGGCCCCCGGGTCTCTTTCTCATCATATCAATCGCCATCGCTTTATTATTGCTTTGCTCTTATTTTGCTTTTACTTTTTACTTTGCATATCTATACCAAAAATACCAAAAATATTATTTATCATCTCTATCAGATCTCACTTTCGTAAGTGACCATGAAGGGATTGACAACCCCTAAGCGCGTTGGTTGCGTTGAGCTATTGTTTTTGTGTGGGTACGAGGGACTCGCGCGTAGCCTCCTACTGGATTGATACCTTGGTTCTCAAAAACCGAGGGAAATACTTACGCTACTTTGCTGCATCATCCTCTCCTCTTCGGGGAAATCCAACACAGTGCTCAAGAGGTAGCAAGAAGAATTTTTGGCGCCGTTACCGGGGAGTCTGCGCAAAAGTCAACATACCAAGTACCCATCACAATCCCTATCTCCCACATTACATTATTTGCCATTTGCCTCTCGTTTTCCTCTCCCCCACTTCACCCTTGCCGTTTTATTCACCCTCTCTCTCTATTTGCCTCTTTTTGCCCGTTTGCTTTTTGTTAGCTCGTGTGTTAGTTTGTTTGCTTGTCGTTATGTCAAGTCCTTTACCTTCTGCCTCTATGTCTGAAATTGGGGAATTATTGTCGATATGGACAATAATAATATCATGAAAAATTCTGATGCTCCTGCTAAACAACCTACCATATTTCATACAAAAAAAATTCCGTGTTGGTAGTGGTAATATTATTGGAAAAGGAGTTATTCAAGATTTCTTTACTTGTGCCGGTGCTTTAACTTCTATAGGTAGTTCTATCCTTCACAGAACTAGTAGTCTTGCGGACGCTATTGCCATGATTGTAGTTGAACTTGAAAGACAATTCATGCACATGCATCCTTCCATACAAAGGATTTTTCTGGAATTTTCTAATATTGAGCATTCTTCTGTTAAGCGTGTTGCTACTATCTTTTTCGCTCATGAGTTTAGATTCATAATAAAAGAAGCCAAAGAAATCTTTGTGCATTATAGGGTGGACGCTTGCCGTCCTCCCATAGAGGCTATCCTCTTTGATCAAGAAGAAATAATGCGTTTTCAATCTCTAGACTATGTTGCTTTCAATGAAAATCTTAGAAAAAGGGTTCCTACCAATGTTTTAGTTGATAGAATTTCTGAACTTAATGATGATTTGGATATTCGAAATAATGAACTAGGATATTATCTTGAATATAGGCTCACAAAGTTCTGTCAAAAGAATGCTTATAATGATGAATTGGTTGTGCATTATGAAGGACCAAAGGAGGAACCTATACCTCCCAAGGTTGATCTTGGGGAATTTTGTCCCGTTAAATTTAGCCCTTTTGATTATTTTTGCTTGCCTCAAAGAAAACGTGCTGACAAACGTAGATAATATGAAATGAGTTTTAATAATCTATCTTACTATTATGGCAATACCTAGATCTATTCTTGCTTGTTATGCCTAGCTAGGGGCGTTAAACGATAGCGCTTGTTGGGAGGCAACCCAATTTTATTTTTATCCCTTGCTTTTTGCTCCTGTTTAGTAATAAATAATTTATGTAGCCTCTGTTTGGTTGTGTTTTTTGTGTTTAATTAGTGTTTGTGCCAAGTAGAACCGTTGGGAAGACTTGGGGAAAGTCTTGTTGAACTTGCTGTAAAAAACAGAAACTTTAGCGCTCACGAGAACTGCTGTCATTTTTATTGGGAAAGTGCTATTTAGTTAATTATTTTGAAGATGATTAATAGATAAATTCCTCACGCCCAACAATTTATTTTAGAATTTTTGGGGTTCCAGATCTTGTGCTAGCTACAGATTACTACAGACTGTTCTGTTTTTGACAGATTCTGTTTTTCGTGTGTTGTTTGCTTATTTTGATGAATCTATGGCTAGTAAAATAGTTTATAATCCATAGAGAAGTTAGAATACAGTAGGTACAACACCAATATAAATAAATAATGAGTTCATTACAGTACCTTGAAGTGGTCTTTTGTTTTCTTTCGCTAACGGAGCTCACGAGATTTTCTACTTTAAGTTTTGTGTGGTGAAGTTTTCAAGTTTTGGGTAAAGATTTGATGGATTATGGAACAAGGAGTGGCAAGAGCCTAAGCTTTTGGATGCCCATGGCACCCCCAAGATAATCTAAGGACACCTAAAAGCCAAAGCTTGGGGATGCCCCGGAAGGCATCCCCTCTTTCGTCTACTTCTATCGGTAACTTTACTTGGAGCTATATTTTTATTCACCACATGATATGTGTTTTGCTTGGAGCGTCTTTTATGATTTGAGTCTTTTTTTTAGTCTACCACAATCATCCTTGATGTACACACCTTTTTAGAGAGCCATACATGATTTGGAATTTGATAGAATACTCTATGTACTTCACTTATATCTTTTGAGCTTTATAGTTTTGCTCTAGTGGTTCACTTATATCTTTTAGAGCACGGTGGTGGATTTGTTTTATAGAAACTATTGATATCTCATTCTTCACTTAGATTACTTTGAGAGTCTTAATAGAATGGTAATTTGCTTAAAATCCTAATATTCTTGGTATGCAAGATTAATAATAAAACTTTCGTATGTGTGTGTTGAATACTAAGAAAAATTTGATGCTTGATGATTGTTTTGAGATATGGAGGTAATAATATCAAAGTTATGCTAGTTGAGTAGTTGTGAAATTGATAAATACTTGTGTTGAAGTTTGCAAGTCCCGTAGCATGCACGTATGGTAAACTTTATGCAACAAATTTGAAACATGAGGTGTTATTTGATTGTCTTCCTTATGAGTGGCGGTCGGGGACGAGCGATGGTCTTTTCCTACCAATCTATCCCCCTAGGAGCATGCGCGTAGTGCCGAGGTTTTTGATGACTTGTAGATTTTTGCAATAAGTATGTGAGTTCTTTATGACTAATGTTGAGTCCATGGATTATACGCACTCTCACCCTTCCATCCTTGCTAGCCTCTTCGGTACCGTGCATTGCCCTTTCTCACATTGAGAGTTGGCGCAAACTTTGCCGGTGCATCCAAACCCCGTGATATGATACGCTCTATCACACATAAACCTCCTTATATCTTCCCCAAAACAGCCACCATACCTACCTATTATGGCATTTCCATAGCCATTCCGAGATATATTGCCATGCAACTTTCCACCATTCCGTTCATCATGACACATTCATCATTGTCATATTGCTTAGCATGATCATGTAGTTGACATAGTATTTGTGGCAAAGTCAACGTTCATAATTCTTTCATACATGTCACTCTTGGTTCATTGCATATCCCGGTACATCGCCGGAGGCATTCATATAGAGTCATCTTTGTTCTAGTATCGAGTTATAATCATTGAGTTGTAAATAAATAGAAGTGTGATGATCATCATTATTAGAGCATTGTCCCAAGTGAGGAATAAAAAAAGAAAGGCCATAAAAAAAGAGAAGGCCCAAAAAAAGGATAAAAGGCCATAAAAAAAGAAAAGTCCCAAAAAATGAGAGAAAAAGAGAGAAGGGACAATGTTACTATCCTTTTACCACACTTGTGCTTCAAAGTAGCACCATGATCTTCATAGTAGAGAGTCTCTCATGTTATCACTTTCATATACTAGTGGGAATTTTTCATTATAAAACTTGGCTTGTATATTCCAACAATGGGCCTCCTCAAGTGCCCTAGGTCTTCGTGAGCAAGCAAGTTGGATGCACACCCACTAGTTTCTTTTGTTGAGCTTTCATACATTTATAGCTCTAGTGCATCCGTTGCATGGCAATCCCTACTCCTTGCATTAACATCAATCGGTGGGCATCTCCATAGCCCATTGATTAGCCTCATTGATGTGATACTTTCTCCTTTTTGTCTTCTCCACATAACCCCCTCATTCTATTCTATTCCACCCATAGTGCTATGTCCATGGCTCGCGCTCATATATTGCGTGAAAGTTTATAGGTTTGAGATTACTAAAGTATGAAACAATTGCTTTGCTTGTCATCGGGGTTGTGCATGAGGAGAGCATTCTTGTGTGACGAAAATGAAACATGACTAAACTATATGATCTTGTAGGGATGAACTTTCTTTGGCCATGTTATTTTGAGAAGACATAATTGCTTAGTTAGTATGCTTGAAGTATTATTATTTTTATGTCAATATGAACTTTTGTCTTGAACCTTTCGAATCTGAATATTCATACCACAATTAAGAAGATTTACATTGAAATTATGCCAAGTAGCACTCCACATCAAAAATTCTCTTTTTATCATTTACCTACTCGAGGACGAGCAGGAATTAAGCTTGGGGATGCTTGATACGTCTCCAACGTATCTATAATTTTTGATTGCTCCATGCTATATTATCTACTGTTTTGGACTATATTGGGCTTTATTTTCCACTTTTATATTATTTTTGGGACTAACCTATTAACCGGAGGCCCAGCCTAGAATTGTTGTTTTTGCCTATTTCAGTGTTTCGGAGAAACAGAATATCAAACGGAGTCCAAACGGAATCAAACCTTCGGAAACGTGATTTTCTCATCAGACAAGACCCAGGAGACTTGGACCGTCCGTCAAGAAAGCCACGAGGTGGCCACGAGGGTGGAGGGCGCCCCCCTAGGCCGCGCCCCCTGCCTCATGGGCCCCTCGAAGCTCCACCGACGTACTTCTTCCTCCTATATATATCGACGTACCCCAAACGATCGGGGACGGAGCCAAAAACCTAATTCCACTACCACAACTTTCTGTATCCACGAGATCCCATCTTGGGGCCTGTTCCGGAGCTCCACCGGAGGGGGCATCAATCACGGAGGGCTTCACATCATCATCCAAGCCCCTCTGATGAAGTGTGAGTAGTTTACTTCAGACCTACGGGTCCATAGTTAGTAGCTAGATGGCTTCTTCTCTCCTTTTGGATCTCAATACAATGTTCTCCCCCTCTCTTGTGGAGATCTATTCAATGTAATCTTCTTTTTGCGGTGTGTTTGTTGAGACCGATGAATTGTGGGTTTATGATCAAGTCTATCTATGAATAATATTTGAGTCTTCTCTGAATTCTTTTATGTATGATTGGTTATCTTTGCAAGTCTCTTCGAATTATCAGTTTGGTTTGGCCTACTAGGTTGGTTGTTCTTGCCATGGGAGAAGTGCTTAGCTTTGGGTTCGATCTTGCGGTGTCCTTTCCCAATGACAGAAGGGGCGGCAAGGCACGTATTGTATCGTTGCCATCGAGGATAACAAGATGGTGTTTCTATCATATTGCATGAAACTATCCCTCTACATCATGTCATCTTGCTTAAGGCGTTACTCTGTTTTTAACTTAATACTCTAGATGCATGCTGGATAGCGGTCGATGAGTGGAGTAATAGTAGTAGATGCAGGCAGGAGTTGGTCTACTTGTCTCAGATGTGATGGCTATATACATGATTGTAGGTGTACAAAAAGAGGGGTACACTTTTTGTACCCCTATAACTGTGCATAGGCAGTCTGAGCCACGGGCACCACCACACTGAGCAAGGCAAGGGAGGTGAGCCAAGGTAAGGCCGAAGCTCAGGAGAAGCAGAACGACGCCAAGACCAAGACCACAAAAAGCAAAGGGGACGAAGCGGACCCCCCGGCAAGATCCTTGTCGGGAGGCGGTTTTAGCAAACCCGGCAAGACCCTTGCCGTGGTAGCTTTCCCCACACCTACGGAGTGAGTCACCCTTGAGTCCACTACCCCCATGGGGCAAGGATTCGGGAGACATCCCCGTGGTGGCATGCAGATCTTTGTGAAGACATTCAAGATCGGATACACCCTTTAGAAGATGATGATCCTTGGCGGGTTCCCAGCCAACGAGGACCACAAGGCCCTCGGCAAGAGCCTTGCCGGGGATGACAGCAGGCGCCACGGCAAGACCCTTGCCGGGGCCCCGGCAAGGCCCTTGCCAAGGACACCCATAGGGCCACCATAAGACCCACACCAGTCAAACCTCCACCGCCATTCGCATGCAGCCGCCGACCCAACCAGCTGGGCAGGCACCTGCGTGGCGGCATGCGGATCTTCGTGGAGACCCACCACTGCGCCACCTCAGCTGCCTGCCTGCCTACATGGCACCGCGGGCGCCGCTGGCCAGGGCGCGTGTCGACACGAGAGGGAGCAACGACGGACGAGACATGGCTCTCCCCCGTCCCCGATAAAGCAAGGACACCTGGGCAAGACGCATTAAATGCGCCTTGTCATGTAATGCAAGGGATAACCTCACATCACTGTATCCTTTCCACCTCCTGTGTGCCACTATGGCAACCCCTTTCCTATAAAAGGAGGCCCGAGGCGACCAGGAAGAGGATTCGGCTTTTTGGAGCTCCTCACGCCCCATAGCTAGCTCAAGAACACAGATATACAGTCCACCAAAGCAGGAGTAGGGTTTTACGCATCCTCGCGGCCCGAACCTGGATAAACGAACCGTGTGCTATCTGTTTGATCCGCTCTTCTCACGACCCCGCGCCCCGCAACCGTAGTAGGGATTCTTGTGATCCCATAGGTGTCGTTCCCACCGACATCTTTGGCACGCCAGGTAGGGGGCGCAGTTGTGAGAATTGGCTCTAGCAGTTAGCCCGACACTCCTTCATCTTCGTGACCCTTGAAGAAGAAAGGAGGCCAGAAGATCGACACTCGAGCGATCGCAAACAGAAGCTAAGTTAAACTGAACCCTTATTTATGCTACCCTTCTTATTTGAGGTTATTCCCCCCGGAGATATTTGCTTTGTATGAGAAACCTACACGCCAGGGGGCTCTACCACGATCGGCAACGCCCTTTCCCTGTTTCAAGTCCGCTCAACAGCTCAAGCGGCTGCGTCGAGAATGACAGAGTAGCCTTCCGCGATCAGCAACGCCCCCGATTCTGACTCGAGTCAAGCTCGACGGTTCGAACGGCCGCGTTCGGAACGGAAAGGTGGCTCGTCCGGCAGCACGCGTACCCGGCTGGCCATGGGGATTCGTCCCCAAAATGCCGCTAGGGGCTTCCACGCCGGCAAGCCTTCCCGATCGACGTAGGGCACGCATACAAAGATGAATTGAACGGGGAAATAACATGCATGAAAATTAAGAGTACTTCAAAGTTATATTACATCACATCATAGCTGC
Source organism: Triticum urartu (assembly GCF_003073215.2). Lineage (NCBI taxonomy): Eukaryota > Viridiplantae > Streptophyta > Magnoliopsida > Poales > Poaceae > Triticum > Triticum urartu. The sequence goes on from NC_053026.1 coordinate 428,825,008, forward strand.
GGTTCTAACTAAAGATAAAATTTGTCTTGGTCGGAAACCCACATCGGCGAAGAAGAACGGGATGCCTAATCCCGGCGCTGGCCTTCCACCCTCTTGATTTCGTCGATGCAGTCAGTGATGGGCTTGATGCGCTCCTTGAGCACCGTGAGGTCAGCACCATCCGGCAAGCTCTTCATCGCGGCCGCGAAGTCAAGATCGGGATTCCAGTACACCATCTTGGTGAGGACGTTGGTCACGACCCTCCGGCAAAGTCGCTGGGCCTCTTCGGCCAGCATGGCCGTCCTGTTGGAGTGAAGATAAGCCAAGGCTCCGAGGACGCCCTCGAAGAACAGGGTCAACTTGGTGTTGACGGTCCCGCTGCGCTCAGGGGCGTACCTCACATTTGGCATCCCCATGGTGGCCAACTGTGAGGTGACCCTACCGACGACATCCTCCAGATGGCTGATCCATCTGTTCTCGCCCGCCACATAATCCTGGTGGGAGGCGGCCTCGTTCGCCCGCAGCTGCTTCTCCTCCTCCAGGCTCCTGGTCAAGGTCTTATCCCGAGCCCTGCTCTCCGACAGCATCTTCTCGAGATCCTCCAGCTTCAGCTTGAGGTCTCTGACGGAGTTTTGTGCTTCGGAGAGCTCCCCAGCCCTGCTGATGACCGCTCCTTGCGCCTCCACCAAGGCGCTGTTGAGCGTGCTCTTCTCGTTGGACAGCTTGAGGGCCTGCTCCTTCAGCTCGTCCTGCGCCACCTCCAACTCCCTTACCTTGCCGGCACGGGCCAGAGCCTGGCATCGAGTGCCTCCTTGTGCCTCTGCTCTAGCTCGCGAGTCCACCGCGCGACAAGGGCCTCGAGCTCCTCATCCTTTCCACGGAGCGCTGCGGCAAGCTTCGCTTCACGCGCAGAGAGGTCCTCTTCCTGGGAATCCAAGGTGGCTTGATGCTGGTTCGGGCGGCCTCGGCCGCGGCAGCCAAGTTCGCCGCCTTTTCCTGGGCCTTCTCGATGTCGGCCACCTTCATGGTGAGGTCCACATCGCGCTCGGCCAATTTCTCCTGAAAGGCCCTCTGCTCCTCGCGAGTCTGGTGGAACCAGGTCTGCGTCTCGGCAACGCGCGCCTTGAAGTCCACCTCCGTGTTGTCCACCATTGCCATCCTGGACTTGACCTTGTCCAGGCGAGCACGGTAGAGCACTTGGAGCTTCCGGAAATTGGCCCCCATGGCACGGAAAAGCTGCTCTTCTGGAGAAGCGTCGCCACCAACGCCCGGCTCATCAACCACCTCGAGCCTGATGGCGGCAAGCACCTCACCGTCAAAAACTTCCCCTTCGGCGGGCGCCCGGCTTGACGCCCCTGGGAGGTGGACAAAGAGATCATCGCCCACCTTCAGATATCTACCGGGGCCCGAGGTTGAGGAGGAGGGAGACTGGTCACCCACCACCTCTTCCTCGGAGGCGCCCTTGGCAGAAGCCTCGCCGGTCGCCTTGGCGGCCCCCGCAGCGGCGTCCCCGGCGGCACTCTTGGCGGCTTCGTCGGCAGCGGCCTCGTCAGCGTCTTTGGCGGCCTCCTCGGCGGCAATTTTGCTGGCCTCCGCCGCGGCCTCCTCAACAATATCCCCGACAACAGTCTCCACGCCTTCCATGTCTGTTGAAGGAAGGCCTAGGCAGCAACGGGAGCAATGAAGCCAAGAAAAGAATAAGGGAAAAACAGAGACGAAGGACAGGCGATTCACCAGTGCCAGGCTGTGAAGCAGAAGTCCCCTCTCCGCCAGCATTTGGCGCCGTGGCAGAGCCACCAGCGCCCAAGTTCCCCTCTTCCTCCATGGGTGTGGGCTCCATGCCTGATTCCCTTGCCGGGGACGCCCCCCGCAGCGGCGTAGTCGATGGGGGTGGTGTGTTAGGAGTAGCCCTCTGTGGCTCCTCCTGCTGCCGCTCCCCTCCTGCAAACCCGGCAAGGTCAGCATCATAGCATCAAGCGCCTACCACATGTCGAGTAAGAAGAGGGTGACGAACTTACGCTGGGGGCTGCGCCGGGGGCTGCTGTCCGGGCTGCTCAACACCACCAGTGGTGTCTTTGAAGCCCCAGCCGGGGGCTAGCTGCTCGCCGAGGTCCTCGCCCTCTTCACCCTCTGGGCCAACGTCTCTGTCTCCCTACGGAAGCAAAAATGGATCAAGACAAGCGACCCAATTCGAGGAAATGGAAATGATAGTAAGGAACGGAGAACTTACTCGTCATCCGTCTCCTCCTCCTCCACCAGTTTCCTTTTCCTCTCTGGGCTGAGAGGCCCGAGATCAAAAGGGAGCTCCACATCATCATCCGAGTCGACACCTGCCGGAGGAGGCGGAGGAGGCGGCGGGGTTTGTGCGTGCCCGGATGAGGAAGGGGCTGTTTTCTTCTTCTCATCGGCCTTCGTCAGCCTCTTGGCTACCGTGGCCCTCGTGTGGCGCCCAGACCCCTCCAGGGTCAATTGAGGCCGCGCAGCCCTGCCAGGCTGGACCGGCTCACCGGAGCCAGCCCGCCGCGGGACTCGCCCTCTTCCCCTGGTTGGCGTCGAGCCCGCCGCCACGTCCTCCTCCTCCCCCGACGACTCGTCGGCTGCGTCTTCGACGAGCGGAGATCCAGTGTCGGTGCTGCTGACCTACCCGGAGGCCGCCGCCCACCGGGTGAGCTCCTCTTCCTCCGCCGCTGTTGCGGCCTTGTCCTCCACGCCCCCGGCGCTGCCGGCCTCCATGGCAAGCTGTGCCTCCCTCGCCCTAGTGGCGATGTAGTCTAGCTCTGCCTGGGTGGTGTCCATGATAAGCCACCGCTCGGCGTCGGCATTGACGTACACCTTGATCAGGGTGTCGAAGAATTGCTACACATCCTCATCCTTCGGCTCCTCCCAGCTCGGGACAGGGCCGTGCACATTACAGTTCGGCATCATGGCGATGATCTCGGACCGACGCGAATTGTTGCACAACGGGACCACCCCCGTTGGCAGCTTGAAAAATGGCCCCTTGAGGGCCTTGCCAACCTTTGCGGCAACCTTCACGGCCTTGCCGGTCCGCTCGACCTCGCCATCGCGACCCACATCAAGCTGGAAAAGCCGCTGGCAGAAGTGGGCATGCGCCAGCACTATGAAGTTGTGATCGAGGCCGGGGCGGAGTCGCATAATGTCAGCCGGGTTCGTAAAGAGCCAAGTTGGCCTCCCCTTGCTGTGCAACGGGGCGATCCGGCGGCGAATGAAGTCCCCCCGATCATCTCAAGGGTGAGTCCGGCCTGGGTGAGTCGGAGAATCCTGGTGGTGGCGACGGTGAGCCTCCCATCGGCGGTGTCGACATCGCTCCAATCACTGCCGCGGACCGGCGGCACTCGACGGACCTTGCAGAATTCTGGCGGGTTTTCATCTTCAATCCAGCACCACCGGCCACGCCATTCCTCCCACCTCTCCTTCACGACACCGTCCGGGTACGCCCCCTTGGATCTTGGGATCCAGGTGACGCAACCGGAGACGCCTCCTCCCGGCTGGATTCGAGGGAAGAAGTAATGGCGGAAGAGCGCCGTGTTGGGCTGCACCCCGGCAAAGCCTTCACAAAGATGCGCGAAGAAAGCCATGCACGCCACCGCATTCGGAGTAAAATCCAAGAGGCTAAAGCCGAAGGTGCGCATAACATCGCAGAAGAAATCGGAGAAAGGGGGGCATAACCCGCAAGAAAATTAATCAACGAAGAAGGGGTACCGATTTGGGGCAGGATCAGCGCAAGCGGCAGGAATGACGCGCATCGTCGGGTGTCCCGAATCCTCTCCCCCCATCTTCACTCCCCATAGGGGCTTGAAGGAGGCCCGGAGCTCTTGAACATCAACCGTCGAGGGGAAGAAGAAGGCGGACTTCGTCCGGTCCCCCGACAACGCGCTCTCCGGCGGCTCCACCGTCCCGGCGCCCTTAGCCACCCCCTTGCCCTTGGCGAATTTGGGAGCCATGGCGACCAAGAAGTTCAGAGGGATGAGGAAGGGGGATGGCGAAGCAACGACGGCGGGCGACGGCGGAAGCTTAGGAAGGAAGGAAGAGAGGAAACGGCGGCTCTGAGATTGGAAAAGGCACAAGGAAAGAGGAGAAAGTGAGCAGCGTGCCCGCGGTTATTCCTTTCTTATGGGGGAAAACAACGGGCCGCCTCCTTTCACATTAACTGTGATGTGACGCATGCCGCCCACGTCACACATGCCTCCCCACGCCGCGCCACGCGCGGGAAGCATGGGAAGCGCAACGCGCGAAGAGACTTACCGCGGTAAAAACTGCCCCGCCTGCCCACGCACCGTTTTTGGGCCTAGCCCAACGACACGATTGCACTTACGTGTGGCCCAGGCCCGGGGGCTCCTGTCGGTGTACAAAAAGAGGGGTACACTTTTTGTACCCCTATAACTGTGCACAGGAAGTCTGAGCCACGGGCACCACCACACTGAGCAAGGCAAGGGAGGTGAGCCAAGGTAAGGCCGAAGCTCAGGAGAAGCAGAACGACGCCAAGACCAAGACCACAAAGAGCAAAGGGGACGAAGAGGACCCCCCCCGGCAAGATCCTTGCCGGGAGGCGGTTTTAACAAACCCGGCAAGACCCTTGCTGTGGCAGCTCACCCCACACCTACGGAGTGAGTCACCCTTGAGTCCACTGCCCCCATGGGGCAAGGATTCGGGAGACATCCCCGTGGTGGCATGCAGATCTTTGTGAAGACATTCAAGATCAGATACACCCTTTAGAAGATGATGATCCTTGGCGGGATCCCAGCCAAGGAGGACCACAAGGCCCCCGACAAGAGCCTTGCCGGGGATGACAGCAGGCGCCACAGCAAGACCCTTGTCGGGGCCCCGGCAAGGCCCTTGCCAAGGACACCCGTAGGGCCACCATCAGGCCCACGCCAGTCAAACCTCCACCGCCGTTCGCATGCAGCCGCCGACCCAACCAGCTGGACAGGCACCTGCGTGGCGGCATGCGGATCTTTGTGGAGACCCACCACTGCGCCACCTCAGCTGCCTGCCTGCCTACATGGAACCGCGGGCGCCGCTGGCCAGGGCGCGTGTCGACACAAGAGGGAGTGGCGACGGACGAGACAGGGCTCTCTCCCGTCCCCGATAAAGCAAGGACACCTGGGCAAGACGCATTAAATGCGCCTTGTCATGTAATGCAAGGGATAACCACACATCACTGTATCCTTTCCACCTCCTGTGTGCCACTGTGGCAACCCCTTTCCTATAAAAGGAGGCCCGAGGCGACCAGGAAGAGGATTCGGCCTTTTGGAGCTCCTCACGCCCCATAGCTAGCTCAAGAACACAGATATACAGTCCACCAAAGCAGGAGTAGGGTTTTACGCATCCTCGCGGCCCGAACCTGGATAAACGAACCGTGTGCTATCTGTTTGATCCGCTCTTCTCACGACCCCACGCCCCGCAACCGTAGTTGGGATTCTTGTGATCCCATAGGTGTCGTTCCCACCGACAATGATCATACCTAGATATTCTCATAACTATGCTCAGTTCTATCAATTTCTCAATAGTAATTTCTTCACCCACCGTAGAATACTTATGCTCTTGAGAGAAGCCACTAGTGAAACCTATGGCCCCCGGGCCTCTTTCTCATCATATCAATCTCCATCACTTTATTATTGCTTTGCTTTTACTTTGCTTTTACTTTTTACTTTGCATCTCTATACCAAAAATATTATTTATCATCTCTATCAGATCTCACTTTCGTAAGTGACGGTGAAGGGATTGACAACTCCTAAGCGCGTTGGTTGCGTTGAGCTATTGTTTTGTGTAGGTACGAGGGACTTGCGCGTAGCCTCCTACTGGATTGATACACTACTAGGGAAAAGGCTAGCAGCAGCGCGGATTTTTTGCTCACTAGTAGCGTGGGTAGGCGCACTACTAATAAGGCGCTACAGCTATTGCTTAGCAGTAATGCGTGCCCGCACGCGCTACTGCTAGGGCAAATAGCTGCAACGTTTGTTCACTCCCGCGCTACTGCTAATGTAACTACTGGCAGCGTGTTTTCTCGCCATCGCTACTAGTATTCTTTTTTTATTTTTTTATTTTTAGTGTATTTATGCGCCATAGGACAAATATTGGTACAATACCAGTTATGAGGTTTACATCATTATGTCCATAACAGTGTGTCAAATGAAGGTGGATTAGGTTCAAGTGGAGGCAATATGTGGTGCATGTCAAAAGTATACTACTAATCCAAACTTGATCTAGTTTGGACTAGTAGTACTTTCGATGTGCACCACATGTTGCCTCCACTTGAATCTAATCCGCTAGCACAAGCTATTTAATCATCATCATAGTTGTCGGTGTCAAAACCGGCGGATCTCGGGTAGGGGGTCCCGAACTGTGCGTCTAGGCCGGATGGTAACAGGAGGCAAGGGACATGAAGTTTTACCCAGGTTCGGGACCTCTCGGTGGAGGTAAAACCCTACGTCCTGCTTGATTAATATTGATGATATGGGTAGTACAAGAGTAGATCTACCACGAGATCGGAGGGGCTAAACCCTAGAAGCTAGCCTATGGTATGATTGTTGTTGGGTATGTTGTCCTACGGACTAAAACCCTCCGTTTTATATAGGCACCGGAGAGGGTTAGGGTTACACAAAGTCGGTTACAATAGTAGGAGATCTACATATCCGTATCGCCAAGCTTGCCTTCCACGCCAAGGAAAGTCCCTTCCGGACACGGGACGAAGTCTTCGATCTTGTATCTTCATAGTCCAGGAGTCCGGCCGACGGTATAGTCCAGCCATCCGGACACCCCTTAATCCAGGACTCCCTCAGTAGCCCCCGAACCAGGCTTCAATGACGATGAGTCCGGTGCGCAGATTGTCTTCGGCATTGCAAGGCGGGTTCTCCTCCAAATTCCTTGTACCCATTGAATAAAGTCTGGTTTCTTGTAGATGTTGCGCTCTTTGGCTTCTATGCCCAATAATGGCCGCTTCCCACGTGTCAAACGAATATGAAAAGTCTGAGTGTTTTTACATTCACACCCCTAGCCGCGTAAATGAGCTGACCTATTTAAGGGGACGAGGATTTAGATCCAAACCACATCTTCCTCCCTTCGCGAGTGTTCATCAGAGCGCATCCGACAAAGGTCCATTCCACCATGGCCAGCCATTGCAACTCCTCATCTCGCCCTTCCAGCCCTCAGCCTGGATATTAGGGGAGATGCTCCATCCCGCATAGCGAGCTAGTGACGCTCCAGACCAAGGGATTTCTCCCCCCGGCCTATATGGTCCCGGTTCGAGCCGGCCTTGCCATCTATAATGGCGGAGAGCAAGCAGAGAGTGCCCCTAATCCCTCCAAAGGAGAGCGGGTGTGCCTCGTCCCTTATTTAATAAGGGGGCTCGGATTTCCAATCCATCCATTTCTCTTGGGGCCCCTGGAGTTCTATGGCCTCCAGCTACACAATCTCACGCCTGCCTCCGTATTGCATATCGCGGGCTTCGTAGCCCTCTGTGAGCTGTTTTTGGGTATCGAGGCTCATTTTTGGCTATGGAAAAGGTTATTCTGCCTTGTGCCCCGCTTTAAGGAGGGGTCAGTGTATCAAGTGGGCGGAGCCGAAGTGTGGCGCATCGCCGGGACCGGATATCTATCCGGAACCCCAAAGAAGGCGTCCGAAGACTGGCCCTCGGAATGGTTTTATATAGAGGATGTCCCGCTGTCGGATCCTGTTCGGATTGGCCTCCCTGAGTTCGACAGTGCTCCCTTAAAGAAGCGCCTAAGCTGGCGTCCACGGAGCCCTCAAAGGGAAAGTGACAGGGACATCATTTACCTGATGGGCCGAATAAGATTGTTAGCCCATTCCGGATTGACCATGATTGGGGTTATGGCCGAATGCATCATGCGGGGGGTGCAACCGCTTCAGTATAGAAGCCACCCCATGTGGGACTTCAATGGGGAGGACGACGCCACCCGCTACGGCCGTAAGGGGCCGGATTCAGCTGCCGCTCTACTAAAGATCTTGTCTACTTTGTATAAGGGAGAAGAGGAGGAATTTCTCCATGTCAACCGACAGGGTGGATTCTCTATGCACAATCCCCCAAGCTGGGTAAGCGGTCGCATTTACTTGCCCATCCGTTTTGTATTCCCATTGTTAAATACTCAGTCTGACGACTTCAACGCAAGAACTGCGCCGGGCTGTTAAGGAAATAAGCAGCCCTCCTCCACAACCCGAGGACCCAGGACGGTCCCTCGACCCGACCTCTCAAGAGGATCCGGACATATCTGTGGAGCTGATTGATGGAGTGTTCCACCAATTGAGCAAGGACAATGCCTTGGTGGCCATTACGGCCGATTATCCAGGGCTAATCCCGGCCTCCCAGGTAACTGAGATCGAAGTCCCAGTACCCCGAATAGGTGTTCGCCCTCTCGTGTTTTCAGTTTCCTGATTACAACCGAACTTTGCAGGGGAGGTTTTTGAGGCGGAAGGCCGAACCTGCGGCGACAAGCTAACGAGGGGCTGCAGGGCTCTGCGGGCAGAAAAGAAGTGCAGTCCGGACCGAGGCGTCAGCGCAAAGGTATGGCGCGCCCCCTTATCCCAGGTGTTATACCTTCGAGGCACATTGACACTCATGCTCTCTTCAGGACAAAGAGACCTCGCCGGACTATATCCGGAGAGGCTGCCAATCGCGCCTCCACCAGCCAGGCTCCAAAGCCTGGTCCGAAGGCGGAGGCGAACGCAAGGCGCGCGCCAGACGCTCCTCCGACGGAGGATGTGGACGGGTTGTCTGCCACCAACTCTGAGGTGGAGAGTGCCATGAACCACAGGCGTCGCCGGACAATCCTTCGCGACGCTTGTTTCTCCCAAGGGGCGTTAGATGCCTTCAACTCGGGAGATGCGTACCTCCGTGCCGCTCAAAATGGTCTAGCCAGAGCCACGGAGCAATATGTAAAAAACATACGGGTAAGAAAATTTTGGTAATTTTATATATATATATATATATACCAGTAGCCCCCGAGACTTGAAACAGTTAGAATAACTGGTTTAAGGATCATTTGTTATGCAGGTTCTTACAGAAAAGAATTCCCTACTGTCCAGGGAGCTGGAAGAGTGCAAGGCCCAACTTGAGGCCGCACTAGCCGCAGCAGGGGAGCCCAAGGAGACCCCCTCTGGTAATATACACTTCGAAAGATAAGTATTTTGTGAAGCACGGCATGGGTGTGAATCTGACAAATGAAATTGCAGATGGCGCTGGATTGAATCCGGAAAGGCAACACCTCCTACGCCAGCTAAAGGCTGGTGAGAAGGTGCTGACAAAGGTGAGGCGGGAGAAGAACGATCTCCAAGATGCCAACACCAAGTTGGGTGTCGAGCTGAAAGATGTTCGTGCCCAGCTGTCAGACTCCGTGAAGGAGAATCAGCGGCTTCGGCGTGGCATATTTAGTAAGTGCTTGAACGAACCTTTGAAAGAAAGTCCGGCGGGGAAGTCGACTAACAGAGCAATGTCTGTAGGTGTGCTAACAGGTCGTCCTGCAGAGGAGATGCCCGGTTCTACGGGTGACCTTCTTCCTGAGCTCTCGCAACTGCTCGATCGAGTTCGGCAGGCGATGCAAGGCGTCGCCCAGGCCCTGTGGCCATCCATCTCCATGCCCGAAGGTCTTGGAGAGCTTGCGGAGAAGCTAAAGGGAGCACGGCGGCGCTTTCGATTGTGGAAGATATCGGCCTGCCGTCAAGGCGCTAGGGAGGCCTGGGCCATGGTGAAGATGCGGTACACAAAGGCTGACCCCAACCACATGGCCAAGGTCGGTCCCGTAGGGCCCGATGGGAAGGAGATCCATGTAAGTTTAGTATACGGCCAAGTAGAGTTGGTCGCAAAGTATTCCCAGCAGGACTGTAAATTAGACAGCCTGTTAGATGGTATTGAAGAGGAATACAATCAGTCAAAATGACTATGTAATTTAATTGACATTTATAATGCCTTCTAGCCGGATTGTAGATCATTTGTCATGGCCGACCTTTTCGCTTCAGCCTCGGGACCTGACGGTCCGGAGTGTGTCCGAATTCCCATGCGGTTATATAGGAACCGGGGAATGCATGGAGACCAGGCGTAGGGGTCATTAGTGCGTGAACAGACAAGTGCCCGACTAGTTATGTTATATTACATGGTTAGTAAGAAACATCTTCCAGGGAGAATAGTTCCGTTAGGGGTTCCTTTCCCTGGGAGGCATGCCCTAAAGTGCATGTCCATGCTGCGAAAAGAAACGCAGGAAAAACATCTGGGGGCGTATGGATAAATAAAAAAGGATCATCTTTAGTTCACCGACCGAATATTCCCTTAAGAACGCTAGCTTTCGGCTTCACCCAGTCTGAGGTATACGTCCGGCTGACCCGGCGGTAACAATCGCAGAGGTGCTCCCTTTACCACCTAGCCGGACAATCGGGAACGTAGGGGTAAGCACAGGAGCCAGGCAACCCAGCTTGGCCAAAACTTAAGTCATATCGATGCATATAATGGTGAATAAAAGGTACATGCGGAAGTGTGACACATGTGTTGGGCATGAAGCCCGTATAGATAAGCTTCTGTTTAAAGAAGCCCCCAGGTTTAATGAGCGCGGATAGTGTGTCACTTTATGAGCCTTTAAAGGCTATAAAAGAGAGAGAGAGAGAGAGAGAGAGAGAGAGAAGAAGAGGAATGTAAGACAGAAAGTATATAAAAAATGGAGAGAGGAAGGAGACGAACACAGAGTCCGGCGCTAGGCATAGAATCTTCGGAGACGGGCTGCGTTCCATGGGTTCGGCTCGAGTTGGTTATCCGATGCATCTCGCAGGCGGTATGCTCCACCAGTCAGGACTTGGTCGATTATGAAGGGACCTTCCCACTTGGGCTTGAGTTTGTCCTTTTTCTTGTCTGGTAGTCGTAGAACTAATTCGCCAACGTTGTAATTTTTGGCCCGTACTTCTCTGCTTTGGTATCTTCGAGCCTGCTGTTGATAGAATGCGGAACAGGCTTTTGCCACGTCACGCTCCTCCTCCAATGCGTCCAAGCTGTCCTGCCGATCAAGCTCGGCTTCTATTTCTTCGTACATGCACACTCGAGGTGAGTCATGAATTATGTCGCAAGGCAAAACTGCCTCTGCGCCGTACACCATAAAGAATGGTGTCTATCCGGTGGTGCGAGTCGGCGTGGTTCGCAGCCCCCAGAGTACGGAGTCGAGCTCCTCTACCCAGTGCGTGTTAGATTCCTTGAGGGACCGCACTAATCTGGGTTTGATGCCGCTCATGATAAGACCATTTGCACGTTCGACCTGACCGTTAGTTTGTGGGTGATAGACGGAGGCATAATCGAGCTTGATGCCCATGTTTTTGCAACAGAGTTTTACCTCGTCGGCCGTAAAGTTCGTGCCGTTATCCGTGATGATGCTGTGGGGGATGCCGTAATGGTGTACAACCCCGGATATAAAGTCTATCACCGGTCCGGATTCGGCCGTCTTAACAGGCTTGGCTTCTATCCATTTGGTGAACTTATCCACCATGACCAGTAAGTATTTTTGCTTGTGGGTTCCGCCTTTAAGGGGTCCAACCATGTCAAGCCCCCAGACCGCGAAGGGCCAAGTGATGGGGATAGTTTGGAGGGCGGTGGGTGGCATATGGCTTTGGTTTGCAAAGAGCTGGCAATCGGTGCATCGTTGGACTAAGTCCTGAGCGTTTGCCCGGGCCGTCGGCCAATAAAAGCCTGTACGGAAGAGCTTGCTTACAAGGGACCGAGCTGCAGCGTGATGACCGCCGAGTCCGGCGTGAATTTCAGCCAGGAGGTTCCGCCCCTCCTCTTCGAAGATGCACCTTTGAAGGACTCCGGTAGTGCTTTTCTTATAAAAGCTCTCCCTCGTGGACTCTGTAGGCTTTGGATCGCCGCACTATGCAGCATGCCTCATTTTGGTCCTCGGGGAGTTCCTGCCTAGTAAGGTAGGCAAGGAATGGTTCTGTCCATGGGGCGATGACGGCCATTATTACGTGGGCTGAAGGTGTTATTTCATTGGCAGAGCCTCCGATTGTGTCAGAATGTTCGGTGTCGGGCAGTGCGGTTGGGTCCGGGCTGTTATTGTTCGGCTCCCCTTCCCATACTACGGATGGCTTGAACAGCCTTTCCAAGAAGATGTTGGGGGTGACTACATCGCGTTTTGCGCCGATGCGTGCCAGGACATCTGCCGCCTGATTATTTTCCCGGGCTATATGGTGAAATTCAAGCCCCTCGAACCGAGCTGACATTTTTAGGACGGCGTTGCGGTAAGCTGCCATTTTTGGATCCTTGGCATCGAAGTCTCCATTTATTTGGGATATTGCGAGGTTCGAGTCCCCGCGCACCTCTAGGCGTTGAATGCCCATGGATACTGCCATCCGGAGACCATGTAAAAGGGCCTCATATTCGGCTGCATTGTTGGAGTCCGTGTACATAGTCTGGAGTACGTATTGAACTGTGTCTCCTGTGGGGGACGTCAAAACGACGCGAGCCCCCAGTCCGGCCAACATCTTGGAGCCGTCGAAATGCATGATCCAATTTAAATATGTGTCATACTCTTTAGGGAGTTCGGCCTCCGTCCATTCTGCGACGAAGTCGGCCAAGACTTGCGACTTGATGGCTCGCCGTGGCTTATAAGTTATGTCGAACGGGAGGAGCTCAATGGCCCATTTTGCAATCCGGCCCGTTGCGTCACGGTTGTTTATAATATCGTTAAGTGGTACTTCTGAGGCTACTGTTATTGAACACTCTTGAAAGTAGTGCCATAGCTTCCGGGATGCCATGAATACCGCGTACGCAATCTTTTGATAATGCGGGTACCGTGATTTGCAGGGAGTGAGGATAGTGGACACATAATAGACCGGCTTTTGAAGGAGGAATTTGTGTCCGTCCACTTCTCGTTCGATGACGAGCACTGCGCTTACAACCTGATGTGTTGCTGCAATGTATAATAGCATTGGTTCGCCAATGTTTGGCGCGGCCAGGACTGGGTTTGTTGCCAGTATGGCTTTTAATTCGTCGAGTCCGGCCGTGGCTACATCCGTCCATTCAAAGTGTTCGGTGCGCCCAAGGAGGCGGTAAAGGGGTAGGGCCTTTTCTCCCAAGCAGGAGATAAAGCGGCTTAGATCCGCCACGCATCCGGTTAACTTTTGTATTTGTTTGAGGTCCTTTGGGATATCCAGTTGCGACAGAGCTCGGATCTTGGCTGGATTTGCTTCAATTCCTCTACCGGATACAATGAATCCCAAGAGCTTTCCGGCTGGAACGCCGAAAACGCATTTTTCCGGGTTGATCTTAATGTCGTATGTTCGGAGGTTATCAAATGTGAGCCTCAAGTCGTCTACTAGAGATTCAACATGTCTTGTTTTGACGACAACATCATCTACATATGCCTCCACTGTTTTGCCGATCTGGTTTGCCAGACATGTCTAAATCATGCGCTGATATGTTGCGCCGACGTTTTTGAGCCCGAATGGCATCGTGTTGAAGCAGAATGGGCCGTATGGTGTGATAAATGCCGTTGCGGCTTGGTCTGGTTCTGCCATCTTGATTTGATGGTAGCGGGAATATGCGTCGAGGAAACACAACGAATCGTGTCCTGCGGTACCGTCGATAATTTGATCGATGCGAGGGAGGGGGAAGGGATCCTTTGGGCAAGCCTTGTTAAGGTCTTTAAAATCAACACACATGCGCCAGGATTTGTCCTTCTTTGGTACCATCACCAGGTTTGCTAGCCAGTCCGGATGTTTTATATCTCTGATGAATCCGGCCTCCAATAGCTTTGCTAGCTCCTCTCCCATGGCCTGTCTCTTAGGTTCAGAAAATGACGAAGAGCCTGTTTGATAGGTTTGAATCCTGTTTGGATATTTAAGCTGTGCTTGGCCAGTCTGCGTGGGATTCCTGGCATGTCTGAAGGGTGCCAGGCGAAAATGTCCCAGTTCTCTCGTAGGAACTCTCGCAGTGCGGCGTCTACATCAGGGTTTAACTGTGCCCCGATGGAAGCTGTTTTATTGGGGTCCGTTGGATGGACTTGGAATTTGACTATTTCGTCCGCCGGTTTAAAGGAGGTGGACTTGGATCTTTTGTCGAGTACCACATCGTCCCTATTCACCGTAGAGCGCAGCGCAGTCAGTTCCTCGGTCGCTAGGGCTTCGGATAGTGCCTCGAGGGCCAGTGCGGCTGTCTTGTTTTCCGCGCGGAGTGCTATGTCCGGATCACTAGCGAGAGTGATGATCCCATTAGGCCCGGGCATCTTGAGCTTCATGTACCCGTAATGGGGTATTGCTAGGAAGATTGTAAACGCTTCCCGCCCTAGCAGAGCGTGATAACCGCTGCTGAACAGAGCCACATGGAACGTGATCTCTTCGGACCTGTAATTATCCGGCGTGCCGAACACCACATCTAGTGTGATTTTTCCTGTACAGCGCGCTTCCCGACTGGGGATTATTCCTCTAAAGGTTGTGCTGCTTCACTCAATGCGGTTCCAGTCTATTTCCATTTTTTGAAGGGTTTCCTCATAAATGAGGTTCAATCCGCTGCCGCCGTCCATGAGTACCTTGGTAAGACGAAAGCCGTCCACTATTGGACTGAGGACCAATGCGGCTGGTGCTCGGGCTGTTCGGAATTTAGGTTCATCACTGGCGTTAAAGGTAATAGCCGTGTCACTCCATGGGTTTATTGTTGCTACTTGGTAGACTTCGGCAAGGCTACGGAGTGTCCTTTTTCGCATATTATTTGATGCGAAAGTCTCGAAGACTGTTAATACCGTATTGGTGTCTCTGGGGTGGCTTTCTGTGGCCTCCGGAATTAGGAGATTTTCGCCAATTTTGGCCACCTGCCGGAGTATCCAACATGCTCTAAGGCTGTGAGTTGGTGTGGCGTCCTCTGTACTGTGAATTTTACAGGTCCATTAAGCCATCCTTCCAGTACGGTTCCATGCCCTGTAGAGGGTTTTTGCTTTTTGGTGTTTGACCCGGGTGTCTAGCGATGATGCACCCTTTTATTTCGGACTGGGTTTGTATTCAGGGCCGGATCGTCCCAAAATTTTATTTCGGTTTTCCAGGCGCTTTCCATCGCACAGTACTTTCGTACGATGGACGCCAAGTCAGCGAAGCATGTAATATCACGACGACTTATGGCGTTGAGGATTCCCTTGTCCGTGCAATTATTGCAAAAGATTGAGATTGCGTCTTCCTTGCGGCAGTCCTTTATCCTGTTCTTAACCAGGAGGAATCTGGCCTAGTAATGATGTACTGTTTCATCGGGCTCTTGCCTAATTTGGGATAGATCGCTTATGTTTGGGTGGGTGGGCGGAATTAAATCTGAAGCCTCATCCCATCTGAGGCTCAGAGGCCGAGGAATTTCCGAACTCGAAAATTTGGATTCTTGGATGCTGTCCAATGAATCCAGCCCGTCGCCTGACTCTAAGTTCAGGTCTTGAGTGATATCCTCCCCTCCGCGGGTATCCGGTTTGGAGGGATCGGGAATCCGGACGTAGCTAGTCCTTAAGATAGATGAAGGGTCGCCGCACTGTCCCTCTACCACAGCGACGTGATTGGTGACTTGGGGAGAGTTAATCTCTCTCAGATCGGGTTTAGGCCCAATCTGGTCATAATCCGTAGCAACTCCTAGGGCGGCGATGCGATCCAAGAGCTCGTTTATTGACGAGAGCTCCATTGAATGTAACTGCTCGGCGAGTTCTGAGCTGACATGAAGATTGTTTTCGATGGCTCGAGAGGTCATTGTCGGCGTAGAAGCCGAATAGGCGGTCATAAGAAAACCACCTAGCCGGAGGGTTTGGCCGACAACCAAAGCTCCCTTAGCAACGGTGCCATCTTTAAAGACGGGGCCAGGCATCCTTCCTGATGGCGACGACACAGAGGAACTCTCAATGAAAGCACCAATGTCGGTGTCAAAACCGGCGGATCTCGGGTAGGGGGTCTCGAACTGTGCGTCTAGGCCGGATGGTAACAGGAGGCAAGGGACACGAAGTTTTACCCAGGTTCGGGCCCTCTCGATGGAGGTAAAACCCTACGTCCTGCTTGATTAATATTGATGATATGGGTAGTACAAGAGTAGATCTACCACGAGATCGGAGGGGCTAAACCCTAGAAGCTAGCCTATGGTATGATTGTTGTTGGGTATGTTGTCCTACGGACTAAAACCCTCCGGTTTATATAGGCACCGGAGAGGGTTAGGGTTACACAAAGTCGGTTATAATAGTAGGAGATCTACATATCCGTATCGCCAAGCTTGCCTTCCACGCCAAGGAAAGTCCCTTCCGGACACGGGGCGAAGTCTTCAATCTTGTATCTTCATAGTCCAGGAGTCCGACCGAAGGTATAGTCCGGCCATCCGGACACCCCCTAATTCAGGACTCCCTCAATAGTCATTACCACCAACAGTATTTATTTAATCACCACTAACACTAGCTAATAATAATCATCATAGTCATTACCACCAACACTAGCTATTTTATCATCATAGTAATAGTGTAGCACATCATCATCCTCAAACTCATTTCTAGCTAGCTAATCACTCCTGCTGCTCTCTCTTAGGTAAAATAACATAAAACATGTGTAGCTCTCCTCCTTGATCAAGTTGGGGCATGCAGATGAACCTGTCTCCTAATCGTGGGTAGCACATCTTTTGCTGCCCCCTAGTACTTCTCTGCGCTCCCCCATCACATATTTGGTCCAGTATTACACTATTAAGCATCCGTCGCTAATCTTGAATGCACTAAAGTAATCTGTAGGATATCTTGGCCGTAAGCTAATAATACTCATGGTACCTTTAGTCTCGATCCCATAAGGCACAACATTCATCGGGAGTCCCTGTTGAAGAACATCGTATGGTAACATACTTAGCAATGAAGTTTAGCTTCAAAAATAATGTATGGAAAAGATGCACTGAGGACAAATAGTAAAAATCTTACCATCCTTCCTAAATAGATGTGACCGTAGTTCATTACGAACACTATTGGTCGCACATTTTCAGTACTAACATTTCTAAATGCAGGAAGAAAATTTGTCTTGCTAGTATCAAGATCCTCAAGCCATGAAACATAATGACTTAGCTCCTCGCAGTTGAGTTCAGCCTCGGGACAGTAGTAGGTCCTGTCTACCAAGCCCTGGACATGTTTGCCTGCACCGAAATAAGCTGACAATACAAATTAGTTGTCAACTATTTTTGAATAAACAATATCAAAGACATAAATATGGTTGAGAAACTTACATAATGGTATAACTGGAGGCGTCTGCACATCGACCCAGATGTCGGTATTACCTTCAATATCATCTTCCGGACGAATATCAAAGGTGATAACCATATCAGGCTCAAATGCATAAGTCTTGCATAGTGCTTGCCATGTTTTGCATCCAAAATAGGTGTAGTCGTCTGAATTGTATAATTTTGCGTGGAAAATATAACCATGCTCGGTCTTCAAGTAAACTTTCTTTACCTCCATAGTATGACTGAAACCTATCTTATCCAATACAAAAACTCTTGCATGGCAGGGGATATGTTAGTACAATAGTAAAAAAAATATAAGTTGAAGCAAATGAAGTAGATGTCATGCTTAATTACAAAAAAAATACCTGTCGTTGTGACTTACTGTATCCACTTCGAAGTTCTCGTCCAGCTTGATACTGAAGCGCCTATCATCATCTAGGAAGATTCCGTCGCACAGGCCGCGCTCGTCTTCGCAGTATTTGCAAATACCGAAATCCTTTTCGTCATCAGACATTTCCTATGTTCATAGTTAAAACATTAATTGAAAATCGATCGAAGACAACTACCAGGATACTCAACACACAAATCCGGGGCACTCGATATTTCCTACATATTCTGGCACAAGTCATGCCAAAATTCACGGAAAAATCTGGCATGACCTTTGCTAAAATAGGACATATCGAGCGCCTGAAATTTGCCGGAACGGAAATGAATCAACACTCCGGCAAAACATAGGCCACTCGGAGGTGTAACCTGCAAACATGACCGGCCACTTGGATATTGAGCAACACAAGATATACATTTCGAAATATCTTATAGGACTCAAATTAGCATGCATTCAATAAGCAAAAGTAAATCATCTCATGCGTCCGTACATCATCGAATATTATCACTAATACATCCCAAATAGTGTCATACATATAACATCACTAATACAACTAAAACCCTAGCACACGACGAGTATCGGCACGGGCGGTGGACACCCACAGAGAAGGAACCATCACGGGATCATAGCTCCTGTGAGATCCTTGGAGAACCTACCAGGTATTGGAGAACCTGTACTCCAACGCAAACAAGTAGCGACGGACGTGCGCGTCCTCCTCACTGACACGGTGACGCACCACCTCCGCGGAGTCCTCGAGCCTCTGGACCATCACTAGCCCACGCGACCGCCACCAAAGAAGGTTCGGGTCAATGACAGGGTGGCTCCTCACCAACCTGCGCCCCCCGGTAGGTAGCGCCTCCCAGTACCACCCCGGCGGAGCCCAGTCCCGGACATGGCCCATCTGGTCAAGCAGGTGTCGTCCTCCGCCGACTCGACGACGAGGATGCGGGATAGGCATCGTCCACGTCGATGCGAGAAAAATTGCTTTAACTAAAAAATAGCAACAAGTTCTTACTAACTAGTTCTATTAATTCAACTAGTTCTTACTAGAAATAAGCTTACTATAAATAAAAATAGCAGCAAGTTCTTACTAACTAATTAGTACCTAGGAACTACTACCCTAATTACCATCTAATTTGATAAACCTAGGGGTGGAAAGTGGTAGCAGATATTCCAATTATCCAACTATAAAGTGAAATAAGTGGTCAAATTTTACTCGTTTTATGATTCATCTTAGAATTTTGATTCGTTTCCACACCCTTACATGAACCCTAAATCATTTGAGCCGCATCCGCATCCGATTCGTTTCAACCCTGTCCTTCATCGTTGCTATCCATGTTTCCTACGATTAAATCTAGTAAATTAATTCTAGACCTAATAAAATGAATAATGACATACAAAAGGCCTATGTTTTGTAGGAACGTTGACTCCTTCCTGGTGCGGCAAATCCCGGGCACTCGATATGTCCTAGTTTGTAGCACAAGTCATGCCGAAATTCACGGAAAATTTCGGGATGACCTTTGCTAAAAAGTGGACAAATCGAGAACCTGAAATTTGCCAGAATGGAAATGAATCAACATTCCGGCAAAACATATATAGGCCACTCAGCTTCATTCAAACAACAAAGCCACTTGGGCACAAACAACATGACCACTTCAATGAAAAGATATAATCAACAATAAAAGTCTAGGAAGGGATCATCTTTAAAATAAAACTTGCCTAAATAACCTAGATAATTAACCTAATTAAACTAGTTAACCTGACTAGTTCTGTGTCAAAGCCCTAACTAAAATTTTGCACTAACCTAGGTAATTCACCTAATTAAACTAGTTAACCTAACTACTTCTCTGTCAAAGCCCTAAGTAAACTTTTGCCCTAACCTAGATAATTAACATAATTAAAGTAGCTAACCTATGCATGAGAGAGATAGGAGGGGTGGGGGCTTACAGAGGATGGCTCCGGTGGTGGCGAGGGAGGCGGTGGTGGCGAGGGAGGCAGTGGTGGCGAGGGAGGCAGGGGCGTCTCCGGTGACGGCGTGGGAGGATCCGGTGGCGTCGACGGCGGCTCCGGTGGCGTTGATGAGGCCGCGCGGCTCCGTGGCGTTGGGGTGGCTCCGGTGGCGTCGACGGTGCATGGCTCTGGTGGCTCCGGGGGCGTCGACGTCGGCAGGAGACGGCGGCGAAGTGGGGCGACGGCGAATCGGGGAGACGGCGGCGGGGTGGGTCGAGAGATTTGGGGGGCAAGTGGTGGCCAGGGGGGAAACGGTTTTTTGGTTAAGTCAAAACTAGCAGTAGCGCGTTTCGCAGAACGCGCTATAGCTAAGGTAGCTATAGCGCTTTTTCCAAAACGCGCTACTCCTATACATATGTAATTTTCTCTCTTTTTTATTTCCTTTTCTGTTTCTATAGCGGGGGTCCTGGAAACGCGCTGCGGGTGCGTTAGCTACAGCGCCTCTTACTAACACACGCTACAGCTAAGCCTTTCTCTGTTTTTTCGCTTTTTCATTCATTTTGCTTTACATTTTATTTTTTTCTTTCTCCTTTTTCTGTTTCTTTCACTTTCATTTACTTTTCTATTTGTTTTTCATTTTATTTTATTTCCATTAGCAGTAGCGCTGTTACAGGGAAACGCGCTGCTACTCATGCCCTAGCGGTAGCGCGCTTCCTGCAAGGCCGCTACTGCTATGCGTAGCCCATCGTTTCAGCAATGGGAATATTAGTAGTAGCGCTTTTACAGGCACACGCGCTACTGCTAGAATCGTATCTGCAGCGCGGTTTATTCTGAACCGCTACTGCTATCTAGCACTAGCGCCCTTTTTTAACCCGCGTTGTTGCTAAATTTCTGTGTATAAGGTTTTCCCTAATAGTGATACCTTGGTTCTCAAAAACTGAGGGAAATACTTACGCTACTTTGCTGCATCATCCTCTCCTCTTCGGGGAAATCCAACGTAGTGCTCAAGAGGTAGCAATCATATCTACTATATGATTCACGCTCGACCCTTCGGTCTCAGTGTTCCGAGGCCATATCTGCATATGCTAGGCTTGTCAAGTTTAACCCGAGTATTCTGCTTGTGCAAAACTGGCTTGCATCCGCTATATGTGAACATAGAGCTTATCACACCCGATCACCACGTGGTGTCTCGGCACGACGAACTGTAGCAACGGTGCATACTCAGGGAGAACACTTATACCTTGAAATTTAGTGAGAGATCATCTTATAATGCTACCGCCGAACTAAGCAAAATAAGATGCATAAAGGATAAACATCACATGCAATCAATATAAGTGATATGATATGGCCATCATCATCTTGTGCCTTTTATCTCCATCTCCAAAGCACCGTCATGATAACCACCATCACCGGCTTGACACATTGATCTCCATCGAAGCACCATTGTCGTCTCACCAACTATTGCTACTACGACTATCGCTACCGCTTAGTGATAATGTAAAGCAATTACATGGCGATTGCATTTCATACAATAAAGCGACAACCATATGGCTCCTGCCAGTTGCCGATAACTGTGTTACAAAACATGATCATCTCATACAATAAAATTTAGCATCATGTCTTGACCATATCACATCACAACATACCCTGCAAAAACAAGTTAGACGTCCTCTACTTTGTTGTTGCAAGTTTTACGTGACTGCTACGGGCTGAGCAAGAACCGTTCTTACCTACGCATCAAAAACCACAACGCGGTATAGTGATTGCTTTTTGATCTTCAGAAAGAACCCTGTTCATTGAATCCGATTCAACTAAAGTTGGAGAAATTGACACCCACTAGCCACCTGTGTGCGAAACACATCGGTAGAACCAGTCTCGCGTAAGCGTACACGTAATGTCGGTCTGGGCCGCTTCATCCAACAATACCGCCGAATCAAGAATCAACTAGTGACGGCAAGCAATATGTATATACCCACGCCCACAACTACTTTGTGTTCTACTCGTGCATATAACATCTACGCATAGACCTGGCTCTGATACCACTGTTTGGGGAACGCAGTAATTTCAAAAAAAAAATCCTACGCACATGCAAGATCTATCATGGCGATGCATAGCAACGAGAGGGGAAGAGTGTTGTCCACGTACCCTCGTAGACCGCAAGCAGAAGCGTTATGACAACGCAGTTGATGTAGTCGTACATCTTCACGGTCTGACCGATCCTAGTACCGAAAGTACGGCACCTCCGCGATCTGCACACGTTCCGCTCGATGACGTCCCACGAACTCTCGATCCAGCTGAGTGTCGAGGGAGAACTTCATCAGCACGACGGCGTGATGACGGTGATGATGAAGCTATCGGCGCAGGGCTTCGCCTAAGAACTACGACGATATGACCGAGGTGGATTATGGTGGAGGGGGGCACCGCACACGACTAAGGGATCAATGATCAACTTGTGTGTCCTAGGGTGCCCCCTGCCCCCGTATATAAAGGAGCAAGGGGGGAGGCCGTCTGGCCCTTGGGGTGCGCTAGGAGAGGAGTCCTCCTCCTAGTTGGAGTAGGACTCCCCTTTCCTAGTCCTACTAGGATGAGGAAGGGGGAAGGAAGGAGAGGGAGAGAAGAGAAGGAAAGGGGGGCGCCGCCCCCCTTCCCTAGTCCAATTCAGACTAGAGGGGAGGGGGTGCGCGGCCCTGCCTTGGCCGGCCCTCTCTCTCCACTAAGGCCCATGTCGCCCATTAGTTACCCCCGGGGGGTTCCGATAACCCCCCGGCACTCCGATAATTATCTGGTGACCTCCAGAACTCATCCGGTGTCTGAATATAGTCATCCAATATATCAATCTTTATGTCTCGACCATTTCGAGACTCCTCGTCATGTCCGTGATCACATCCGGGACTCCGAACTATCTTCGGTACATCAAAACACATAAACTCATAATACCGATCGTCACCAAACATTAAGCGTGCGGACCCTACGGGTTCGAGAACTATGTAGATATGACCGAGACACGTCTCCGGTCAATAACCAATAGCGGAACCTGGATGTTCATATTGGCTCCCACATATGCTACGAAGATCTTTATCGGTCAAACCGCATAACGATATACGTTGTTCCCTTTGTCATCGGTATGTTATTTGCTCGAGATTCGATTGTCGGTATCTTAATACCTAGTTCAATCTCGTTACCGGCAAGTCTCTTTACTCGTTCCGTAATGCATCATCCGGTAACTAACTCATTAGTCACATTGCTTGCAAGGCTTATAGTGATGTGCATTACCGAGAGGGCCCAAAGATACCTCTTCGATATTCAGAGTGACAAATCCTAATCTCAATCTATGCTAACTCAACAAACACCATCGGAGACACCTGTAGATCATCTTTATAGTCACCCATTTATGTTTTGACGTTTGATAGCACACTAAGTGTTCCTCCAGTATTCGGGAGTTGCATGATCTCATAGTCATAGGAACATGTATAAGTTATGGAGAAAGCAATAGCAACAAACTAAACGATCATCGTGCTAAGCTAACGGATGGGTCAAGTCAATCACATCATTCTCTAATGATGCGATCCCGTTAATCAAATGACAACTCATGTCTATGGTTAGAAAACATAACCATCATTGATTCAACGAGCTAGTCAAGTAGAGGCATACTAGTGACACTCTGTTTGTCCATGTATTCACACATGTACTAAGTTCCCGGTTAATACAATTCTAGCGTGAATAATAAACATTTATCATGATATAAAGAAATATAAATAACAACTTTATTATTGCCTCTAGGGCATATTTCCTTCAAGGGCATGGGCACATTTTTCATGTGCATGGGCAATACCCGAACCCTACCCTACTAGTCATGTGTAGGGCATGGGCATGATTTTGTGCCCATGGTATGCCCAGACCCTACCAGATTATCTTAATGATGGGTCACATGTATTATTTACTGAGTCATTGTATATAAGCTTTGTACCCTACCCCATCCTCCTCCAAATAAATAATTTCCCAAACGTAGGGACCTCTCGGCCGATGGCTTCTCCACCACATATGGAACTAGAAATTACGTCACCACCCTTCAGTGTTGTGTTGATATGTCCAATGGTTACCCTCACACATGGGCATGGATATTTACCTGATGGGTAAGGTATGGGTAGGATTTTATGCCCATGAGAATATGGGTATGGGTATGGGTTTATTGTACCCGCATCATACCTTGCCATCCTTAGTGTTTTCTCTTGTTTCTTTGTTTTTTATGTTCCTTTTACGTTTTACCCCCCCCCCCCTTTCAGCAAGTGTCTACAGTTCCATACACATTGTACTTATTTTTTTCCAGTAAGAATATTTTTATTACGCATCTAACATTTTTTATATACATGATTTTTTTCAAACATATGTTTTGATGTCTATTTTTTCATACACATTGTACATTTTTAGTATACATCTAAAACAATTTTATACACATTCATTTTTTCAAATATATGATTAACATTTTTCAAATGCATGTTTTTGTACTTTTTTTGAATACATGTTAAACATTTTTTGAATACACATTGAAATATTTTTATGAATGACAGAAAACATGTTTTTAATCTATGTGTCATTTTTTTCTATTATATATTTTTATTTTGAAAATGCCAGAAACATATTTTTCAAACTAGTAATATTTTTAGAAATAAAATGCACATTGTTTTTGAATGGTATGAAATATATTTTTGAATTACACATTTTTTAACATCCTATAAACACTCTTGTAAAATTTCATGTAAAATGTTTTTGAAACATGTGAACATTGTTTTGAGTGCTATTAATTTTTGTATTAGATTACACTAACATTTTCTTTACACTGCATTGATATTTTTCAAGTTCATGATTTTTTTAAAATTTTAAATAAATTTACCTTTTGGAATATTTGTATTTAGAATGGCTTCGAACTTATGAACAAGGGAAAAGAATAAAAAATAAACGAATGCTACTTGGGCCTGCCAATTACTAACGCTCTTATATTTCTTTACAGAGGAAGTAGTAGCTAAGCCTGAGGCGAAACGAGCTTGTGTCTTGCGATAAGCGAGACACAACCACTCCCACTAGAACATGCCCACGAAATCGCATATTGGTCGGTTCGGGCCTGACTAGTCCATTGGTATGGACGACGCACATTTTTTCTGTGACAAATGGCATCCGTGCTTACCCGTGGCATGAGCGATGGCAACAATAGTAATAGTAGTAGCAGAGATGTGAAGCACTACATTTGCCGAAACCAACCATCATGGTCCTCTCATATGTCTTCTGTCTCCCCATAATTTCTCTCCTAAGCCGATAACTTCTCATCTCATCCACTTTAAACCATCGCTTTTGCCTCCTTCTCTCCTTCTTTTCTGGTGAAGCCCCCACCCCTCCTACAGGATCCCATTCGCCTCTGCAGGCAGCCATCTTTTCATATTTTTTCCATGGAAGTGAGGCATCCGTTGCATAGGGTTGGGGCAGCAACCCAACATAAGAGCATGGGCAATGCTCTACCCTAGACGACTGCTCTAGCTCACCATATAGTCTAAAAAACTTGCCATATAGTCTGACAATCCACAACTCGGCCTATGGTTCTGCTTGCAGAGTAAAACATGATCATGCAAAAGAACGCGCTTCCTCCCTAACAAAAGCATTGGTCAAAGCTGAAAAACATCGAGCAATGTTGAAAAGGAGATAAAGAGAGGGAAAAAAGAGGAAGATGAAGATAGCTAAAAGAATGCCACAACAAAGAGGTCGGCATCCACGAACAGACAAGCGCCAACGACTGCGACTCACTGAAGGTCTACACTGCGTTGAGGTCAACGTTGTACGACACGTGATAGCCAACGGTGACGGTTGGTGCAGACTGCTGTTGTGGACTGACGGGGGTGGGGTGGGGGTGGGGGGTCACACGACCGACACCCGTTGATTCGCACGCTTTGCCAGAGGAGGTACTGGGTGGTCGGCTGCCGCCAAAGCATCCTCTCCCTCCTTTCGTTTGCGGGGGTGGGCGGTGTGTGTCGCTGTGTTGGCCTTGCGGGTGGTCACCACCAATGGGTCCTCTGGCTCTGGTAGGACTATAAAGATCTCTGTCCCCACCTCCTTCGGCTCCATCACGGTGGTGTACGATGAAACGGGCGGGAACTAGGAGACGGGACGATGGCAATCGGGGCCGAGAGGGTGGGAAAGAGCGGGTTTTCACGCGGAAATGTCCAAATGCGCAGGCTTCGCCTCAGTTTTGGCTGGGTCAGGGATGTCAGACTTTTATTTGTCGGCTGTTCGGATGTCCGCAAACCTGCCCCACCTTTGCTTCCGGTTTATGGGACTTCGGAAGTGCGGACCGGATCACGGACGTTTGATGGATGACGTTGGATGACATAAAGTGTCCGAATGCACGGCATTAGAGATGCCCTTGTTACCTTTGATGCATAGTTATTTTTTCTCGTGCAGTAGTAGTAGCACTAGTATAGTGGAGTACTCCCTCCGTCCAATGATAACTGTACATCTAGATAATGGGTGACACATTAGTTCTCTCCTTTTATTAGTCTCCATCAATTAAATTAAAGGAGAAGAATGAGGATTAGGGGATGATGCGGGGGAGAAGAATGAGATAGGATAGAGTGGGGGCAGTGATTACTGTAGAAGGCAATTGCGTTTATTAACTGTATAGGAAGTGTAGATGTACACTTTTTCTTGGGAAAAATTGTATGCTGATGCACACTTATAACCGGACAGAGGGAGTACTATCACTGTAACAGCTCCTCTACTGTCTGCACGCTGTGTAGTTCTGTTTCTGTATGGCATTCGCTCTCTTTTTGATGAGTAGTAACTTGCATGGTACTGCTTGTCAGGGAAGACCATATACCTGGCTCGAGACTTAAAATTGGTTTGAGAGTCATGTCAATCACAGAGGGGACATGATTTTATTTTGGTGTCAGGATTGTACTATACTCCAAGGCTTCAATGCTTTGGGATGGCTTTCGAATCTTTCAGGCTCATCTGCGCAAAAACAGGAAGAGTTCAGGTTTTGCCGCCTTGGCCTTGGTTGATTTGCTTGTTTATATGGATAATATAGTTCAAGCACATTCAACACGTCAACGTACGTGCGCTTAAACTCAATGGCTGGTCGCATATAGGCTGAAATTTTTCACTCTTACTATCATTCTAAAGATTTCAGAGAACAACATGCACTGCATTTTATACTAATTTCTTATATGTTGAACAAATACACAATGTTTTGCTTGTCGACCATCCGCGCGTGTGCAACTTTGAGTATTCACAAATTTCTATTGGTATACTAAAAAGATGTGTGTGCAAAACTAATACGGATATATTTCCCATGTTAGACTCTGTATATATTGGGCCCCACTTGTAATTATGTTGTACATCACTATATAATGAAAAGGTCACCCCACGTTTGGAGGTGTGCCACAAACCCTAAAACTCTTGTCTAATATGGTATCCGACCTAACGATCTAATGTCTTCCGCTTCGCCTCCGCCATCAGCCGCCGCCGCCGCCTCAAGCGCCGCCAGCACTGCGGTTTCCTTCCCCGCCCTTCTGCCGTCGGCCCCCGTCCACATGGATCACTCGTTCCTCCCGCTGTCCCTCGCGCGTCTCCTCAACGTCGGGACTGCGCCCTACACGGCGGACGGATCGCTCGGCCCTCTGCAGACTCAATCGGCGGGGTCTTTCTTCGCCGGCCTGGTGTCTTCGCTGTACGCCGGCGTCTCCTCTTCATCGCCTGCTGCTTCGGCCCGGTCCCAACCGTCGCCGCCGCCGGCTGCCGTGCACTCCCTTGTGCCCGCGCCGCCACCACCTACCGCGTCGCACCAGCCGCGTGCGATCGCGCCTGCTCCGGCTGCCTCCATCTACACCGCAGCCGGCCCTACTGTTGCCGATGCCGCCCATGCCAATCACGGCGGCTACCCCCTGTACGCGGCGCCGTACGGCCCGCCATCTGTGCGTCCTTCCTATGGTGTGTACCCTGGTCAGGGCGCGTACCCTGGCCAGGGCGCGTACCCGGCTCCGCCGCCCTATGGGGCGCCCTACCCGTACGGCTCCTCGCACCTGTACGCACCTGCTGCGGCGCCATCTGCACCAATGCCCTCTCTGACGCCATACGTGGATGCCGAAGCTGCTCTGGCCGCGATCTCCTCGCCGTCGTTTTTGTTCTCGCACCTCCTTCCGGTGAAGCTTAAACCGGACAATTATCTATATTGGCGTGCGCAGGTGCTTCCTCTCCTTCGCAGCCATTACTTGGAGGGATTCGTCAACGGTACACTGCCATGTCCACCGCCACATCATCCGATGTTCCGTGCGTGGGTCGCTCAGGACCAAGTCATCCTCTCAGCCATCCAGTCTTCTCTGGGTGAGGGTGTTGCTGGCCTCGTCCTCTTTGCTTCGTCCTCTCATGAGGTATGGGACATCCTGGAGTCGAGTTTCTCGTCTCAGTCTACTGCTCAATCCATGGCCATCTGTGCCAAGCTTGGTGAAACTCGCAAGGACAATTGTACGGTGACCTCCTTCTACAACAAGATCAAGAAGTTGGCTGACACTCTTGCTTCCATTGGAGAGCCCCTTCGTGACAGCGAGTTCACATCCTTCATCCTAGCCGGCCTCGACAGCGACTACGACTCGCTTGCCGAGGTGATTATTGAACGCAAGGAGCCTCTTCGTCCTCAGGAACTCTACAGCCGTCTCTTGTCAACAGAGCAACGGCTCAACGCGCGCCGCCCCGACGTCTCCATCGACTCCTCCGTCAACGCCGTGTACCGCGGCAAAGGCGGTGGCCGTGGCCCCTCTGCAGCTTCCTCGGTCGGAGGGGGCATGTCCGGTGGGGGTGCGCCCTCGGCACAACAGCAGCAGGCCCCGCGTTCTGGTGCCCCGGTAGTCGTCGTTGACGGCCGCGCCTGCGCCTGCTGTACCATCTGTGGTGCGGCTCAGCCATGTCAGCTTTGTGGCCTGCCTCGCCATGTCTCCTCTCGCTATCATCGCCGGTTCAAGACGGACTTCCTTGGCCTCGACAATAATGGCAAGGGCAACGAGCGTCAAGTTAACATGGCGCAACAGGGTCACACCCCTTCTTATCCTATTGATCCTTCTTGGTACATGGATACTGGAGCAACCACGCACGTCACGAATGAGCTGGGCAAGCTAACTGTCCAGCAGCCTTACCATGGGCATGACAAGGTTCACACAGCTAACGGGGCAGGTATGCACATTTCGCATGTTGGTCAGGCATCACTTCTCACAAACACCTCTAGGACATTGCACCTTAGAAATGTTCTTCGTGTTCCCACGGTTGCACGTAATTTACTCTCTGTTCCTAAACTTACACAGGATAATAATGTGTGCTGTGAGTTTCACCCGTTTCATCTCTTTGTTAAGTATCGTGCCACGAGGAACATACTTCTTAGAGGTCTCTACCGCCATGGTCTATATGCTCTTGATGCCCCCACTGACGTTCCCACTCCTGCTGCTGCGTTCCAAGTCTTCAGTGGCGTTCGTGTGTCTCCATCACTATGGCACTCTCGTCTTGGTCACCCAGCATCTCCCATTGTTCGCCATGTCCTCCATCGTCATGAGCTACCGTCCGAGTCTAGTAATAAAGATGCCGCTGTCTGTGATGCTTGCCAGCAAGGCAAGAGTCATCAGTTACCTTTTTCAGTTTCTACACATATAGTCAAAACTCCTCTTGAGCTTGTGTTTTCCAATGTATGGGGTCCTGCCCAGCTGTCCGTTAGTGGGCACGAATATTATGTCAGTTTCATTGATGCTTATAATCGCTTTACCTGGATTTATCTTCTTAAGCATAAGTCTGATGTGTTTAATGTGTTTTTACAATTTCAAGCACATGTTGAGAGACTCCTAGATCATAAAATCATTCATGTACAGTCAGACTGGGGGGGTGGGTGAATACCGCAACCTCAGTACTTTCTTTGAAAAACTTGGAATTGCTCATCGTGTTTCTTGCCCACATACACATCAACAGAATGGTTCAGCTGAACGTAAGCACCGTCATATTGTTGAAACTGGTTTAACCTTGCTTGCTCATGCCTCTGTCCCGTTTTGTTTTTGGAGCGATGCTTTTACTACAGCCTGTTTTCTCATAAATAGGCTTCCTTCGCGGCTCCTCCATATGAAAACTCCCCTTGAACTCTTGCTTGGTCAGACTCCTGATTACACGTTTCTTAAAGTGTTCGGTTGTGCGTGTTGGCCACATCTCCGTCCGTATAATAATCGCAAGCTTGAGTTTCGATCAAAGAAGTGTGTCTTTCTGGGGTATAGTTCTGTTCACAAAGGGTATAAGTGCCTTCATGTCCCGTCCAATCGTGTGTATATCTCCCGAGATGTTGTTTTTGATGAGCACGTTTTTCCCTTTGCTGCTCTTCCCTCACCTAACACAAGCTCCACACTGCCAGTGCACCCATCCACTATATTGCCTGATCAATTTGTAGATGCTGGACATTCGCCCTCTTTGTTGTCTAACCATGGTGCAGGTATTGGGAGATGTGCGCGGCTTGAGCTCCTGGATGAGGTTGACACTCCGGCTCCCTCGTCCCCGATGGCTACGTCATCACCACCCGCTCACGTCGATCGGCTGGCTTCGTGCATGTCCCATGCAACGAGCCCGCCTGTGTCCATGACCGCGGCTGCTGCACCGCGCGTCACCACTCCGGCCCAGCTGCCGCTTCTGCTGACTGGCGCGTCGGCCCAGCGGGCCGTTCCGTCTATGCTGGCGTCCTCGCCATCGACGCCTGGGCCGTCACCTGCACCGATGCATGGGTCGTCCCCGCCTGGGAGTCCCCC
The DNA here is from genome assembly GCF_003073215.2 of Triticum urartu. NCBI lineage: Eukaryota > Viridiplantae > Streptophyta > Magnoliopsida > Poales > Poaceae > Triticum > Triticum urartu. The sequence continues at coordinate 428,855,339 of NC_053026.1, forward strand.
GTCATCGACGCCTGGGCCGTCTTCGCCTGGGAGTTCTGCGTCATCCTCGTCGCCTGTGCGGCACTTGTCCCGCTCGTCTGGCTTGGCGTCGCCCTCGAGTGGGTCGGCGTCTCCTGCTGTGTCTTCCTCGTCACCACCACCGACTGCATCAGCCTCTGCCATGACGGATGCGGCGTTCACCTCATCATCCTCATCATCGGTTTCGCCACCTGCTCCGCCCACGGTGTTGCGTCCTCATACACGCAGCCAAAGTGGCGTGTTTCGTCCTAAGGAACGCAAGGATGGCACGGTGGCCTGGCTTGCGACTTGCATGGCGCAGGTGCAGTCCGACCCTACTGCTAAGCCTCGCCATTTTCAGGCTGCCTTGAGTATTCCTCACTGACGTACCACGATGGAACAAGAATACCATGCTCTTCTTAAGAATGACACGTGGCGACTGGTTCCTCCCAAGGCTGGTGTCAAGATCATTGACTCAAAATGGGTCTTCAAGGTAAAGAAACATGCTGATGGTTCTATCGAGAGATACAAGGCTCGACCGGTTGCTCGAGGATTCAAACAACGCCTTGGCCTTGATTATGAGGACACCTTTAGTCCAGTGGTCAAACCGACCACGATTCGGCTTCTGCTCTCACTGGCAATTACCCGTGGATGGTCTCTTCGTCAGCTTGATGTTCAGAATGCTTTCCTTCATGGTGTTCTTGAGGAGGAGGTTTACACGTGTCAGCCTCCCGGTTTTGTTGATCTAGCTCGTCCACAGCATCTCTATCATCTTGTTAAGGCACTCTATGGTCTGAAGCAGGCTCCACGCGCTTGGCATGCGCGTCTTGGCACCACTCTTCGGGCTCATGGATTTGTTCCCTCTCTGGCCGATACCTCGTTATTTCTTCTTCAGCGACCTACAGTTACTATGTATCTACTGGTCTATGTTGACGATATCATCGTGGTCAGTTCCTCAGACTATGCTGCGGATCGCTTGGGTTCTGCTTTGAGTGCTGACTTTGCGGTTAAGGATTTTGGGCAGCTTCACTATTTCCTTGGCCTTGAAGTATTGTCCTCTGGTTCTGGCTTGACTCTCACTCAGCAGAAGTATTCTCTTGATATTCTTCAGAGGTCTGGTATGTTCCAGTGCAAGCCAGCTACTACACCTATGTCCTCCACTGACCGGCTATCTACTCTCGATGGTTCTCTCCTCCCTGCTGATGAGGCTACTGAGTATCGCAGTATTGTTGGTGGCTTGCAGTACTTGACTATCATTCGTCCTGATATCTCCTATGCGGTCAACCGGGTCTGCCAGTTTCTTCATGCTCCTCGAGACTCTCACTGGGCTGCAGTTAAGTGCATTTTGCGTTACATCCGGTCCACTTCTTCTTATGGCTTGCATCTGCAACCGGCCCCCTCTGGCGTTCTCTCTGCGTTCTCTGATGCGGACTGGGCTGGGAGTCCGGATGACATACGATCAACGGGGGGATATGCAGTCTTCCTTGGTTCGAACTTGATCGCCTAGAGTGCTCGTAAACAAGCAACGGTGTCTCACAGTAGCACTGAAGCTGAGTACAAAGCAGTTGCAAATGCCACAGCAGAGCTTATTTGGATACAGTTTTTGCTCAAAGAGTTGAAGGTTCTTCAGAAGCAGCTGCCGGTGCTTTGGTGTGATAACATTGGGGCGACGTATTTGTCTTCAAATCCAGTTTTTCATGCTCGCACCAAACACATTGAAGTTGATTACCACTTTGTCAGGGAACGTGTTGCCCAGAAACTGCTTCTTATCAAGTTCATCTCCTCGAAAGATCAACTTGCTGACATCTTCACGAAGCCACTGCCTCTTCCTCAGTTTGAAAGGTGTAGGCGCAATCTCAACCTAGTGAATTCTTCTGAGCACGGTTAAGATTGAGGGAGGGTGTTAGACTCTGTATATACTGGGCCCCACTTGTAATTATGTTATACATCACTATATAATGAAAAGGTCACCCCACGTTTGGAGGTGTGCCAGAAACCCTAAAACCCTTGTCTAATATCCCGTGACAAGTACAGTGATACTATCTTAACTTTACCAAACAACATACGTGTATATATTATATTCAAGCAGCAAAAAAGACAAGATGTTTATTCAGCTGCGATGAAGAAAAGTAGTTTGGCGCCGACTATTGTACATGTGCCCTTGTTTCTTAATTTCAATCAAATAGCTCTCTACCACCGTCCGATTGAGATCCAAAGGCTCGACAACCTTCTTCTTCCTTTGCTTCTTCTTCCTCCCCCTTCCGTTGTCTCCGGTGAGATCTTGTATGAGCCTCCACCGCAACCCCGCGCCTCGCTGCCGCTCGCCTTGGTGTCCTCGTCTTTGGCCCGGGCTCCGCCTAATAAGACGGGATGTGAGAACCAAAAGCCCCCTTCCCCCAATACACACATGTCAAGCATCGGACCCGCCTCTGCCTGTGACTCCACGACCAACCCCGTCATCACCGGCTTCGGCTCGCTCTTGGCTCAACTCGCCAGCGTCCCCGCGCATCGCCGTGGCATTGGAAAAATGGACAGATTCTCCCATCACCCACTAGTAAATTTCCATGTGCACTTGTAAAGCAAGTTCTCTCCAACCAAGTCCACTCGCATTCTAATATTCCAAATGTATTTTCTACACACCGAAAGTTATTGTTTTCTAAAAACACAACAATCATGCATGAACATCGAGTTATAACAAGTAGTCCTGCAAAATTTGGCGTAACAATGTTATCATGAGTCATGTACACAAAAAGAAAAAGAATGCCATTATAGTTTGATTGGTGATAATTCATTTTTTTGTGCAGAAACACATGGTCATATTTATTCATCAAATCAGTGGGAGCTTGTCCATGTTGAGGATAATGTGTTCAGGGTTGACTTCCCAACTGTGGACGATTTGCAGAGGTTGCTGAGCTTTGGGTTGTGCAAGGTCCCTGGTACTAAATGCATTCTGGAATTTCATGAGTGGAAGAAGGTGGAGCCTAAGGGAAAGCCGCTCACTCAGGTGTGGCTGCGGTTTTCCGGCGCTCCCTCTGAGTCTTTGACAGATGTTCGAGTTGTGGCTAGTCTGGGTATAATGGTTGGAAAGACTGAGAAAGTGGATATGGCATTCACCCGCGCCCATGGGGTGGCCCGACTCTTAGTGAGTGTTCTGGACATTGAGTTCGTCCCAGACGTGGTCAACTGGACTTATAGGGGAGAGGAGTTTCCTCTTGAGATTGAGTTTGAGGATACTGAGTTGTTTGCCAACGCGGTTAATGGGACTGATGTGGATATGCACGAGGGTGACGACAACGCAGGTGCCAGTGGGGATCCGACTGATGAGCTGGACGAGAGAGGTCCAATGGATTGGGACCTGTTGCTCAGTTGCCTGGGGATGGGCCGGGGGTTGAGCCGGCCCCAGCTCCGTCGGTGCCTATGACTACTTTGCGGTTTGGCTCCTTTGAGCCAGCGTCTGCCCCTCCCAGACTTTGGAGCGACCAGGTGGAATCTGATGATGTTTTTGAGTGCACGCTTCCGGTGTTGGAGCTTGATACTGTTGATAGTCCTATGGCGGGAGGCTCGATAGTGACGCACTCGGCGACGGCCTTGGTAGGGGGTGGGGAGTTGGAGTCTCAGGTGGTTTCGTTCTCCCCCACATCCCCAGTGGTCTCGGGCCGGGCGACGTCTTCTGTTTCGGAGGTTGTGCATGGGGGGGAGTCCGAGGAAGGTGGTCGCGATCTCTCCTCCTCCTATCCTGGCGCCGGTGGCGCCGGTGACGCCGACGATGACCGGCCGTGGGGGAGGCTGTCTGGGTCAGGTGGACTCGGCTCCTTCTCCTACGATGGCGGCAACAACGGCCGCTCCTACAGTGGTGCTGGGTGGGGGTCTGGGGCAGGTGGCCTCGACCCCTCATCCTTCTTCGGCAGTCAGGACAGCGACACCCTCAGGCCAGGAGGTTGCGGAGGGGGGACTGTTCGGGCAGGCAGCGCCCGCACATCCCTCCCCAGGCTGCCCGTCCATGGGGTTTGTGAGCCCTCCGTCGCTTCCTCCGGTATCCTTGGCTGACCCTTCAGCGTGAGGTTTTACTCGGGAGGAGGTCGTTGCTTTTGGTGGGATCCCTGACCCGGTCTCGGCGGGGCGACGGATGAGTACTCGTCTCCAGGACCACCCGGAGGTTGATGACATGCAGCAGAGGTGCGCCATGAGGGCGGCCAAGCTTCGTGACATTGAGGTCACCACTGGTATGTCAGTTAACATGTCTAATTCTATTTTGCATTTTTCTAATGGTGAGATTATTAATAATGCCAACCAGTTAGGAGTTTCGCTAGGGAGTACTAGTAATGAAATTTCTAACTCGGTTAATGATCTCCTAGATTTGGAAGCGGAACGCGCTATAGATATTATTCGAAACCTAGCAGCAGTAAAACCTATGAACGATGCAGAGATTGATGCATTAGGGGTAAGAGTGCTCGATAATTTGTGTGCGGATCTTGCACCATCCACTCCTGATTCTGAGGAAGAGGATCTAGTTCTAGAGGATGCAATAGCAAGACCAACTGATCCCGGTTATGAGGACCGAATGGAGGACCATGATAAACCCAAGCGTAAGTGGAAGCGGAAGGTTTATGCGGCTTCCGCGGTTCGTAGGAGTGCTAGGATTCGAACGGCCAAAAAATTTCATGATGACCTATGAAAGGAATCTTTTGGAATAGCAGAGGTCTTAAGGACTTGGCTAAAAGAAGGTTCCTTGCTGAGGCGTCTCTTGAGCATCGATTAGATTTCATTGCTCTTTCTGAAACTGGTAGGGATAATTTTGCGCCCCAGTTTCTCAATACTTTATCGGGTGGTGTCGATTTTGATTGGCATTGCCTTCCTCCGCGAGGAAGATCGGGTGGGATCTTGCTTGGAGTGAGATGCGATTCACTGGAAGTTCGTAGTGTAGTGATGGGTGACTTTGCGGTTAAATTTCGGGTCAGGTCCAAAGCCGATGGTTTTAACTAGGCTCTGGTGGCGGTGTATGGTGCCGCACAACCCGAGTTTAAACCAGAGTTTTTGGCGGACCTTGTTCGAATTTCCGGATCCGAGCAGCTCCCAATTTTGGTTGGGGGTGACTTCAATATCATTAGGAGGAGAGATGAAAAGAATAATGATAATTTTAACGGAAGATGGTCATTTATGTTCAATACCATTATTGAAAGCTTGGATCTGAGAGAGATAGAGCTTTCCGGTAGAAAGTTTACCTGGGCTAACGCGTTGCCAAACCCGACGTATGAGAAGCTGGGTCGAGTTCTCGCGAGTGTCGAGTGGGAACAAAAGTTCCCTCTCGTAACGGTCCAGGCTCTCTCGCGCGGAATCTCGGATCACACACCTTTATTCGTGGACTCAGGTGAGCCAAACCACGTGGGAAACAAAAACACCTTTTCTTTCGAACTTGCATGGTTTGAACGAGAAGGCTTCCTGGATCTGGTAGCTAGGGAATGGGCTAAAGATGCAGGAGGCACGACCTCTTGCCAGCGTTGGCAGAACAAGATTAGGCATTTGAGAAGTTTCCTACGGGGATGGGCTAAGCACCTTAGTGGGGTTTATAAAGTTGAAAAGGAAAGGCTCCTTTCTCTGATTCAGGCCCTAGATATAAAAGCCGAGTCCATGATTTTGCAATCTGCGGAGCTCCAATTAAGCTCGAGGCAGAGATGAGGTTGAAAGAACTTCTCCGTGAGGAAGAATTGAAGTGGGCGTTGCGGGCTAAGGTTCGCAGAGTGGTCCAGGGGGACGCAAACACACAATTCTTTCACTTGATTGCTAATGGAAAACACAGAAAGAAGAGAATCTTTCAGCTTGAGCAAGAGGAAGGAACGATTGTAGGGCAGGACAACCTGAAATTTTATATCACCGAATATTATAAGCAGCTATTTGGACCTCCGGAGGACAGTTGTGTATCCCTCGATGAGTCCAGGATTGAGGATGTGCCTCAACTAACTGCTTGTGATAATGATATTCTGGTTGCCCCATTCTCGGAGAAGGAGGTGTTTGATGCTATATCGCAGATGAAAAACAATAAGGGGGATTTACTTCCAATGTTTCACAATCTTTTCTCTGGACAGCTCCAGTTATTTCACTTAAATTTTGGAACAATAACACTGCTTCCTAAGAAAACGGATGCTGTGAGAATCGAGCAGTTTAGGCCGATCTGCCTTCTCAATGTTAGTTTCAAAATTTTCACCAAGGTTGGGACTAATCGGCTCACACAGATTGCACATTCTGTGGTGCAGCATTCCCAAACTGCTTTCATGCCGGACAGGAACATTCTAGAAGGGGTGGTGGTCCTGCATGAAACGCTCCATGAAATTCACTCGAAAAAGTTGGATGTCATCTTTAAGGTGGATTTCGAGAAAGCGTATGATAAAGTTAAATGGCCATTCCTACAACAGGCATTGCGTATGAAAGGCTTTGATGAAATCTGGCGACGCCAGGTTGAGTCATATACGCAAAAAGGGAGTGTTGGAATCAAAGTGAATGATGAGATCGGTCATTATTTCCAGACACAAAAGGGCCTGCGACAAGGGGATCCGATGTCCCCTAAATTGTTTAACATTGTAGTGGATATGCTGGCAATTCTAATAGTAAGGGCCAAGGAGGCTGGTCAAGTGGGTGACCTGGTACCTCATCTAGTTGATGGAGGTGTGTCCATCCTCCAATATGCTGATGATACAATCATCTTTATGGAGCATGACTTGGAAAAGGCGAGAAATATGAAGCTGGTGTTATGCTTATTTGAACAATTGACCGGGTTAAAAATTAACTTTCACAAAAGCGAGTTGTTCTGCTTTGGTAGAGCCAACGATGAACAAGAGGCTTATAGGCAATTGTTCGGGTGTGATTTGGGGGCTTTGCCTTTCACCTACTTAGGAATACCAATCCACCATCGTAAGCTGACAAACACAGAGTGGAAGTGCATCGAGGATCGATTTGAAAAGAAACTGAGTTGCTGGAAGGGCAAGCTCATGTCGTACGGAGGCCGTTTAATTCTGATAAATTCGGTTCTCACGAGTATGCCTATGTTTCTTTTGTCATTCTTCGAAGTCCCAGTTGGAGTTAGGAAAAGACTGGACTTCTATCGATCGCGTTTCTTCTGGCAAGGTGATGAGATTAAAAGAAAATACCGGTTAGCCAAATGGGATATCATCTATAGACCGAAAGACCAAGGGGGTCTTGGTATTGAGAATCTTGAAGTTAAGAACAGATGTCTTCTCAGCAAGTGGTTGTGGAAGTTATCAAGTGGAACTGACGCCACTTGGGCGCAAATCCTCCGTAGCAAGTATCTTCAAACCAAAACTCTGTCTCAGGTGACAGTAAGACCGACTGATTCACCCTTTTGGAAAGGGCTTATGAAAGTAAAGTTGTCCTTGTTTAATAGGACAAAGTTTATTGTTGGTGACGGTGCCAGTACGCGATTCTGGGAGGATACTTGGCTCGGAGAGACACCCTTAGCATTCCAATACCCGTCTTTGTATCGTATAGTTCAAAGACGTGAGACTTTTGTTGCCACGGTATTACAATCGATCCCCCTTAATATTCAGTTCAGAAGGGCATTAGTGGGTAATCGTTGGGAAGAATGGCTGCATCTAGTAAGGAGACTGATGGACATTCAGCTTTCCCAACAACCAGATGAATTATGCTGGAAGCTTACTAGGTCTGGAGTTTTTACTGTTAAATCAATGTATGTTGATGTTATCAATTCAAGCTCGATTCCTAGTTCCAAACATATTTGGGCTGTCAAAGTCCCTTTGAAAATCAAAGTGTTTATGTGGTTTCTGCATAAACAAGTTATTTTAATCAAGGACAACTTGACAAAGCGTAATTGGACAGGATCTACTAGGTGTAGTTTCTGTGATCGGGATGAGACGATCAAACACCTTTTTCTTGATTGCCCGCTAGCTAAAGTTTTATGGAGGACGATCCATATTGCTCTTAATATTACTCCACCGAATTCAATCAACACATTATTTGGAACGTGGCTTAACGGGGTAGAGCCCGAGTTAGCGAGACATATTCGTGTAGGAGTCTGTGCCTTGGTGTGGGCGCTCTGAAATTGCAGAAATGATTTGGTTTTTAATAGGCAACACATATTCATTTTTTGCAGGTTATTTTCAGAGCCACGGCGTTGATCCGTTCGTGGTCGCTACTCACTCCGACGGAGGCCAGGGAGCGTTTGGTTACTGGATCTATCCGCTGGGAGATGGTAGCTCGGAATATCTTCAACTAGTTTGGATGGCGATCATGTAATAGGACAGGCAATTAGTTTACCTATCTCTTTTTCAGCCAGCCGGTTGTGGCGTCTTTTATATGGCTAGTCTGTGTTTTTAGCCCATGTTGGCTCTGTGTGAGCTTTGTTCACTTTTCAGTAGGAGACTTTGAGACCTTGTTGGAACTTATTTGGTTTAATAAGATGACCGTATGCATCGATCTGATGCAGAGGCCGGGGTATGAGTTTATAGTTTTGTCTACACTAGGGACTAAATGAATCAGCGTCCCGAGTGAAAATTTCTTACCACTCGTTTGAAGCATAAATAAAAGCCCAAGGAGAAACAAATGTTTGTACTATTAAAAAAATCATGGTGTTTCTCATGTTTGAAGAACAGAACACCCGCCTGATTCATTGCGAACCCCTTGGCGCTGCGCTCTAGCGACTCAAAAGGCGGCTAGGGTTGCTCGTCTCCTGCCGGCGCCGCCGCAGGTCTACTCCGTCTGCTGTGGCCTTAGGCCATGGAGGTGTGGCGGATCTCGGTTCTTGCCGGCAGAGGGCTCTAGATCTATTTTTATGTGTCCTTTTATGTATGTTTAGGATTTGTATCCTGTTCGGCGACTCTCTAAAGATGGAATAATATTCTTCCCGTCTAGCCCTTGTCTCGACGATGCGTCTAGCCTCGTCAGAGGACGTGTGGAGGTGTGTTTCCGGCGGATCGCGTGGGATTCGGTAGGTGTTAGTGTTCGGTGGATCTGTCTGGATCCAGTCTTTGTTCATCTGCATCTGTTTGTCTGCAGTTCGGATCCTTCCGATCTACACTTCTCTTCATTGGCAGCGGTTTTTGATCTGATGCGTTGGTTCTATGAGCTCTTAGCACGACAACTTCTCAACTGTCTACTACACCAAGGTTTGTCCGGCTTCGATGAGGGAGGGGCGATGATGATGGCGCGCCTTGGGCTCGCTTGAGTAGTATCTTGACAGGAAAAAAAATGAAGAGGCCACCCACCCACAACACCCCTGGAAAAATCGTACCACACGCACGGCTCCTGGTAGATGGACGGTACATGCAGCATTGAAAGGTCAAAAACCCAGCAAGACCCATACGGGGAGTTAACTCGCCTTGATGGCTTCGTCATGGGGAGTCGGGATCTTCTGCGTTCCCCGAGGAATCAGCTTTCCCCAGTGGCTCTCCCTCTCCTCTCTTCTCCCTCAATCACAGCGGCATCATGAACCCATAATTGCTGCCAACCTGAGGCACGGCCACAGGCTGCCACCGAGCGGGATCCCGCCACGTCGACGAGTTAACGCCTGGGCGTTTTCAGTCGGTCGTCCGGCTCCATCCGCCAGCAGGACGCGAATTTACACCGGCCCGCCCATGGTATTGCTGGCTGGCTCTGCGTGGTATAGATTTCAACATTTGTTGTCCTTGCTATCTTTTTGTTGTTGTTGCAGGAGTGTCCTTAGGTACATCTTTCTCTCACCTGCATTATGGAGAAAATATTTTTGGAGCAAAATGATCATGCACCCATGATACCATGATGGGTAAGTCACCAAAGTTTTATTTTATTTTTGAGGAATAATAAGTCGCCGTAGTTCTCTGCTGGAAGTCACCCTCAAAGCTATTCCCTCCGTCCCATAATATAAAAGCGTTTTTGGCACTACACTAGTGTCAAAAACGCTCTTATATTATGAGACTGACGGAGTACTACATACCATATCCTTCTGATGCTGCAACAAAAACGTGGGGAGCTGCGAAGGATAGATGGTGGATTGAAATGGTCAATGTTTTTGTTCAAGATGGCCGCCCATCCAACCGTTTTTTTCGGGTTTTTTTAGCGAGGGACATCCAACAGTTTGTTGTCAACATTACCCGTTTTAACATGTTAGATGATCGCCCATCCAAAAGTTTGTTGTCACCAGGCAGTACCTGTTTTACTTAAACATGGATGTTGTGTAAATTTGCTTTGTTAGTTGCATGTCAATGGGATCAAGGGAGAGACTCATACTTTTCTTGAAAACCCAATAGCACTATAATTGGGGGCCAAAGTCTTGTCTTAACTAGTCAAAATATACCCTACAAAAATAAACGTCTTGAGCCTTTCACCATGAATATATTAATATCTACTTCATGTTATCAGTATTACTAAAAGGCTCATCGCGATTGTCAAATTTGAAAAATGTTCGGTTCGATTAAATACAATAGCTAGAGTTGAAAGGCGTCGGAGATAATACAGAGGTTTCACTATTTTCAATTTGTTCTTCTTTGTTACCCGCAAAAAAAAATGTTCTTCTTTGTCATCATCTCTCTACAACATCAGTAATTATTCTACATGGAAGAACAAATAATCAGTCATTACAAGTTTATAATTGTATGTGCCTCTAGAACCGGTTTGGTAACTATAAGTTCACTTCTCTTATATTCTCTCCGTTCTAAAATATAGTGCATATAAATATTGTAAGAAGTCGAGCTTCATTACGTATGACCAGGTTTACAGATAAATACCATCACTAATAATACCAGATAAATACAACAATTACCAGTGCATTTAATTACAAAAACATGTTCCACAATGTATCTAATGATATTGTAGATGTAGATATCTATTCTATAAATTTTATCGATTTTTACAAAGTTTGGATTTTGAAAATAATAATCTATATACACTGTATTTTGGAATAGACGAAGTACTATTTCCAAATTGTAACTATAAGTTGACTTCTCTTATAGTATTAAGGGGGTGTTTGTTTCCAGGGACTTTTTTGTGTAGGGACTAGAAAAAGTCCCTCTTAGAGACTTTTTTACCAAACGGGAGGAACTTTTTAGGGACTAAACTAGGTATTTGGGACTAAATGAAGAAGACTTTCAAGGAGAGTCTTTTTGGGACTTTTTCAACAATGCCCCTCCATGCACCCATTGGCCCGCCACCCCATGATGTTGTTTGATTGTTATTTTTCTATATACTAGGGGCAACATGGTCATTTAATAACCTCTAGGAAGGGACCAGAGACTTTTTAGTCTCTGAAAACAAACAGGGAGAGACTTTTTAGGGACTAGAGACTTTTTAGTTGGGACTAGAAAAAGTCCTAGGACTAGAGAATCAAACACCACTTAAGGCCAATTTTAACTATAAGTTGACTTCTCTTATATTAAGACCAGACCGATTTTCTAGGCTTTGGTTGACTTCTACTAGGAGTATGTGAGGTTCCATATTGGCTCAATGATTCAATAGTTTGACTTGCCCCTTGACTTATTACCAATAACAAATCAAAAGTCGTAGTATGACTAAAAACGTGGAAATCTAGTCAACAAAACCAAAAAAGTGACTGGGTAAAAGTAAAACCTAAAAACCGGAGTCATACGAGCATAGGGGTAGCAGTAGCCAGCACTCTATTTTCCTGGAGAGAAATTCACACCACACTCACACACACAGTACGCCTGTACCACAAGCAATGAAGTCTGTTTTCAGTGGCTATCAGTGCACAGCTCGTGTATGTCCAATGGCAGGCCCCTCAATAAATGGCAATTCAGTGGCCCATCATCCATGGCCAGTTCGCCACTGCCCCTTCCCCCCTCTTCAAAACCACCAGCCCTAGCTCCCCATCTCCATCTCCTTCAGCAGCCAGTTGCCCAGCTCTTCTCCTTCGCCTAGGAGTATATCTTAACCCCATCTTCTTCTAGCTTCTTGCTTCCACTGTGTCCATCCATGGCGAAGTAGCTTCACCGGCCTTTTGCTGGTGGGTTTGTTTGGACTTCATGTCCTGGTTGAAGTTAGGTTAAGGGGGTTGTTGTCTGGTTCAAGGTCTCCACATACATCATATACATGGAGAGCATGATATGGATTGTATGATTTGGTGACCTCGGACCAGGCTTCAATCCCTTTAACCAGCATCTGCACAATTCGCACGCCTCATGCATATGATAGTTCCAGCGGCGGTGGTTTGCTTCTAAGGTAAGCATATGTGTGGTATGCCATCTACCATTAGTCAGCTCCTGCTCCAGCTGCTCATGTTATCATAACCTCCTTCCTGCTCATCTTATCATAACAGGTGCAGATTTGTCTTTCATCCATTGATTAGCGCAGGCTGTATTTGTTTCTGGGAGCTGCGCAGATTTGTTCATACAGTAGACTTTCATTCTCATATGTTGTCCAGCATGAAGCCATGACCAGGCATACAGTAAACTTGCAATCCATGCGCATAAATGCACTAGGCTAGCTAGGTAGCATGTTCATGTGAGAAACGATGTAGAAGAGCTAGCAGCAAAGATGAACTGTGTGTGGACGTGTGGTGTGAATTTCTTCTCCCATTTCATCTTCCACATATGCACGGATGCACCCCATGCTTCCAGTCAACTTGCATTTGTGCATTGGCGTCAAACAAATCTTAGCCATGCATGTTTACATCAGTAGTACAAGAAAACGACACACCTATATATTATACAGCTAGCACATGTTCGTTTTCATGCTGGCAGTGAAAATGCTCTTTGGCAAAACTACTCCACAATAATGCATGCAAATTACTACAACTAATCCTGGAAGAAGCTAGCTGCTAGGGTGGAGTATGGATCGATTATTAGGGACAGGAACTGACCAAGCATTTAAGCAGGACTGGCTCGACACTCATGTATGACAAAGGAATGGGGAATGGCTGGCCAGGCTCATTACTTGGCTCACGTGGCTGCTGTGAGAGAGATGCCATGCACAGTACTGCTCCTCTTGTTGCATCTGAACGGCGTGCGATCGGTTGATCCCATTCGCTGCCTGTTCTCTCTGGGAGTTTTGTTCCATCCGTCTGCAAATCGCAGAACTACGTAGTCGTACCCATGCTGGTGGCCTTGTGCATTAACTTTTGTATGCAGGTTGAAGCGCTTCTCGTGACAGTTAGGAGAGTAGATTGGTCACCAAATTGTTTTTACCATTATATTTTAAGTTCTAATTTTAAAATACATAGGAATCTGATAACGCCTCAAGTACGAGACATGGCAGATCCAACATTTTCGACGGAAAGTTTAGTGACGCGAGGATGACAACTTTAGTTGGCAAGCATGGCAACTTCATGCTTCGGTTTATTTTTTCACGGAAAATTGCCGTGTATGTCAATTAACATGCCATCCTTGCGTCACTAGAGTTGCCATCGTAAACATTCAATCTGACATGTGCTCATATATGATGTCAGGTACTTAGCATTTCCGAATATATAATCATGCAAAAATATGTGATCAAATTAATGGTACAACCGATAATGCATTTTGTAGACCGGAATGGTTTAGCTTAATTATATATCCACTCCAACATTATAGTGCATCTAGCTCACCATATATACCCTCAGTATATGGAGTGAGTCGAACTATTCTATAAGTTTTAGCATATAGTGTAGATTATCTTGTTTACATTGTGTAGCATAAATATTACTTGGAGTAGTACTATCTTTTACAATGGCACCTTTGCAATGTTTTGCTTCCACTTGCAGAGCTAGCGTCCAATGTTCATGTCACTGATCAAATTAATTGATACACATGTGATGTATACAGTATATTGCTTGGAACAAGCGATGACAGTTCATGCATGACACAGACGGGCACATGCGTTGACATTGATCTGTTGCATCGTAGTATTATTATTAGTCTTCTGCAGTAGCTAATTCATGACAAAACTTAATTGCCTAAGGCAAACTGGTGGTACCTCCAATCAAGCTAACTCATCAAACCGACATGGAAATAGATACGGTATCATTGCTCAATTAATACCACATGCATATGTACTTGTTGCAATGTACTCCCTCCGTTCGGAAGATACATCCATTTCTGCGACAAGTAATTCCGAACGGAGGGAGTAGCATCTACTAGTTCGCTCAGAAGATTACTAATACCTTACAAGATAATTCCGCACAAAATAATCCTTCCGCCGCGCCATATCATGCATACGAGCTAGTTTCGATATACCAAAAAAGTTCTTTCGCACCCCTTTATGTATAAAGTAACGACCAGCATCTATCTATCATGCTAATCAGTTTTGATATCGAACGCTCGCAGCGGGTTTCCTTCTAATTAATACTCCAACTCGCATCTATCTTTCCCTGCCCCCTCTTGCTGCTTGTAACAAACTGATTAATGGGAGAGAAAGGTGTGGTACCTCCCGAGTGTCCATACACCCTCAAGAATAGTAAATTCAAGAAATAGAAAAAAAAATCTGAAATTCTGTGACATCAATTATTCTCAAAAGTTTTAGGTGCCTACATATATTTTCATCAAGAACTATCATCCGATGGGCTCTACAAATAAGAAACAAAATTCAGTGCTCAAAACTATGAGCAATGAATATCTCTTTCTTGTGTAGAGCTCCTCGAATGTTTTTTCTGCATGAAATCTTACAAGCACCTACAAAGTTTGAGCATATTTGATGTCACGAATTTCAGTTTTTCTATTTTTTTAAAATTAATGTTCATGAGGGTGTAGGGACTCCCGGGTTTGCTCGGTTGGGAAAAAAAATCAGCCCCAGTTATTGGCGAGTAAAACTTTGACTCGATAGCAGGCGCGTCGTAAAACGTAGGTAGACCATGGGCATGGAGATAGGAGGAGGAGGAGGAGCGCGTGAATATATGCTTTTGGAAAGTGAAGCTGCAGAGCGAGGACAAACGCGTAGTGCAGCTACAGCCCTACGTATGTCTACATGGCTCTCCTCGTCAGTAGTACTAGTAGCTAGCTATAGTGTGCTGTGCACCCAGTCCCACTGTACAACACTGCTCGTATATAGCGTATGCAACTATGCATGCATGTGTAGATGCCGCGCCATGATGGCCTGAAGATGCAATCTAGCTCGAACCACATTCGGCCATGGCACACAAAAGCGACGCAGTGCCCATCATGTGAACGGCTTGTTTCAGTAGCATCATCGAGCGCTGGGCTGTCGACATGGACGAGAGCCATACATTCTGACCATCGCCCCGGACGTACTGTGCGTAGTGTATGTGTACGGGGCTAGCTGGTAGCGATCCATGTGCCTGGCCTGCTAGCTGCTGCATCCTCCATCGTTTTAGGGAGGAGGATTCTGAATTTCAGGCTATAAAATTTGGCGGGTGAGGATTGTATGGTTCTGCGAGTCTTTGATGCCGACTGAGGGTCGGATCCGATCGGATCGAGGACCAGCTGCTGGCTAAAGCGACTAGCGCATCCTCTTGAATAGAGTGCGGACCCTGCGGTTCAGTGGCGTCTACCGGGATAAATGGGGAGGGAGTTGAAAGGACAATATAGCTGTTAGAATTTCATAATACAAATAGTTATGGACCATTCATAGACAGAGAATGGTTCCAAGAGTCTTGCCAGCATCTTCACCATACTCTCCTTTTTTTGGGACATCTCCAAAGCAGCCAACCCCAAACCGCCCGCATCCCTACTTGATTTTGCCATCCAACACTGTGCTTCGTCGGTCTGCGGACCGGTCCGGGCCTCTGTTTTTCCGCAAACCGAAGACAAACTAGGGGGTTTCGCGGGCGTCCGGACCACTTCCACGCACGTGTCCGACGACCCGGTCCCATCCGAAAACCATTCATCCCGAAAAACCCTCCCAAGCAAAGCTGTGGCGCCGCTTCAAATGCACACGCAGCGATCGAGAAGCCTACTCCGGCCGTTGCGCTGCATTCAAGCCGGCATCAGTCCCTTCGCCTTGCTGCCACGCCTATTTAAGCAGGCGTCGTCCACACCGCACCACTCTCCCACCCTCTCTGCTCCAACCCTCTTTCGCTCCTGTTGAGGTGATAGGTTTCGATAAACTGTTTTCTTGCCAACATTGTGCTACACAAGGTGAACTAGCATGTGCTTCCAAAATGAACTAGCAAGTGTTCACAAGTGAACTAACTTCTGCTCATGCTGAGGTAAAGCACAATTGTGATCCCGCGAGAAATCAAACATGCGTTCCTCAAGAAAGCACAACCATGCTTTTCCAAAATAAACTAACTTGTGCTCCGTAGGGTGAAACACAACTCTTTTTCTTTTTGAGAAACGGGTGAAGCACAACTAAGAGGTGAACTAACGAATGTGCTTCCGAAGAGGCTTGTCCCTTGGCAAGGTAGGCTGATCACGTCCATGGGCCGGGCTGCCCTCGTCACGTCTGTCCTAACGGCGCAAACCACACATCATATCACCCCGCTTGTTGTCCCTGTTGGCACTCTGGAGGAGGTTAATAAGTTAGAGAGGGCCTTCCCGTGGGTCGGGTAAGATAAGGTCTCGTGAGGGTAATGCAAGGTTAACTGGGCTGAGGTGTGCAAGCCAAAAATCCTCGTCGGACTGGGTGTGCTGGATTTCCGCAAGTTCTCGATAGCCTTGAGGCTGCGTTGGATGTGGTACAAGTGGAAGGACTGAAGGAAATATGCCCTAGAGGCAATAATAAAGTTATTATTTATTTCCTTATATCATGATAAATGTTTATTATTCATGCTAGAATTGTATTAACAGGAAACATAATACATGTGTGAATACATAGACAAACAGAGTGTCACTAGTATGCCTCTACTTGACTAGCTCGTTAATCGAAGATGGTTATGTTTCCTAACCATAGACATGTGTTGTCATTTGATTAACGGGATCACATTATTAGGAGAATGATGTGATTGACATGACCCATTCCATTAGCTTAGCACCCGATCGTTTAGTATGTTGCTATTGCTTTCTCCATGACTTATACATGTTCCTATGACTATGAGATTATGCAACTCCCGTTTGCCGGAGGAACACTTTGTGTGCTACCAAACGTCACAACGTAACTGGGTGATTATAAAGGAGCTCTACAGGTGTCTTCAAAGGTACATGTTGGGTTGGCGTATTTCGAGATTAGGATTTGTCACTCCGATTGTCGGAGAGGTATCTCTGGGCCCTCTCGGTAATGCACATCACATAAGCCTTGCAAGCATTTCAACTAATGAGTTAGTTGCGAGATGATGTATTAAGAAACGAGTAAAGAGACTTGCTGGTAACGAGATTGAACTAGGTATTGAGATACCGACGATCGAATCTCGGGCAAGTAAAATACCGATGACAAAGGGAACAACGTATGTTGTTATGCGGTCTGACCGATAAAGATCTTCGTAGAATATGTAGGAGCCAATATGAGCATCCAGGTTCCGCAATTGGTTATTGACCGGAGACATGTCTCGGTCATGTCTACATTGTTCTCGAACCCGTAGGGTCCGCACGCTTAAGGTTTCGATGACAGTTATATTATGAGTTTATGAGTTTTGATGTACCGAAGTTAGTTCGGAGTCCCGGATGTGATCACGGACATAACGAGGAGTCTCGAAATGGTCGAGACATAAAGATTGATATATTAGACGGCTATATTCGTACACCGGAAGTGTTCCGGGTGATTTCGGAGAAAGCCGGAGAGCCGGAGGGTTACCGGAATCCTACCGGGAGAAGTAATGGGCCATATGGGCCTTAGTGGAGAGAGAGAGGGGCAACCAGGGTGGGCCGCGCGCCTCCTCCCCCTGGTCCGAATTGGACTAGGAGAGGGGGGGGCGCCCCCCTTTCCTTCTCCCTCCCCACTTCCTTCCCCCTCCTAGTAGGAGTCCTACTCCTACTAGGAGGAGGACTCCTCCTGGCGCGCCAATAGGGGCCGGCCGGCCTCCTCCCCTTGCTCCTTTATATATGGGGGTAGGGGGCACCCCTAGACACAAGTTGATCCACGTGATCATATTCTTAGCCGTGTGCGGTGCCCCCTTCCACCATAATCCTCGATAATACTGTAGCGGTGCTTAGGCGAAGCCCTGCGACGGTAGAACATCAAGATCATCACCACGCCATCGTGCTGACGGAACTCTTTCCTGACACTTTGCTGGATCGGAGTCCGGGATCGTCATCGAGCTGAACGTGTGCTAAAACTCGGAGGTGCCGTAGTTTCGGTGCTTGATCGGTCGGGCCGTGAAGACGTATGACTACATCAACCGCGTTGTCATAACGCTTCCGCTGTCGGTCTACAAGGGTACGTAGATCACACTCTCCCCTCTCGTTGCTATGCATCACCATGATCTTGCGTGTGCGTAGGAATTTTTTTTGAAATTACTATGTTCCGCAACAGTGGTATCAGAGCCCAGGTTTTATGTGTTGATGTTATATGCACGAGTAGAACACAAGTGAGTTGTGGGCGATATAAGTCATACTGCTTACCAGCATGTCATACTTTGGTTCAGCGGTATTGTTGGATGAAGCGGCCCGGACCGACATTACGCGTACGCTTACGTGAGACTGGTTCTACCGACCTGCTTTGCACACAGGTGGCTGGCGGGTGTCAGTTTCTCCAACTTTAGTTGAACCGAGTATGGCTACGCCCGGTCCTTGCGAAGGTTAAAACATCACCAACTTGACAAACTATCATTGTGGTTTTGATGCGTAGGTAAGATTGGTTCTTGCTTAAGCCCATAGCAGCCATGTAAAAGTTGCAACAACAAAGTAGAGGACGTCTAACTTGTTTTTGCAGGGCATGTTGTGATGTGATATGGTCAAGACGTGATGAGATATAAGTTGTTGTATGAGATGATCATGTTTTGTTGAAGTTATCGGCAACTGGCAAAAGCCTTATGGTTATCTCTCTATTGCATAAGATGCAAGCACCAAATAATTACTTTACTTTATCGCTATGCGATAGCAATAGTTGCCAGAGCAATTGTTGGTGAGACAACCATGTGACGACACATTGATATAGATCAAGATGATGGAGATCATGGTGTCATGCCGGTGACGATAGAGATCATGACAGTACTTTGGAGATAGAGATCAAAGGCGCAAGATGATGATCGCCATATCATGTCACATATTTTGATTGCATATGATGTTTATCTTTTTATACATCTTATTTTTCTTAGTTTGACGATAGCATTTTAAGATGATCTTTCACTAATTATCAAGAAGTGTTCTCCCTGAGTATGCACCGTTGCGAAAGTTCTTCGTGTTAAGACACCACGTGATGATCGGGTGTGATAGACTCTACGTTCAAATACAACGGGTGTAAAACAGTTGCACACGCGGAATACTCAGGTTATACTTGACGAGCCAAGCATATACAGATATGGCCTCGAAACACGGAGACCGAAATGTCGAGCGTGGATCATATAGTAGATATGATCAACATAGTGATGTTCACCAATGAAACTACTCCATCCCATGTGATGATCGGACATGGTTTAGTTGATTTGGATCACGTGATCACTTAGAGGATTAGAGGGATGTCTATCTAAGTGGGAGTTCTTAAATAATATGATTAAATTGAACTTAAATTTATCATGAACTTAGTCCTGGTAGTATTTTGCAAATCATGTTGTAGATCAATAGCTTGCGTTGTTGCTTCCCTGTGTTTATTTTGATATGTTCCTAGAGAAAACTAAGTTGAAAGATGTTAGTAGCAATGATGCGGATTGGATCCGTGATCTGAGGTTTATCCTCATTGCTGCACAGAAGAATTATGTCATTGATGCACCGCTAGGTGACAGACCTATTGCAGGAGCAGATGCAGACGTTATGAACGTTTGGCTAGCTCAATATGATGACTACTTGATAGTTTAGTGCACCATGCTTAACGGCTTAGAATCGGAACTCCAAAGACGTTTTGAATGTCATGGACCATATGAGATGTTCCAGGAGTTGAAGTTAATATTTCAAGCAAATACCCGAGTTGAGAGATATGAAGTCTCCAACAAGTTCTATAGCTAAAAGATGGAGGAGAATAGCTCAAGCAGTGAGCATGTGCTCAGATTGTCTGGGTACTACAATCGCTTGAATCAAGTGGGAGTTAATCTTCCAGATAAAATAGTGATTGAAAGAATTCTCTAGTCACCATCACCAAGTTAGTAGAACTTCGTGATGAACTATAATATGCAAGGGATAACGGAAACGATTCCCGAGCTCTTCGTAATGCTGAAATTGACGAAGGTAGAAATTGAGAAAAACATCAAGTGTTGATGGTAGACAAGACCACTAGTTTCAAGAAAAGGGCAGAGGGAAGAAGGGGAACTTCAAGAAGAACAGCAAGCAAGTTGCTGCTCAAGTGAAGAAGCCCAAGTTTGGTCCTAAGCCTGAGACTAAGTGCTTCTACTGCAAAGGGACTGGTCACTGGAAGCGGAACTACCCCAAGTGATTGGCGGATAAGAAGGATGGCAAAGTGAACATAAGTATATTTGATATACATGTTATTGATGTGTACTTTACTAGTGTTTATAGCAACCCCTCAGTATTTGATACTAGTTCAGTTGCTAAGATTAGTAACTCGAAACGGGAGTTGCAGAATAAACAGAGACTAGTTAAGGGTGAAGTGACGATGTGTGTTGGAAATGGTTCCAAGATTGATATGATCATCATCGCACACTCCCTATAATTTCGGGATTAGTGTTGAACCTAAATAAGTGTTATTTGGTGTTTGCGTTGAGCATGAATATGATTTGATCATGTTTATTGTAATACAGTTATTCATTTAAGTAAGAGAATAAATTGTTGTTCTGTTTACATGAATAAAACCTTATATGGTTACACACCCAATGAAAATAGTTCATTGGATCTCGATCGTAGTGATACACATAATCATAATATTGAAACCAAAAGATGCAAAGTTAATAATGATAGTGCAACTTATTTGTGGCACTGCCGTTTAGGTCATATTGGTGTAAAGCGCATGAAGAAACTCCATGCTGATGGGCTTTTGGAATCACTTGATTATGAATCAGTTGATACTTGCGAACCATGCCTCATGGGAAAGATAACTAAGACTCTGTTCTTCGGAACAATGGAGCGAGCAACAGATTTGTTGGAAATCATACATACTGATGTATGTGGTCCGGTGAATATTGAAGCTCACGACAGGTATCATTATTTTCTGATCTTCATAGATGATTTGAGAAGATATGAGTATATCTACTTGATGAAACATAAGTCTGAAACATTTGAAAAGTTCAAAGAATTTCAGAGTGAAGTGAAAAATCATCGTAACAAGAAAATAAAGTTTCTACGATCTGATCGTAGAGAAGAGTATTTGAGTTACGAGTTTGGCCTTCAGTTAAAAACAATGTGAAATAGTTTCACTACTCATGCCACCTGGAACACCACAATGTAATGGTGTGTCCAAACGTCATAACCGTACTTTATTAGATATGGTGCGATCTATGATGTCTCTTACCGATCTACCACTATCGTTTTGGGGTTATGCATTAGAGAAAGCTACATTCACGTTAAATAGGGCACCATCTAAATCCGTTGAAACGACACAATCTGAACTGTGGTTTGGCAAGAAACCAAAGTTGTCGTTTCTTAAAGTTTGAGGTTGCAATGCTTATGTGAAAAAGTTTCAACCTGATAAGCTCAAACCCAAATCGAAGAAGTGCGTCTTCATAGGATACCCAAAAGAAAATGTTGGGTACACCTTCTATCACGGATCCGAAGGCAAGATATTCGTTGCTTTGAATGGATCCTTTCTAGAGAAGGAATTTCTCTCGAAAGAAGTGAGTGGGAGGAAAGTAGAACTTGATGAGGTAACTGTACCTGCTCCCTTATTGGAAAGTAGTTCATCACAGAAATCTGTTCCTGTGACTACTACACCAAATAGTGAGGAAGCTAATGATGATGATCATGTAACTTCAGATCAAGTTGCTACTGAACCTCGTAGGCAAACCAGAGTGAGATCCGCACCAAAGTGGTACGGTAATCCTGTTCTGGAGGTCATGTTACTTGACCATGACGAACCTACGAACTATGAGGAAGCGATGATGAGCCCAGATTCCGCGAAATGGCTTGAGGCCATGAAATCTGAGATGAGATCCATGTATGAGAACAAAGTATGGACTTTGATTGACTTGCCCAATGATCGGCGAGCCATTGAGATTAAATGGATCTTCAAGAGGAAGACGGACGCTGATAGTAGTGTGACTATCTACAAAGCTAGAATTGTCGCAAAAAGGTTTTCGACAAGTTCAAGGTGTTGACTACGATGAGAGTTTCTCACTCGTATCTATGCTTAAGTCTGTCCGAATCATGTTAGCAATTGCCACATTTTATGAAATCTGGCAAATGGGTAAACAAAACTGCATTCCTTAATGGATTTATTAAAAAAGAGTTGTATACGATGCAACTAGAAGGTTTTGTCGATCCTAAAGGTGTTAACTAAATATGCAAGCTCCAGCGATCCATCTATGGACTGGTGCAAGCATCTCGGAGTTGGAATATACGCTTTGATAAGTTGATCAAAGCATATAGTTTTATACAGACTTGCGGTGAAGCCTGTATTTACAAGAAAGTGAGTGGGAGCACTACAACATTCCTGATAAGTATATGTGAATGACATATTGTTGATCGGAAATAATGTAGAATTATTCTGCAAAGCATAAATGAGTGTTTGAAAGGATTTTTTCAAAGAAAACCTCGGTGAAGCTGCTTACATATTGAGCATCAAGATCTATAGAGATAGATCAAGATGCTTGATAAGTTTTTTCAATGAGTACATACCTTGACAAGATTTTGAAGTAGTTAAAAATGGAACAGTCAAAGAAAGAGTTTTTGCCTGTGTTGCAAGGTGTGAAATTGAGTAAGACTCAAAGCCCGACCACGACAGAAGATAGAAAGAGAATGAAAGTCATTCCCTATCCCTCAGCCATAGATTCTATAAAGTATGCCATGCTGTGTACCAGATCTGTTGTATACCCTACACTATGTTAAGCGAGGGAATACAATAGTAATCTAGGAAGTAGATCACTGGACAGCGGTCAAAATTATCCTTAGTGGAATAAGGAAATATTTCTTAATTATGGAGGTGACAAAAAGGTTCGTTATAAAAAGTTACGTCAATGCAAGTTTTGACACAAATCTGGATGACTCTAAGTCTCGATCTAGATACATATTGAAAGTGGGAGCAATTAGTTAGAGTAGCTCCGTGCAGAGCATTGTAGACATAGAATTCACAAAATACTTATGGATCTGTATGTGACAGACCCGTTGACTAAAATTATCTCGCAAGCAAAACATGATCACACCTTAGTACTCTTTGGGTGTTAATCACATAAACGATGTGAACTAGATTACTGACTCTAGTAAACCCTTTGGGTATAGGTCACATAACAATGTGAACTATGGGTGTTAATCACATGGTGATGTGAACTATTAGTGTTGAATCACATGGCGATGTGAACTAGATTATTGACTCTAGTGCAAGTGGGAGACTGAAGGAAATATGCCCTAGAGGCAATAATAAAGTTATTATTTATTTCCTTATATCATGATAAATGTTTATTATTCATGCTAGAATTGTATTAACCGGAAACATAATACATGTGTGAATACATAGACAAACAGAGTGTCCTAGTATGCCTCTACTTGACTAGCTCGTTAATCGAAGATGGTTATGTTTCCTAACCATAGAAATGTGTTGTCATTTGATTTACGGGATCACATTATTAGGAGAATGATGTGATTGACATGACCCATTCCATTAGCTTAGCACCCGATCGTTTAGTATGTTGCTATTGCTTTCTTCATGACTTATACATGTTCCTATGACTATGAGATTATGGAACTCCCGTTTGCCGGAGGAACACTTTGTGTGCTACCAAACGTCACAACGTAACTGGGTGATTATAAAGGAGCTCTACAGGTGTCTCCAAAGGTACATGTTGGGTTGGCGTATTTCAAGATTAGGATTTGTCACTCCGATTGTCGGAGAGGTATCTCTGGGCCCTCTCGGTAATGCACATCACATAAGCCTTGCAAGCATTTCAACTAATGAGTTAGTTGCGAGATGATGTATTACGAAACGAGTAAAGAGACTTGCCGGTAACGAGATTGAACTAGGTATTGCGATACCGACGATCGAATCTCGGGAAAGTAAAATACCGATGACAAAGGGAACAACGTATGTTGTTATGCGGTCTGACCGATAAAGATCTTCGTAGAATATGTAGGAGCCAATATGAGCATCCAGGTTCCGCAATTGGTTATTGACCGGAGACGTGTCTCGGTCATGTCTACATTGTTCTCGAACCCGTAGGGTTCGCACGCTTAAGGTTTCGATGACAGTTATATTATGAGTTTATGAGTTTTGATGTACCGAAGTTAGTTCGGAGTCCCGGATGTGATCACGGACATAACGAGGAGTCTCGAAATGGTCGAGACATAAAGATTGATATATTAGACGGCTATATTCGGACACCGGAAGTGTTCCGGGTGATTTCGGAGAATACGGGAGAGCCGAAGGGTTACCGGAACCCTACCGGGAGAAGTAATGGGCCATATGGGCCTTAGTGGAGAGAGAGGGGAAACCAGGGTGGGCCGCGCGCCTCCTCCCCCTGGTCCGAATTGGACTAGGAGAGGGGGGGCGGCGCCCCCTTTCCTTCTCCCTCCCCACTTCCTTCCCCCTCCTAGTAGGAGTCCTACTCCTACTAGGAGGAGGACTCCTCCTGGCGCGCCAATAGGGGCCGGCCGGCCTCCTCCCCTTGCTCCTTTATATACGGGGGCAGGGGGCACCCCTAGACACAAGTTGATCCACGTGATCATATTCTTAGCCGTGTGCGGTGCCCCCTTCCACCATAATCCTCGATAATATTGTAGCGGTGCTTAGGCGAAGCCCTGTGACGGTAGAACATCAAGATCGTCACCACGCCGTCGTGCTGACGAACTCTTCCCCGACACTTTGCTGGATCGGAGTCCGGGGATCGTCATCGAGCTAAACGTGTGCTAAAACTCAGAGGTGCCGTAGTTTCGGTGCTTGATCGATCGGGCCGTGAAGACGTACGGCTACATCAACCGCGTTGTCATAACGCTTCCGCTGTCGGTCTACAAGGGTACGTAGATCACACTCTCCCCTCTCGTTGCTATGCATCACCATGATCTTGCGTGTGCTAAGGAATTTTTTTGAAATTACTACGTCCCCCAACAAGGACCCCCTTAGGATGTGGGTTGGGCTCGGCAACCCTTGTGAGGAGATGGACAATAATTTTTTCTACGTAGCCACCACCATCACACTCGGGGACGAAAGGAAGGCACCTTTTTGGCATTCCCCATGGCTCGAGGGGGAGGAGCCTAAGGATATCACGCGCGCCATTTTTTAGATTTCCGCCCGGAAAGGGGCCGCTGTTCATGACGCCATGCACAACCACACGTGGGTACAAAGAATCAACATCTCAAATGGGCTCAATGTTTTTCGCCTTCAACAGTTTCATGTCCTATGGGGCAAAATTCAACAGGTTCACCTCACAGAGGGAGCCCCAGATGACATTGCTTGGAAATTCACAGCCTCGGCAATCTACTCGGCCTCATCTGCCTACACGGCACTCTTCGCTGGTGTCGTCGCCACTAGCATGAGATCACTAGTGTGGGGATAACTGGGCACCTCCTAAATGCAAATTTTTTGCCTGGATGGTAATCAAGAACAGAGTGTGGATAGCGAATAGGCTACAGAAGAGAGGGTGACCAAACTGTGGTGTTTGCCAACTTTGTAAGAGAGAGCCCGAGACTGCGGCACACCCGCTATTCAAGTGCAGGTTCTCCCTCAGGGTGTGGCGTGAGTTAAACTTTGGTTGGGTATGCACGAGCTGGAGATCGATGCTTGGCCCGGTTTGCCATCCGTCGACGAGTGGTGGGAGAGAACGGTTCTAGGCACGGGCCAGAGGCGTAAGGCGACGGCTTCACTGTTGTTGGTGGTGGTCTGGGAGATTTGGAGAGAGAGAGAGGAATACGAAGGTTTTCCCGGGCAAATGACCATGCCCATGGGGTGGTCGCCTCGATAAAAAGTGAAGCGAGATATTGGGTTCTTGCGAGGGCAAACAAAATTTAGCTCGATCATGCCGCGAGAGTATTCATTTTTGTTTCGACCATTTGTGGAGGAGTAATGGTCCTCGTAACTATGTTTCAAACCCCTTCTTTATCAATGAGATGAGGCAAAACTTTTTCCTTCGTTTAAAATAATGTGCTTCTGAAGTGAACTCACAGGTTATTTTTTATCTGGTGTTTATGTTTCATTTTCTAATATGTTTTCTATGGTTTTTATTCTTTCCAATTGTTTTCCCTTCTTTTTTTTTTAAAATTTCTCTTTTCTCATTTTCCTTTTCTTTTTTTACTTTTCTTTTTCTTTCCAAGTTTTTCATTATAGTTTCGATACATCATCTAATTGTGCGAACTATTTGGTTCATCTTGTATTTTTTTTCCATATTTCGTTTCCTTTTCTTGTCATCCAATTCTTTTTTTAATTACACATTAAGAAATGATGATCATGTATTTTGAAGAGGTTCATAGCTTCATTGCACATTTAAAACAATGTTTATCACATATTATAAAATACTCACCGTGTATTGAAAATTTCGTTGTCCGTGTACTAAAACCTTGTTCACTCTATATATAAAAATCGTTCATCCTGTAGCAAAAATGTTTCCTAGTTCAAAAAAAAAGTTCATCTTGTCCTTCAAAACTGTCCATTGGGTATTAGAAAAATAAGCAATTTTTTGGAAATGTTCATCATGTAATTTTAAATATAGCTTGAATAGTTTTCAATACCCGGCATTATATTTTGAGGCAAGGTATAGACGCACCTGTTGCCCGACAGGGCTTATAAGTCGCCCGCACCGATTCTTAATAAAAAATAACTAAGCTGGTCAGCCCAGTAGAGAAGTTCCTTCGCTGCATGTTGTACGTTTCTGTAGGTACGGTTTTCCCTTTTAATTTTATTTTTTCTACTGCTTTATTTGTTTTTCCACCAGTTTTCTTCGGTCAGGTTTTCTAGTTTTTTTCTTTGGTTTCATTTGTTTTTCATTGGTTTTCCACAATTTTCATTTTTACTTAATTTTGCATTGTTTTTCTTTGTTTCCTCATTGGTTATTTTGTTTTTTATTTCTTTTTTTGCCATAATTTGCTTTTTTTCTTTTTTGTTTTTCTTCAGTTTTTTCTTTTATTTTTGTTTCTGTTTTGGTTTTTATTAAAGAAAATTGCACATGCCCTTTTTAGTACACAATGTGCATTTCTAGAGCACACGTGAAACATTCTTGCGGTACACTTTAGAGTTTTTCAAATGCACGATGTACATTTTTTTCAAATACTTTTTTGAACATTTATTTGAATACACAGTAACTTTTTTTTACCAAATACAAGTTGTACATTTGTGTAACAGAAATGAACATTTGTTAAACTACGGGAATATTTTCTTAAATCGTATAAACATTTTATGAAATACACGAACAATTTTTTGAATAGCTGTGACGTTTCTTTAAAATGTCACGTGTATTTTTTAATGGTAAAAAACATTTTTTACACAGTCCGATTTTTCTTACATTATACATTGTTTTTTATAATGCCAGAAAAACATTTTGGAAACTTGTGAAAGTTTCTCTTAAACTGGTACATACATTATTTTAAGAGAATAAACTTTTTTTTGAATCATGTGACTATATATATATATATATATATATATATATATATATAGTGTTACTATTCATCACCCAGGGTGCAGAATAAGTTATTCTTCACCCGAGGTAATCTTACGATCATTTCATAATTAAATTACATTTCGAATTCAAATAGTTACATTCCTATTGATTAATTACGTAAAATTTGACATAAAAAATAAAAATATAGGCCATAAGACAAGAAAATTTGCAGTTTATGTGTATTTTAGACTATGTTTTTACGTTTATAATTTTACATAACATAAAATATTTTTTATGGCGATTATATATTTTCTTACGGTCCCTTTTTGCGTCGGAAATAAGACAAAACTTACGAAACGTAAAATTACGGTGCATTGGTAGTAAAATAAAGAAGGAAGAAGAATAACTATTTCTCACCCAGGGTGACGAATAACGCGACCCTATATATATATATAATCATTCTCAAAATGGCATGTAAAAATATTAAACACATGAAAAAAATTAATGCAATTTTTTCTTATTAAAATTTTTCTTTATATGTTTAGCATTTTCAATGCAAGATTAACATTTCTAAAAAGTATGTAAGTTGTTTTGTATCATATATATTTAAAATATTATGAAATAGAAAAATAAAAAAAAGGTAAACAAAAATGTGAAGAAAAATTGAACTTGCATGGTGTCATCATGACGTCATCACGCCGCAGTAGCTGGTTACTGGGCCGGTCCAGTTCCCGCTCCCTACAACATTGGGCGACCCATAGTCGCGCCCCCAGCTGCCCTCCACATTACACGATCTCTACGTATGTGATGGCGTTCATTTTTATCTTCAAAAACACTCTGATCTATTAATCAGACCAATCCTCAAAAATAAATAAATAAAACCTTAGATGGGTCTATCAGGGACGAACGAGATGAGCTCTGGCGATAGCGACCCCTCGTCGCAGTCCGGCGAGCCCCCTCCACGGCACCTGCCGGCGTCACTTCCTCCCATCCCGGTGTGCCTTGGCAGCCTCTCCTCGTTGCTGCCGGAGCGAGAGCTATCCCCGCTGTCCCTCCCGTGGCGCGTGCCCCTCGTGCCAGCCGCCTCCCCCCGGTCTCCGCTGAAGCCTCGACCTCCTCCTGCATCACCTACGCGGCTTCCCAGGCAGCGACGACAGCGACGCCTTGTTGCGGGGTCTTTGGCTGGGGAAACCCGGCCGCGTCGTCTTCCGAAAGCCAGGTGCGGCGTTCCTCGATTTCGTCTTGCTTAACTTTCACTCCATGGTAGCTTCTCCTCTTGTCCATCTTCATGCGACTGCTGCTTGCCGTTTCTGGATTACTCCCGTAGTGCCCTCCGCCCGGATCAACGTTTTCTTTGTGAAAAATGCGCTGAATTTCCTCCTCACGGATTCCCCGGACGCGTTTTCGGTCGTGCTCGCTGCCCCCGACGTCTTCTGCGCTCTTGCCGCCTCGCCGGACGTGGCGAGCTTCATTGTTGCGACTGCGTCCTTGTGCCTTGGCCGGACGAAACTTGCCCTCCATCGCCGCAAGGTGGACGCCATGGCGGTCGTTGAGCGCGCGCGGGCCTGCACCGCGAGCCCACCGACTCTGGCATTGGAGCTCGATCCCGTGCATGCCCCATTTGCCGCCGTGGATCCCTCGCGCATGCAGTCTGTTGTTCTGCCGGGTTCCGCGCCCGGTATGCGTGCCCTAGAATCCACCTCTTTTCCCGCATGCGTCCATGAATCTTCCCCCTCCACTCTGCGGGCCCATGAGCTTCTGGCCCCTCGACCTGACCCGCGTGGCGCCCCCATCCCTCCCTCTCATGTTCTGTCTTCTCCTACCCCCGTCCTACCCCTTCCTCGTCCTATCCTTCCTCAACTCCCTCCGCTGTCACCCGCGATTCCCTCCTCCTCTCCGCCCTCTACACCGCGATTCCGGACGCTCTGCGATGCGGCCTGCAGCGCCGCTCGCCCATCTCCGGTTTCCCCGGCCGCCACTGTTGTGGACGGCGCTCCCACTCTGCCACAGTCCTATAAGGACACCCTGCTCTCCCCGGCTCCTCCTCATCTCCACCGTCGCCGCCTCCTTGCCTTCCTCTCCTCTCCAGTCAAAAAACTGTGCCACAAGTGCTACTCCGCTGAGCACCTCGTCCGCGATTGCCGCGACCCCGTGCGCTGCCATGACTGCGGGCGTTCCGGGCACTTAAGCTCAGCATGTAAGTTCGAGCCCCTCCTCCTTGTTCCTTCCTCCCCCCGTCCCTTGTGTCCCCTGCCTCTCACCCTTCCTCTCCCCCTCGCAGGCTCTCCGACGAGCTTCTCCGGTCTCTGTCCCGCTCCCGCTCGACCTCGCCGCCCAACTCCCCCATGCCGCGTGCTCCTCCGCATGAGCACTGGTTGGACCGCTACTACCGGGAGGTCGAGGCGGAGCGCACCATCCCCTTCTCGGTGCGTCCTCCCACTCTGTTCCCGCGCGGGGCCCCGCCCTCGTGCGGCTCTTCCTCGTCCGCAAGCCCCCCGCCCCCGTTGGCTCCGGAGATGGAGGCTCCGCCCGCCCAGCTGCCGCCTCAGGGCGCCGCCGGGCGCCGCCGGGCTCCGCCGGCCGGAGTACGCTGAGGTCTTCATGCCTATGGTGGTCGACATGGCGCACTCCCGCCGCTTTTACTATGCCCTCGTCGACCCGGCTTCCTCCAGTCCGGGCGACCTCCTCCATCGGGCCCTGGAGCAGCGCGCCGGCAACCCCTCCGTCGGTCTTGCTGCCTCCCACTATGGCGCCATGATGATTGTCTTCTCCTCCGAGAGCGCTCGGGAGCAGGCCATGCAGCACTTCCCCATGTCGTTCGCCGGGCACGTCATCACCCTCGAGCGCCTGGAGAACGGGGAAAACCGCTTCGGGTGGGAATACACCTGCTTCGCCCAGCTCTCGGCCACCGGCTTCCCCCTCGAGCACTGGCACGAGGGTGGGATCCGCAACGCCTTCCGCTCCATCGGCAACATCTGCTGCATCGACCCCCTTTGCCTCAACGACCTCAACTTCTCCGCCGTGCGTCTTGTCATCCGCTTGGAGCACGAGGACGACGTCCCCCACGCTCTTCTCGTCCGCAACTTCGACGGCGACCTCTCCACGGAAGTGGGCATCCGCCGCGTTCGCTTCTGGTCCGTCGAGGAGGATGGCTCGTCCGTCTCCTCCTTCCACTTTGAGGGGGATGGTGGCTACCCTCCTCGCTCGCCGCGTGGACCTCGCTCCACTGGCATGGACGACATCGACACGCTCAGTCTTCGCGGCTTCGACTCCCTCTCCACCGAGCCATGCCCTGCTGCTCCTGCTCCAATCGACGACTTCCCCGGTGCCCAGCAGAGCGCGGCCATGGCCGCCTTTCGCCGGGGGCTTGGGCGCCGCATGGCTGGGCTGCTCTCTGAGCCCTTCCCTCCCAAGTGGTGCGCCATCTTCCCTCCGGCAACCCCTCTGTTTCAAGACGAGGGCAGCAACTCCTCCATCTCCGACCCCGCCTCTGCTGACGGCCACGCCCTGATGCTTCCCTCCCCGGTGATGCTGCCCTCCGAGCTGGCAAACGACGACCACGAGCACGCCGCCCTCAAGCGTCATGGCCGGCGCAAGTGCGCGGTTGACACAGACCACACCGGTCGCCGTAGCTCCCGCCTCGCCCGAAAGGAGCCGTCCCTGTACGTCAAGATGTTGGACCGGGCCAAGGCGCTCAAGGCGGCGCACTTCGACTACTCCAAGGGCTCCCCCCGCCTCCGCGCTGCTGTGCGGGCTGCCGGCATTGGCGTCGACGATGGCGTGCCCGACTCCCTCTCCCTTCGTCAGCTTCAGGCCCTGGGGGAGCCATGTGGTGTCGACCTGGACGCGCTTGCCGCTTGCGCTCGCGCTGAGGAGGCATTCGACGCTGCATGATCTCTTTCCTCTGTGTAGGGCCACGTTTCTCCATGCTGCTGTCACTTCCAGCTCGGGCCTATGCTTGCTTCCCCCTGACTCCTTCCCTCCCCTTTATTAGATCTTCAGGATTGGTATAGGTCTCCCGTCCGTGGGCCTTGCATGGCTGCCGGAGACCCTTACCTCTTTTTCCTTTATCTTTTCCCCCCGTGGGGTGTGTAACGGCCTTAGGCCCTCCTGTGTCTCTCATCAATCCTGTTGTTTTTTTACTTCTTGTTCTTTTGTTGGTGCTTTGCGGGTCCGTCATGACGGCTCTTTTTTCTCTTTGTACGTGGAATGTACGTGGGCTTGGCGACGCATGCAAGTGTAGGGACGTTCGTGCTAACCTCGAGGCCATGCAGCCCTCTTTCCTCGTGATCCAGGAAACCAAACTTGAATGCCCCAACTTGGCAAAAACCGACTCGTTTCTTCCCTCCTCCCTCCGTAATTTTCTCTCCATTGATTCCATGGGCGCCTCGGGCAGGATCTGTTCCGCATGGAATACCAGTATCTTTTCACTCTCAAATCACTTCGCCACCCCCACGTCCTCTCTGTTGACCTCTCCCTTTGCCTTGACAACTCACCGCTTAGAATCACGAATGTCTATGCCCCCTGTGTCCATAGTGCTAAGGAGGCTTTCCTCAGCGAGTTAGCCGGTCATGCACCTCCAAATTCCACCCCCTGGGCTATCATGGGGGACTTCAACCTCATCCGTACGCCTGAGGATCATAGTAATGATAACTTTTCTCGGGTCGAGGCTATTTGGTTTAATGATTTTGTTAATGTCCTCGCACTCATTGATCTTCCGCTCCGTGACCGCCAGTTCTCTTGGTCCAACAGGCAGGCCTCTCTAGTTCTTGCTCGCCTCGACCGAGTACTCATTAACGTCGCTTGGGACTCTGCGTTTCCAACCTCTACGCTTGCATCCTTCACCCGCTCCACGTCCGACCATGTCCCTCTCGTCGTGTCCATCTCCTCAATGGCCCCCAAAACCTGTATCTTTCGGTTTGAGAAGTCATGGACCCTTCACCTGTCCTTCCGCTCCTCTATGCGCTCTGCCTGGACCTCGACTTTTCGACCGGATGCTACTGCCCGTCTTGTGGCTCGACTTCGCCAGTGTCGCCTCAGCTGCAAACGTTGGGCGAAGCGTGTTGCTCCGGTGGCCCAGTGCGAGCAAGATTGCCGTGTGCTTATTGACATTCTTAATCGCATTGAGGAACTTCGTCACCTTTCTCCTCTCGAGGCACTTCTTCGCACCCTTACCATTGGTGCCCTTCATACCTCTGTTAAGGAGAGAGTCCTCTACTGGAAACTTCGTGCGAAACTCCGTTACGCCATCGAGGGCGACGAGAACACATGGTTTTTTCATGCTTCTGCCTCGGCCCGTTTTCGCAGGAACTGCATCCCAGTCCTCTCCTTCGAGGGGCATGAAATCACCTCTCACGCGGACAAAGCGGCTATCCTCCGGGATTATTATAAAGATCTCCTCGGCATTGCGCATCACTGTGACTGGACGTTCTCTTTATCTGATCTTTACCCTGGCGTCGCTCCCCTTCCTGACTCTTTGTCAGGACCCTTCTCCGCGGACGAGGTTCGGACAGCTTTTTTTTGACATGAACCGCCTTTCTAGCCCCGGGCCGGATGGTTTTGGCCCATCCTTCTATGTCTCTTTCTGGGACTTGATCTCCTCTGACGTCCAGGCGGTGTTCAATGACTTCTACGCCGGCACTATTGATCTCTCCAGAATCAACCGCACCTTTTTAGTTCTCTTGCCTAAAACAAAGGCGGCTCGCTCCCCCTCTGATTTCCGGCCTATCTCGCTTCAGAATTGCATCATGAAAGCCATCACTAGGGCCCTCTGCTCCCGCCTTCAGTGACTCATCCACTCTTTGGTGGACCCTGACCAGACGGGATTCCTCCCTGGGCGGCGTATCTCTGAGAACATCGTTTGCGCCGCCGACCTTCTCCGAGCCTGCCATTTGCGCAAGGCTCCTACTGTGGTCTCTAAGATCGACTTTCGCAAAGCCTTTGACTCCGTTAATTGGTCGAGCCTTCTCATGATTTTGTCTGCTTGGGGTTTCGACAACCGTTGGTGTGGCTGGATCCACGCTATCCTTTCTACTGGCCACACCTCGGTGCTTCTCAACAATGTCCCAGGTGACTGGATCCTTTGCCGCAACGGCCTTCGCCAGGGTGACGCCCTGTCCCCTTACCTCTTTATTATTGTTGCGGACGTTCTTCAACGCATGACGCAGGCGGCAAGCGCCACCGGCCGGCTGTAGCACCCAATCGATCCCTCCCTCCCTTGTCCCGTCTTGCAATACGCAGATGATACTTTAATCCTGTGTCGTGCTGACCTCCCTTCCGTTACTTATCTTAGAAACATCCTCGATGCTTTTGCCTTGGCGACCGAGCTCACCATTAGCTTCCATAAATCTGGCTTTGTCCCCATGCACTGCTCCTCCGAGCTGTCTGCTCAGATGGCCGCTATCCTGGGATGCCCCATATCCACCTTCCCTCAACCCTACCTTGGTCTCCCCCTCTCCCCTCTAAAGCTCCCCATCTCTGCCTATGACCCCCTCATCAACTCCTTTGATAGGTATCTGTACGGGTGGTGCGCTCTTCTCCTTTCCTCGGGTGGTAGGCTTGTTCCCTGTAATGCCGTGCTTAATAACCTTGCCACCTATTATATGTGTTCCTTTATGCTACCCCCTGGAGTGCTTGAGCAGATTGATCGTCGGCGTCGTGCTTTCTTTTGGACCGGCAAGGATACTTGCTCCGGTGCTTGCTGTTTAATTGCTTGGGACAAAGTGTGTGTTGATGTGCAGGAAGGCGGACTTGGCATTCGCGACCTCCGGCGGCAAAACATGTGCCTCCTTCTCAACTTCGTCGATGCTCTTCACCGGCCCGGGTCCCCGCATTGGAAGCTTTGGTTCCTCCGTAACGTCAGGGGTGACATGGGGGACCCCTGCTCGGCGCCCTCGTTCCTCCAGACGATCATGCAAGCTGCGCTCCCGACCTACCGATCCATCACTCGGGTGCAGCTTGGAGACGGGCGCACCACCTCCTTCTGGCAGGATCGGTGGCTCCCAGGCGGTGCGCTCTGCTTCACCTTCGAGGCGCTCTTCTCACACTCGACGCGGCCCAACGCTTCGGTCACTGCGGTGATCGAGGGCGGCCTCGCGCTCCAGCTGAGGCTCTCCGCGGTGGCGGCCGGTCAGCTCAGTGTCGTGCATGCACTCTTGCGCGATGTCCATCTGTTGGGTGTGCATGACCGTCGCTTCATGGCGTGGGGAGGCGACCTTACCTTCAGCTCCCGGGCTGCTTTTCATGTTCTGTCGCCACACGGCGTGCTCGACCAGGACTCCATCGACATCTGGGGCTCTAGGCTCCCTAGCAAAATCAAGATTTTCGCGAGGCTACTGGTCGGCAATCGGCTTAGCACTCGGGCTAACCTGTACGCCAAAAACTGCGCCTCTTCTCCAACATGTGCCTCCTGCCAGGCGGAGGAAACGGTGGACCACCTCTTCGCTGCATGTCCTCGTGTGGCTCCGGTCTGGGCTAGGCTTGGCCTGGGCACCTTCTACTCCGTTGGTGAAATTCTCTCTACTCAACCCTCGCTGCAAATTGATGCTGCCGCCTGGAAAGATGGCCTCTACATCCTGATGTGGAGCGTGTGGAAAACCAGGAACGATGTGGTCTTCAACTCCATCATATGCGGGGCTGGCGACGTCCTCTGACGAGCAGCCGATGATACGCTTCTGTGGTCTAAGCGCTTTGAGACTGGACCGAGGGAGCAGCTCCTCCTGTTTCACTCCTTCCTTTTCTTAGCCACCTAGTTTTCCTCTCTCTCCTTTTCTGTTTTTTCCTATTATCTTGATGTTTTTATCTCCTCGATGGAAAACACTGTATGACGCTAAGTCGCTTTCGGGTAATACAACAACCGGTGGGGCTTTCGCCCCCCCGTCATTCTTGAAAAAATAAAACCACCATTTTCTTCCTCTCGAATGGGTCGGAGGCATGCCATTCGATTATTTGATACAACTTATCATTATTTATCATTGACAAACATTCATTAAGGCCACAGTCAAGCTGGACCATCATCCTGTAGAAGAAGTCGTCACAACCTAAGTGTTGCAGAACTAAAAGATTGACCTCCATTAATTCTAGCAGGCCTCACTCCGACACTGTAGGATGCACCGACCTGGCAGAGATTAGGCCAGAGGACCCAACTGCAAATAGATGCCACAGTCACGCCAACATACCTCGCAAAACCTAGCATCATCATCTGGAACAGATGGTAGGAATCTACTTTAGCAAACCATCAACACCTCGAGATGGAAAAGCTCAAGGTAAAATTATTTGTCGGGCAGACGACATGACCATTAATGACTTAACACTAGAGACGGCTTAATTGCCTGCCGGAATGGCTGAAGCAATGCACGATAAACCCTACTTAAAAGTGCCAAAACAAGAATAAAAAACATGTCTCATTCAAGAAGATCGGGGCGACCACACTCCCATACCAATAAAATGTTGGGGAACGCGGTATTTAAAAAATTTCCTACGATCACGCAAGATCTATCTAGGAGATGCATAACAATGAGAGGGGAGAGTGTGTCTACGTAACCTCATAGACCGAAAGCGGAAGCGTTGAGTAACGCGGTTGATGTGGTCGAACGTCTTCGTGATCCAACCGATCAAGTATTGAACGCACGACACCTTCATGATCTGCACACGTTCAGCTCGGTGACGTCCCTTAAACTCTAGATCCAGCTAAGGCCAGAGGGAGAGTTTCGTCAGCATGACGGCGTGTTGACGGTGATGATGAAGTTATCAACGCAGGGCTTCGCCTAAGCACTACGACAATATGACCGAGACGGAAATCTGTGAAGGGGGACACCGCACACGGCTAACAAATCAACTTGTGTGTCTATGGGGTGCCCCCTCCCCTGTATATAAAGGAGTGGAGAAGGGGGGTGGCCGGCCTCATGGGGTGTGCCCCAAGGGGGGGAATCCTACTCCTACTAGGAGTAGGTTCCCCCCCTTTCCTAGTCCAACTAGGAGGGGAAGGAAAGGGAAGATGGAGAGAAGGAAAGGGGGGCCGGGCCCCCTCCCAATTTGGATTGGGCTTGGGGGTGCACCCCTCCACTTGGCCGCCTTCTCCTCTCTTCCACTAAAGCCCATGAAGGCCCATTAACCCCCCCCCCCCCCCCGGGGGGGGGGGGGGTTCCGTTAACCCTCCGGTACTCTGGAAAATGTCCGAACCTATCTGAAACATTTCCGGTGTCCAAACATAACCTTCCAATATATCAATATTTATGTCTCGACCATTTTCGAGACTCCTCGTCATGTCCGTGATTACATCCGGGACACGAACAACCTTCGGTATATCAAATCACATAACTCACAATACATATCGTCATCGAATGTTAAGCGTGCGGACTAGGGATGTAAATGGCACGGATAATTTCCGTTCCGAATCCGCTTCCGCATATGTTTTTAAGGATATGGTATGCACTTTCACAAATCCGACAGATATGGATGCGAATATGGATTTTGGTCAACCAGATATCCATCGGGTATGGTAGAGGATATGGTATTGGTAATATCCGGCGAATATGGATTATCTGGTATTTTCTGTAGATTATCCGAGGTTGTCAAATAAGATTATTCGATAAATTTAGCCCAATTGAGAAGCCCAAATACCTATGTGGACCACTGTCGGTGTCAAAACCGGCGGATCTCGGGTAGGGGGTCCCGAACTGTGCGTCTAGGCCGGATGGTAACAGGAGGCAGGGGACACGAAGTTTTACCCAGGTTCGGGCCCTCTCGATGGAGGTAAAACCCTACGTCCTGCTTAATTAATATTGATGATATGGGTAATACAAGAGTTGATCTACCACGAGATCAGAGAGGCTAAACCCTAGAAGCTAGCCTATGGTATGATTTTAGATGTGTATGTTGTCCTACGTACTAGAACCCTCCGGTTTATATAGACACCGGATAGGGTTAGGGTTACATAGAATCGGTTACAATGGTAGGAGATCTGAACATCCGTATCGCCAAGCTTGCCTTCCACGCCAAGGAAAATCCCTTCCGGACATGAGACGGAGTCTTCAATCTTGTATCTTCATAGTCCAGGAGTCCGGAAGGTATAATTCGGCTATCCGAACACCCCCTAATCCAGGACTCCCTCAGTAGCCCCTGAACCAGGCTTCAATGACGACGAGTCCGGCGCGCAAATTGACTTCGGCATTGCAAGGAGGGTTCCTCCTCCAAGCACTTCATAGAAGATTTTGGACACAGAGATAGTGTCCTTCTTTCCACATATTGCCATAGAGAGAATAATAATATTAACACAAATCTAATCTGCTGACGTATTCCGTGGTGCGACACGCCACGGCCAAGCCTTTATCCAAATCGTTTCATTATCCCACCTCAGCGCGTTATGCGAGGCGGTTTACTTGGCACGTCTTGTCAAAGCAGAGATCGTGTCCCTTTATTCCGGGATTCTCATCAATACAGGCGTGGGTAACCCAACCGCGCCTTTGATTACGGCGCTTGGAGATAAGCAAGTTTTACCACGCTGGTGGGGGCATGTAGTCGCGCCCACCCATATAAGGGGATAAGGATCCACCTTTTCACCCACGCCTTCTTCCTCCTTTGCCTATCCATTCTTGCACACTCGAGCTCCAGCGCCCAAGTCCGCACTACCACCTCGACCTTCTCCAGTCATGTCCGGAGCGGGAGGCAAGTGGATGGTCTCCTCCATCACGGAGGGACACATAAAAAAGCTAAGGAAGGCCGGATATCTGGCCAGCGACATCGTGCACCGACTCCCTGAGAAGGGGCAGCTCATCCCCACTCCTAGGCCCCATGAGAGGGTGGTATTTCTCCCCCATTTCCTCTGCGGACTGGGCTTCCCTCTACATCCATTTGTCCGGGGGCTCATGTTCTACTACGGCCTGGATTTCCACGATCTGGCCCTGAAGTTCGTCCTCAACATCTCGGCGTTTATCGTTGTGTGCGAGGATTTCCTCCGCATCCGCCCTCATTTCGGCTTATGGCTAAAGACCTTCAACGTCAAGCCGAAGGTGGTGCGCGGTAGCCAGGCGGAGTGCGGCGGTGCCATGGTTGGCAAGATGGCCAACGTCCTGTGGCTCGAGGGCTCCTTTGTGGAGACCCTGAAGGGGTGGCAATTGGGGTGGTTTTACATCACCGAGCCGTGCGACCCCGAATGGG
The DNA here is from genome assembly GCF_003073215.2 of Triticum urartu. Lineage (NCBI taxonomy): Eukaryota > Viridiplantae > Streptophyta > Magnoliopsida > Poales > Poaceae > Triticum > Triticum urartu. Next base: position 428,894,094 of record NC_053026.1, read on the forward strand.
TCGCAGCCCCCGAGTTTCGGTCCGGACCCCCTACGCGGCTCACCTCCTGGAAGGAGACCGGCCTGTCGTGGGGTAAAAAAGGAGAGCTGACCGGACTCCAAACATGCATCCAAACCCTGGTGGACAAGAAGCTCAAGCTTGTCAACGTAGTCCAGGTTATGCTCATCCGCCTGATCCTCCCGTGTCAACGACGGGCCTTCAACCTGTGGGAGTTTGACCCGACGCAGCATCAAACTCTAAACAGGCTCTTCAACATGACGTACGAAGATGCCTGGAGGGTGCTTTTCAGGGTGCCGAGGCTCCCACATCCGCTGCCGAGGATCGCGGATTCAATACTCAGCATCACGCTCATGCGGTAAGCCGCTTTTGTCCTTTTACAGGGTATCAATTTTTCATAGTTTGACTCTATGCGGGATCTGAGTTCCCTTATCTTTGATAGGATTGGGTGGCGACATCCGGACAGATCAACTGTCCGGCTCCTCTGCCCGAAGGCCCAGCGGACGCTCGCTTGGCGAAGCTGCTGGTTCCGGCGTCCTATGTGGTGCCGGAGAAGAAGGCCACGAAAAGGGCCACGGGGACTCGAAAGAGTGCCCGACGGTAGGAGGTGTCAGATTCGTCATCCGACGGTCCCGAAGCACCTTCCTCTCGTGAAGACGAGGAGGAAGAAGAAGAGACCTCTCCCCCTCCAGCAGGAGGAGAGAAGAAAAGGAAGGCCGCCCTCTCCGAGGAGGCCGGAGGGTCCAAGAAGGGGAAAACCCTTCCTCCGGACTGCTCCACCGACGACGACGACGAAGAGGAGTGGCAGCCCAGGGCCAAGCCCCTGGCGAAATCGTAAGTGTCCGGATACCGGGGTAATTCATAGTATTCGTTTTTCGCACAGCTTTTCCTTATGTCGAATATGTTTATGCAGCCCACCCAAGGGCCGGCTCGACGCATCGTCGAGCGGCTCACTGGAACCGTCGGAGGTGAACTCGCTTCCCACGGCTTCATCCCCCCGCCCTGCGGACGACACCGAAGTGTTGTCCCAACAGGTTCCAAGCCGGGAGGAGGTGGTCCTAGAGGCGCCGCAAGGCGACCTCCCGGACTCCAGGAGTAAAGGGGATGAAACCCCCCAGGGCTCCAAGTCCGGCTTAAGGCCGGACACAGCTCCGGAATCTTTAAGTGTTCCAGAGTCCGGCGGGTGACCTCCTTCCAAGAGGAGCAAGCCTACCGTGCCGATGACCTCTGTCCAACCGGAGGCGCCGGACAATATGTTGGAGGCGCTCCAAGGTGCCTCCATCGACGAGGGGCACCGCACTATTATGAGTGCGGTGATCCAGAAAGTTCAGTCCGCCAAAAGCGGACTGACTGAAGCTTGTACAAGCCTTTTAACAGGCTTTGAGGTAAGTAAAGAATGTTCAAATAATGTTACCGCATAGACAGTAGCCCCTGATGCTCTGTTGGGCGTTCGGGAAGAAAAGCCGAATAGAGGATCAAAGAATTTGCAGGAGTCTAACAAAAGGAGTCAATATGCGTATGCAGGTTTCTCTGCTAGCGTCCGCCGCACTGACTGCGGAAGTGGACGTGCTGAAGCAGAGTCTCGAGAAGTCCGAGCAAGAGCTCGGGCGTGCCAAGAAGCAGCTCGAGGAGAAGGAAGGTAAGAAATACCCTGTTTGAATATGTATATAAAAAAGGTGCAATTGCAAAAAATGACAGGATTGACATGGCTATTGCAGGGGCCACGTCTGAGGTGGCGACCCTTAAGCAAGCGTTGCTCGAGGCCGAGAAGAGTGCGGCCGTGGAGCGCACCGAGCGGGAGAGGTATGAGGCTGAGGTTGGCAAGGTGCGGCAAGAGCTCCAGGTTCTCATGAAGAAACGTGAGAGTTTGGAGCTTGATTTGAAGACGCGAGCGTCCGAGCTCGCGGCAACTATAGAAAATGCCAAGTCTGCCAAGGCCGAGTCCCAGAAGACCCTCCAGGAGTTGGATGAGGTGAAGAAGATTGCGGCGAGTAAGGAATTCTTTATGCAAAGCAAACACATAAACGTGAGTTACCTGTTACTTACCCGAATCCGGAGCTCTCCAGGAGCGTTCGCAGATCTTCCCCGGAGTGTATGTGATGCCACCGCATTCTATCGAGCCGAGGAGGGCAGCTCGAGAGAGAAGGTGTTCTGGTCTCAGTACGCTGAGGCCGGACACCCCGTGCCCCTGAGCGACCAGCTGAAGCAACTGGTCGAGCTCCACAAGGCGGCCGAATAGGCCATGAAGGGCCTCCTAGTTCGGCTGTGGCCTGGAGAGGCTCTGCCTGGGAGCTATTTCGGTCTGGTGCGGCGGCTGGTGGAGGCCTGTCCGAGGCTTGAAGACATCAAGCGCTCCGTCTGCATTGAAGGTGCCCGTAGGGCCCTTGCCCGTGCTAAGGTGCACAGGGGCAAGCTAGATGCGGAGAAGCTTGTGAAGGACGGGCCACCGCCGGGGAAAGAGCATCGCAAGCCCGAGAATTATTATAAGGATGTTCTGAAGGGTGCCCGCCTTGTTGCGGATGAATGTACCAAGGATGTATTTTTTGAGTAAAACCCGCTCGTGTTATCCTGTGCGCTGAAAACTTGTTCATATGCGCTAAGCAATGCTGCTTGAATTTAAAATATTACCTTCTGTGTGGCTGTTTATCAATACTGAGAGATGGTGAGTCGTCGGCTTCTGCCCCCATGCCGCTAGTGCTGGGGTGTTCGGGGATAAACCTGGGCACTCTTTTTCCCATATTTGGGTCCTTCGAGGGAGGCGCTCAGCCCAACGAACGAGGCAATCGGACTATAATGCGTGAACACTGTCACTTAGCCATAGAATTCTATAATTTTAAATTTCGGCGAAGCCGCTATTATTCGGAAGACCGATTTCGGGGCACTATCCACGCCTTGGCCGGACAGAGCCGACTCCTCGCCCGAAGCGGCATAAGTCTTTAGGGACTCGAAAAAACCTCTCGAACAGCGACCAGCTCTCGCTTCATCATGACAGTCAGTTTTAGCTTTCTCCACTGAGGTGCTCGGCCCAGCTCAACTGGGGCACAATCGCAGTGGTTCTCCTAGTGCTACCTTAGCGGATATAGCGGAACGTAAGGCACCAAAACATAGGAGCCGGGCAAACCCAACTATTGACCCAAGACATGATTCGGAGCCGATGCATATAATGCTATAAGTTCGGGGTGCCGCACTTGTTAAAGTGTTCGGACTTCTCACACCATGTTGAGGGGTACTGAAGCCCCTGGCGTATTTTGGCCGTACCAAAGTGTACGGGTGCAACATGTCATTAAGGAACATATATATATATATATTTATTAAAAAAGGTAATGCAAAAAATAGACAAAAGCTATGCATTGTTCATTAAAATAGCTGTGATCAAAGCAGAACGATACAAGTGATGCGATAAACGAAAAGTTGGACTATTTAACATGTCTGCTTCAGGGGCAAGCTGCGGGATAGTATGCGAAACAGGTATACTGCTCGTGATAGAGACCACCTGGGATTTCCGTAATGCGGCATGGCTTGTCTGCTTCCCCGGTCCTTGCATCGTTTGTGCGGCAATTGAACTGCCGAACAAGCCTTCCGAAGAGTAGAGTCCTAGAATTAAGAGAAAAGTATGAAAAAAGTCGGCAGCCCCTGGTGCGGTTTAAGCCATGTTTTGGGCGTGCCGTGATGGTGCCCCTCCCCCTATGCCCATGGTATTTCTAGGGCATAGTTATGTACGCGAAGTACCGGCGTCGTCTTTTTGCAGGGGTTGGGGCCGCATTGCTACGCCTTCTCGGAACGTGCCAGGCGGTCTTGTTGTAGGTTACTCCGGGCGCGCTTGACTGTGTCCGGACATTTAATGGCCGGACTGGAGAACTGCCTGGAGATGCTGCTTTGTACTTCCGCTGCAAGGGCCGCTGTGTGCTCCTCCGTTCGGAGGGAGCGTTCGGTGTTTCCATTGACCGTAATTACTCCTCGAGGGCCTCGCATCTTGAGCTTAAGGTCTGCATAGTGCGGGACCGCATTGAACTTGGCGAATGCGGTTCGCCCAAGCAGTGCATGGTAGCCACTACGGAACGGGACTATGTCGAAGATTAACTCCTCGCTTCGGAAATTATCCGGAGATCCGAAGACCACTTCAAGTGTGACTGAGCCTGTACAGCTGGCCTCTACACCTGGTATTACGCCTTTAAAGGTCGTTTTGGTGGGCTTAATCCTCGAGGGATCTATGCCCATTTTCCGCACTGTATCCTGGTAAAGCAGGTTCAGGCTACTGCCGCCGTCCATAAGGACTCTAGTGAGATGAAATCCGTCAATAATTGGGTCGAGAACCAATGCGGCGAATCCGCCATGACGGATGCTAATGGGATGGTCTCTTCGTTCAAAGGTGATCGGGCAGGAGGACCATGGGTTGAACTTTGGGGCGACTGGCTCTACCGCGTATACATCCCTTAACGCGCGCTTCAGCTCCCTCTTGGGGACATGGGTGGCGTATATCATGTTCACTGTCCGCACTTGTGGGGGAAAACCCTTCTGTCCATTGTTGTTCGGCGGCCGGGGCTCCTCGTCGTCATCGCTATGCAACCCCTTGTCTTCATTGTCGGTGCTTAATCTGCCTGCCTGCTTGAACACCCAACAGTCCCTGTTGGTGTGATTGGTCGGCTTTTCGGGGGTGCCATGTATTTGGCACAAGCGGTCGAGTATTCGGTCCAAGTTGGACGGGCCCCTGGGATTCCTTTTGAATGATTTTTTCCGCTGACCGGATTTAGAGCCTCTGAATCCGGCATTAACTGTCGTATCCTTAGCATTGTCGCCATTGATGCGGCGCTTCTGTTGGTTGCGACGCGCCCTGCCACTAATGTCCCTGGTGTCCGAACGACCAGGGTTCTTGGTCATATTGTTGCTACGAGCGATCCAGTTGTCTTCTCCCGCGCAAAAGCGGGTCATGAGTGTCGTGAGTGCTCCCATAGATTTCGGCTTCTCTTGTCCTAGGTGCCGGGCAAGCCACTCGTCATGGATATTATGCTTGAAGGCTGCTAAGGCCTCTGCGTCCGGACAGTCGAGTATTTGATTTTTCTTTGTTAGGAACCGTGTCCATAATTGCCTGGCTGATTCGTCTGGCTGCTGAATTACGTGGCTTAGGTCGTCAGCGTCTGGGGGTCGCACATAAGTGCCCTGGAAATTGTCGAGGAATGCGGTTTCCAGGTCCTCCCAACAGCTGATTGACCCTGTTGGCAGGCTGTTAAGCCACTGCCGGGCTGGTCCTTTAAGCTTGAGTGGGAGGTATTTGATGGCGTGGAAATCATCGCCGCGGGCCATGTGGATATGAAGGAGATAATCCTCAATCCATACCGCGGGATCTGTTGAGCCATCATATGATTCGATGTTTACGGGTTTGAAACCCTCGGGGATTTGATGATCCATTATTTCTTCTGTGAAGCACAATGGGTGTGCGGTGCCTCTGTATTGGGCGATATCATGATGTAGCTCCAATGAGCTTTGTCTACTGTGTTTGGCCCTGCCGAATTTGTGACCGGTGTGACGGTTGTCGTCTCGAGCCGTGGGGTGCCTACGTGATCCGTAGATCGATCTTGTTTGCCTTGTCTTGTCCTCCAACATGTCTCGTAAGTCCGGTGCATATTCCCGTGCCTTGGTACGAGGTGCGTCTTGGGTGGAGGGCCATGAGGCCTCTCTGTCGTGGCCACGAGGTGGCCTGTCGGCCGCGTCGAGTGCTTCCTCCTCTAATCGGGGTAGCAACCTGCGCTTCGGGTAGCACTTGGAGGGGCATTCGGGTTTATGCTTTTCGGCCGCAAGGACTTCACTCCATCTATCGACTAGCCGATCTTGATCAGCTTTAAGCTGTTGCTGTTTTTTCTTGAGGCTTCTTGCCGTGGCCATAAGCCTGCGTTGAAAACGCTCTTGTTCGACGGGATCGTCTGGCACGGCGAATTCGTCGTCGTCGAGGCTTGCCTCGTCTTCGGAGGGAGGCATACAATTATTGTCCTCGACCTCTCTGTCGGCCGCTCTCTCATGAGGGCTGGTTTCTCCATCCTCCTATGCTAAATCTTGCTCGGGGGGATGTTCTTCGGCGCTTTCCGGGGTATTATTATCTCCCGTGCTGGAATCGCCGTTTTTGTGTTGGCGGGATTTTGAGCGGCGCCGCTGACGCCGGTGCTTTTGCTGTTTCTTGGAGGGGTCATCCTCCACTGTTCCATCGCCCTCTCCCTCTTTTGGGGTGTCCACCATGTATATGTCATATGATGAGGTGGCTTTCCAGGGCCTAGTGGGCGCTGGTTCTTCATCATCTCCTTCATCGGTGTCCATACCGTCGATGTCTTCGGAGTCGAAGTCGAGCATGTCGGTTAAGTTGTCGACAGTGGCTACAAAGTGGGTGGTGGGTGGGTTTTGAATTTCTTCATTGTCCGTACCCCAACCTTGCTGACCGTAGTCCGGCCAGGGCTCTCCTGACAAAGAGAGAGACTTCAGTGATTTTAGGATGTCGCCGAAAGGCGAGTGCTGAAAGACGTCCGCGGCCGTGAACTCCATGATCGGCGCCCAATCAGACTCGCTTGGCAGGGGCGCGGAGGGTTCGGAGTCCGGAGAAGAATCCGGCTCCATGGAGTCACGAGTCTTGCAGAGTACGGGGCTGGTGTTCGGCTCAACCACCGTTGGGATCACAGCCCCCGAGGTGGCGTCCAACCGCCCATCCTCGATCTGCGTGGTTGGCTCCGAACTAGGGGTCGGAGCCGATGCGGGTGCGGCCTCCAGGGCTCTGTTCGGCGGCAGAGCTAGATCATGCTCGTCGTGACAGAGCGGCGTGCTCGACAGTGGTTCGAATCCGTCAAAGATCAAGTCCCCGCGGATGTCGGCCGTGTAGTTTAAACTTCTGAATCTGACCTGACGGCTAGGGGCATAGCTTTCGATCTGCTCTAGATGGCCAAGTGAATCGGCCCGCAGTGCGAAGCCGCCAAAGACGAAGATTTGTCCGGGGAGGAAGGTCTCACCCTGGACTGCATCGCCATTGATGATCGTAGGAGCCATCGGGCCTGACGGCGATGGCATAGAGGAACTCTCAATGAAAGCTCCAATGTCGGTGTCAAAACCGGCGGATCTCGGGTAGGGGGTCCCGAACTGTGTGTCTAGGCCGGATGGTAACAGGAGGCAGGGGACACGAAGTTTTACCCAGGTTCGGGCCCTCTCGATGGAGGTAAAACCCTACATCCTGCTTGATTAATATTGATGATATGGGTAATACAAGAGTTGATCTACCACGAGATCAGAGAGGCTAAACCCTAGAAGCTAGCCTATGGTATGATTGTAGATGTGTATGTTGTCCTACGGACTAGAACCCTCCGGTTTATATAGACACCGGATAGGGTTAGGGTTACATAGAGTCGGTTACAATGGTAGGAGATCTGAACATCCGTATCGCCAAGCTTGCCTTCCACGCCAAGGAAAATCCCTTCCGGACACAGGACGGAGTCTTCAATCTTGTATCTTCATAGTCCAGGAGTCCAGCTGAAGGTATAATTCGGCTATCCGAAAACCCCCTAATCTAGGACTCCCTCAACCACTAATTAAAATCACCACATATAAATATAATTTAACCTAACCCTAGTACGAGACGACCACAATTCACAGGCAGCCCTCGACCATGATCATCGCAACGTGGTCTTGTCTTGCGCCGCCAGCAGCGGCGGCATCTCCCTGGAAGGTTGGTTGCCCCACACAACAGGCAAAGATGCCATCACCGGTCCAAGCAACGGAGGTGAGCCGTCGACCATGATCGTCGCAACGCGGAGACGGCGGTCTGCGACTCCGGTGGTGCATCGGGACAATGGTCCACATACATATATGTAGGAATATTGAGCGATCAGTATCACTGGTAGTGATTCCTTGCATGCGATGATGCATGTACAAGATGAACACCAAGTTTGTAGTGGCCGAGTAGGCTTCATCTCTTCCCCTGAAGAAAGAGAGTAGACTTCATCTTAATAGACTACAAAATACTACGAATTTTTATTTTTAATGCACTGATCTCATATTGTTTGCATAAAACAAATAAAATCATCTTTCTTTGAACATATCATCCGATATTTTTTTGCCCGTTCTCGGTCCGAGTCCGCTCCGAATACGTAGTCCGATATAATCCACATTTGAATCCGCATCCGGTCATTGTCACAGCCCTAGAATTTGCTTGTAGCTATTTACCCGAGTGAGCATCATGCATCATGTCTAAATTCTGAAAGTTGAATTGAGCTTAGTTGAAACCCTCATAAATCACTTCAAAAATAATCAACATTAAAATCTTCTCAAAGAAGTCCAAGAAAATGTTCCTCTTAGTGTCTGAAAATATTGGCAAGAGGTAAAACTTAAAACAATATTTTTGGAATCTCAGAGATATTTATTTTGGGCCTTTGAATTAATTAAATAACTATTTGCATTGGATATATATTCTTTATATAATTAATATATGTCCAATAATCCTGGAACATTTTATGTGGTTTGGGATATTTTAATTCTAGTCACATATTTATTTTCAAGATTTTATAAAATGATTTAGTATTTTAACTAAATCAAAACAAAATAACATAAATAGAAAACAGAAACAGAATTAAGAGAGAGAGAGAGAGTAATCTCACCTGCAGCCCACCTGGCCGGCCCAGCTGGCAGCCCAGCCAACTGGCCCAGCCTACCGAGGGCAGGGGCGTCTTCTTCCTCCTGCCAGAAGGCAGAGGAGAAGATAGCCACGGCGCCGCGGCGTGCCAGGCCGGCAGCTGCCTGCCTGGCTGCCCCCTCGTCGCCCTGGACATCCCCAACGCCACCACGCACGCCCTGGAACCCCTCGCACTCTCCCTCGCTCACCCCCCTCCTCCGTTTCTCTTACTCGCAACCGCCGAGCATAGCCGTCGCCGCCGACGCGCACCGCCGTGGCCACCGGCCACCCCACGCCTCACCGACGCGCTCAGAGGCTCCGCCTCGACCCCCTCTTCCTCCTCACCGAGCCACGCCTCGCGGGAGCCCCTACAACTCCGCCATCAGCTCCGTCTTCTTCCTCGGACTCCGAAGGCCGCCGTCCTCGATTCTCCATCGTCAGGACCTCCCCGAGCCGCTGAGCCTACCCGTCGATCCGCTGTGAGCCCCTGCTGCTTCTCCTATGCTCGCCCCCTCCGTTCCCGTCCCCTAGCTCCATTTCTCATCGCGGCCGAAAGTTTCTCGCCGCCGGCCATGGCGTAGCCGTGGCCATAGCTGCACACGCTCACAACGGAGCGCCTCACCGTGCTCAGAAAGCCCAGAGGAGGCCAACGCAGCCGCTAGCCGGCCCCTTAGTGCATCGCAGCCTCGTGCCCGCATGTTCCCGAACTCCGGCCGCCGCAAAAGTTGCCGCCACCGTCGATTTAGTCAACCCCGGCGCGAGGTGTTGCCACCGCTGGATGCGCGAGTCTCCCAGCTCGCCGTAGCCGCAAACCACGAGCGAAACGATGCTCTGTAGCTCCATCCCGAGCATCTCCGGCGAGCCACCACCGTGCTTTTGGTCGCCGGCGTCGACCGCTGACGTGGTCGCTTAATTAAGACTAATCACCACTAATCCCTCCCTAACAGACGCTGACAGACGGGCCCCACCCGTTAGTTAACCACAGGGTTATACCCTGTTTAATTTAAGCTAATGACCGTGGCCCCACCCGTCAGTTTGACCTGGCCACGTCACCGTTGACCTGGTCCCACACGTCAGCCACAGAAACCAGCCCTGGGTCACTGACCAGTGGGCCCCACTGGTCAGGTTTGACCCGGACCAGCCCTGTTGACTTGGTGACATCATCATGACGTCAGGCTGACGCAGTAATCCTTTTTCTGGAATTTAAATAAATCTTAAATGATTTATTTATTTCAGAAAATGTCCAAAACTTCTAAAAATCATAGAAAATCAACCGTAACTCCAAATGAAATAAATTATATATGAAAAATTATCAGAAAAATTCAAGGAATCCATCTGTACCATTTTCATGCATGTTAGAACAACTTAAGGCCACTGTTTAGGACAAATCAAATGAATGTTATTTAAATAACCACATGTGGAGTTTGAATTGAACCTAGTGTTCAAACCAACTCCATTTAACTTGTTGCTAGTTGCATTAGGCAACCAACAGCATATTTCCATGTCATGATCATGCATCATATTGTTGCATTCCACATTGATTGTGTTCTCCTTGTTGCTGGTATTTGTCCCCTCTCGATAGACGTTACCGACGCTGTGATCGTTGACACTGATGAAGACCCAATGTTATCTTCAGAAGTGCCAGGCAAGCAAAACCCCCTTGTTCATTCCGATACAACCCACTCTCTCGCTCCTGCTCTCTTTTACTGCATTAGGACAACAACGATTCATCTGTTACTTGTTGCGGTAGTTGAACCCCTTATCCTCTGCATGACCTGTCATTGCCACAGTAAATAGATGAAACCCACTAGCATGAGTAGGAGTTGTTTGAGCCCTGATGTGCCTACTCATTCATGCTTGTTTGTCATGCCTGCTACTGCTTAGAGTTGAGTCAGGTCTGATTCATCGGGGATGAATCGGAGGTGTGTGAACATGTCCTACTGTGTGTGAGCTAAGTGTGTGAACACGATTTGGTAAAGGTAGCGGTGAGAGGCCATGTAGGAGTACATGGTGGGTTGTCTCATTGAAACCGTCCTCAGGAACTGAGTTCTGTGTCTGTGATCCATGAACAGCTACTACCACTCATTGGGATCCTTAATTGACCCTCTCGGCTTCTTAATCACCCTAGTACTCTGTCCAGGAGTTGCAACTAGTTTCTGGTGTTTGTAGGTTATGTGTTGGCGGCCGTGCGTAGCGCTGACCCTAGGGGTGGGCTATGTTGCGGTAGATACACCGTGGCACGGTGTACCGGGCGCCCGTTTGGTGTCTCGGGAACCCTGTTCACATCGTTCGGGGCCGTATGTGGAAACCTCGGCCGGACTCCCTGCGGATGGAACCTGGATAGGCGATAAACCTGGACTAGAGACTTGAGTGTTTAGGTAGGCCGTGGCCGACACCCTCATTGGGCTTCCGCTTGAAGGTTGCCGAGTACATGTCGTGTAAACGACGGTAAGTGGTGGGAGCGTGTGTGAAGAAGTACACCCCTGCAGGGTTATCATTATCTATTCGAATAGCCGGATTCCTCGGATATGGAAACTTGGACCCCTTGCATAGTTCATAGACAAGTGAAAGTGGATACTCTAAAACTCGCAAGATAAGTGTGAGTGCTATGGATGGCCTTCTCATAGGGAGACGGGAGCGGATCCATAGTGGTGTATTGAATGGTGAATATGTGGACTCGTGTGCGCCACCTCAAAAGAGTTGCTTGCAGTCGTAGTTCAGGTTAGCCACTGAGTCAAAGCTGGCTTGCTGCAGTTAAACTCCACCACCCCCCTTGTTGATACCGATGCATATGTAGCTAGTCTGATGTAAGTCTTGCTGAGTACCTTTGTACTCACGTTTGCTTAATTTATGTTTTGCAGAGAGAGACTTCAGTCTCGCTAGTAGTTCCGCGTGGACTTCGACGTTTAGCTTGATACCTAGCTACGATCTTGTGCCCTCGGCAGGATCTGGTAGATAGTCAGGCTTCTTAGCCTTTTTCATTTGTAGATGTCTGTACTCAGACATGTTAAGCTTCCGCATGTGCTTTGCATTGTATGCTATGACTGCTGGGTCATGAGACCCATGTTTGTAATATCTCGCTCCTCGGAGCCTAATAAATAAATACTTGAGTTGTAGAGTTATGTTGTGATGCCATGTTGTATTTACACATATCGAGCATATTGTGTGTATGATTGAAATGCTTGGTATGTGTGGGATCCGAAAATCTAGTTGTTTATCCTTGGCAGCCTCTCTTATGGGGAAATGTAGTCTAGTGCTTCCATGAGCCATAGTAGTCCGCTACAGCCAGGTTCACCGGAGTCCTGCTAGCCCAGCACTACTGCTCAGGACACTTGACTGGTCGGCATGTGTTTCACTTTGTTCCTATGTCTGTCCCTTCGGGGAAATGTCACGCTGTGATATCCAGAGTCCTGCCTAGCCTGCTACAGCCCAGGTTCCCCGGAGTCCTGTTTAGCCCAGTTGCTACAGCCCGGAATCACTCGCTGATGACCGACATGCTCGATGTGGTTCGTGTATGCCTGTCTCCATAGGTCTGTGCCGCTTTGGGTTCACTACTAGCCATGTCGGCCCGGGTTCTCTGTCATATGGATGCTAGCGACATTATCATATACGTGAGCCAAAAGGCGCAAACGGTCCCGGGCCATGGTAAGGCGACACCCGTGGGATACCGTGCGTGAGGCCGCAAAGTGATATGAGGTGTTACCGGCTAGATCGATGTGGCTTGGAATCGGGGTCCTGACAGTGTTGGTATCAGAGCCTGACTTTCTGTAGGTTTACCAAGCCAAACTGGTCGAAGTTGAGTCTAGAAATGCTTTAGTTATATAAGGGAATTGATTGTGCAAGGGAATGTAAGGCTCTTTTTAGTCCTTATCCTCATGACCTTCTGATCTGTGTCATCTTATCTTTTCTACGGGGTTAAGAACTAGGTTTCTCTTCTATCTCTCTGGATGACGTGTTACTAAACCGTAGTTGCCTAGGATTGTTGAGTTCAAGCCTCAGTTCAGTTCCTACCACTTCCATATGTTCATAGCTGGCTCCAGAACCTTGGTATGATGTTGTTAAGTGGTTATGCCACCATTTTTGCAGATTGTCTCAAATCTTTTGAGCAATTACAGCCGTTATGATGTCCGAGTCATCCCAGGTCTCTAAATAGTCTGATGCATTTGCAAATCCTTTCTTTCCATTTCTGATATCCTTTTGGGCCAGATTAACCACACTAAACGGTCTGTTGAGGTACTCCATTGCCTTGACATATATGTTGGAGCTATTACTATGACCCTAGGTGTTTTAAGGAGTCACCTAGTGATCTAGCCGTGTTTTTATTCCCAGTGTGTGATTCTGGCCATTATTCCCGAAAGCATCCCGTGATGCCATGTAGTAGTAGGTACTCTATTCATGGGTTCTTGAACCCGAGATTCACCCTACTTACCTCATGTTGATAGTGTTGCTAGTTCCTTTAGGATATTAGTAACCTTTGCGATAGTCCTCGAGGTTCGCGGTACATCCTTCTTCCAACTATCATGAACCATTCTTGGCAGGAGTTCCTTGAACCAAAAGATCACAACCAGAGTGCTCTTAATGAGTTATCCATTCTACATTGTGAATCTGCCAGTCCTACCAATCTGCATGGGTTGTCCGGAAGAAATGTTGGGCTTTGCTCGACATACTAATCTATGCATCCACAACTCAGAAAATTATATGTTCCTTTGAGTTGTCCCTCTTTAGTTGTGCATTTGTGTTATCGATGCTTATTTTTCTCGTGGTCCGTCGAGCCATTCTATTTCAGAATGACTAGGAGAAACAAACTCCAGTATCTCATCCATATCCAGGATTGGGTCAAAGTAGTTGTGTTCTGCAGATCAAATGCCATCCAGCTTTTGCTCTGTTCTACCCTGGAGTATTACCCCTTTTATGTCAGGACTGTCATGAGAATTGCACCACCTCTTATGAACTCTTGACGCAGTAATGCTTCTTGCCATCATTGTTCATTCCTCAGTTCCGTGTTATTATAACCGGAATGCCGACAAGTGAACCGTGGTGTGTGAAAGCAATATTCCTAGCAACTCCGTTGCTTGGTAGTTAATGGACAATACTCTCATTCTTAGTGTGCTGGTAATTAAATCACCATCCTAAGATTGACCGTGCTACCTAGTCCATATTTCCGGGTGCACTCATCGACCAATGAGTTAGGACTGTGAATCCCTCGCTCCTTGATCATATCGTCTTGCCCTGAAAAGCAAGATTGTTCTCGAGCTTAATAACATACCGGTGGTTCGTGAATTCCCGAATATCTTCTCGGAAGTGTTACCAGGTTGTCACCTGACCGTTATGTTGAGTTCGTGATCAAGTTGGTTTTCCGATAAACCACTTTTCCCCAAGAACCTGTGTTGGATACCCCTGAGCTAGTTGGTTAAGCTTAACAACAACTTGGAGAGTTGGAAGATAAAAGCTTGTCTGACTTAGCTCATGTTAAGGGATATCTTTGTGTTGTGTGTGTGTTGAAGAAAGATGATATCTTCACCAATTGGTCCTCGTGATCAGTTGTTGGATCTATTGTCTTGTCAAAACTTTGACTTGAGTATGGCCTATCAGCAAGTCAAATCAGAACCAACGATGTTCGTAATGTTGTTTTACTTGTGGTTGATCCCTCGAGCATACACCATTACATCCTTTGGTCTGACCAATGCTACCACCGTGTTCACATGATGGTGGAAGTCCAGTGACATGGAAATTCCGATGAGTTGTTGTTGAGCCCATCAGCAGCATGTTGTCTCCCCCATAATTCATGTTGAACATCTAAGTTAGTGTTGGAAACTTTTGTAAGCATTATCTTCATGTCCCGTTCATGAAATACATGTTTGGTGTAAGAAGTGACTTTCTCCAAGTTCATGTGCATTAGGTGCAAGTTGCTGCCGTGAATTCGAGAAAGATTGTTTTTTCTTCCTTTGGAATCATCCCAAGTCAGTCATGCATGTGCGAAGTATTCTATGGTCTGATAGGCTGATCATCTACATTCTATACGTATCCCTAGCACACCTAGCCGCTGATTGATTTGTTCAAGGAGAAGAAGTTTCTTCTTAAGGGTTAGACCTACGCAAGGACTTTGATATCCTCGTTGATGGTTCCCCCTGAACTCGGTAGTGTTTCATTTTAAGACTACCAGGTGACCATGCTTGTCTAGGACAACATGTTCACATGCTTGTAGCAGAACCGACTCATGTTTTGGAGCTTACTACCGTAGTTCATTCCCCCGAGAATCTCGCAACGTCGTCTCGTCGATTTGTGTTGCAAACCTTCATTTTACTTTCCATGAACTATAATATTGGTCTCTTGATAACCGGTAAAGTGGATGTCGTGGCCAACACATCCAGTCGGAAGACCTATTATTGTAGTATCTCGATTGAAGAAAGATGGCCACCTTCCCATGAGGATTTCGTAGGATTTACCTCCGCAGTTAATCCTTACGGATTCTTGTGCTCCCGAAGTCCGACCTCTTACTTGATGTCCTAGATACCAAACCATATCAATAAATGAGTTATCCTAGCACATCAAGGAGAACATTAGAAGCGGAGTGCTAAATGTCTCTCGGTCGATTATCCAGATTTTGTTTCCTTGGACTCGCTAAGGTGAAATCTGAGAAAGTGTTATCTTTCTTTGCATCTGCATCTTCCACCATTATTCATCATGGTAGCATGTTGTGTTGCCAGGATCCTTGACACGGATATTGGCAGAACCTTGATGAATATGGAAATGCTCAAGTTCTTGAGAGCATGCTCAGGCACTAGGTTTTGATGTTGTCGTTAAGTGGAATGTGCCTCCGTTCTCTCAGTTGTTCGATAGCCATCCAATTGGTGGAATCACCTTTGCCGGTGAACCTTCTCCCCAGTTACTAGAATCATTCCCAACATTTGCATTTTGTTCCCAACTTACACCTCAGTAGCTGTTGTTCAGGATCATCTTCAAAAGTGGACTTACCATGGGTCTCATCCATTTCTGATGATAAGCAAAAATCATCCATTGCGTTGTCTTCAACAAGGTAGTCCACATCATCCATTCTAGGCCGAGTATGTCATTCTTTCAAACTCCTTCAAAAGATCGATTGTGATTACCTTAGGCTGGTATAAAGAGTTTCAATGATCTATGGGTCAAAAGTAATTCTTTTTGCCACTTAAGGGAATAGCTCTACGAGTCACCTTCACTAAGGTGCCTCGTTATGGTATTATGGGCAACATAACTTCTCGCTACTTTGAAACCCCCTCACCATCTATTTAGGCGTGGAATTGTTGCCCACCAAATCAAACCCCGTCATTGTTCTTCCATCCCTCTCGATGTGTTTTGTGTCTCAACTTGAGATGTTTCAACATCTTATTCTGCGAGTTGATATTGTTAGCTCGATCTTCGAGAAGATCAATCCTAGTTGAGTTTCTTTCCGTCGTCATCACGTGGATGAAGATCTCAAAAGCGAGGATGTCAAGATCGACATGATGCAATGAATCAACATCTTCGAGAAGGGCAATCGGATCGTGAAGATTCTTTATTGGTGTTCCCTCTGTCTTCTTACCTCACGTCTTGAATCTCGGGACGAGATTCTTGTTTAGTGGGGGTGAGTTGCCACAGCCCTAGGATTTGCTTGTAGCTGTTTACCCGAGTGAGCATCATGCATCATGTCTAAATTCTGAAAGTTGAATTGAGGTTAGTTGAAACCCTCATAAATCACTTCAAAAATAATCAACATTAAAATCTTTTCAAAGAAGTCCAAGAAAATGTTCCTCTTAGTGTCTGAAAATATTGGCAAGAGGTAAAACTTAAAACAATATTTTTGGAATCTCAGAGATATTTATTTTGGGCCTTTAAATTAATTAAATAACTATTTGCATTGGATATATATTCTTTATATAATTAATATATGTCCAATAATCCTGGAACATTTTATGTGGTTTGGGATATTTTAATTCTAGTCACATATTTATTTTCAGGATTTTATAAAATGATTTAGTATTTTAACTAAATCAAAACAAAATAACATAAATAGAAAACAGAAACAGAATTAAGAGAGAGAGAGTAATCTCACCTGCAGCCCACCTGGCCGGCCCAGCTGGCAGCCTAGCCAACTGGCCCAGCCCACCGAGGGCAGGGGCGTCTTCTTCCTCCTGCCAGAAGGCAGAGGAGAAGACAGCCACGGCGCCGCGGCGTGCCATGCCGGCAGCTGCCTGCCTGGCTGCCCCCTCGTCGCCCTGGACATCCCGAACGCCGCCACGCATGCCCCTGGAACCCCTCGCACTCTCCCTCGCTCACCCCCTCCTCTGTTTCTCTTACTCGCAACCGCCGAGCGTAGTCGTCGCCGCCGACGCGCACCGCCGTGGCCACCGGCCACCCCACGCCTCACCAACGCGCTCAGAGGCTCCGCCTCGACCCCCTCTTCCTCCTCGCCGAGCCACGCCCCGCGGGAGCCCCTACAACGCCGCCATCAGCTCCGTCTTCTTCCTCGGACTCCGAAGGCCGCCGTCCTCGATTCTCCGTCGCCAGGACCTCCCCGAGCTGCTGAGCCTACCCGTCGATCCGCTGTGAGCCCCTGCTGCTTCTCCTATGCTCGCCCCCTCCGTTCCCGTCCCCTAGCTCCATTTCTCATCGCGGCCGAAAGTTTCTCGCCGCCGGCCATGGCGTAGCCGTGGCCATAGCTGCACACGCTCACAACGGAGCGCCTCACCGTGCTCAGAAAGCCCCCAGGAGGCCAACGCAGCCGCTAGCCGGCCCCTTAGTGCATCGCAGCCTCGTGCCCGCATGTTCCCGAACTCTGGCCGCCGCAAAAGTTTCCGCCACCGTCGATTTAGTCAACCCCGGCGCGAGGTGTTGCCACCGCTGGATGCGCGAGTCTCCTAGCTCGCCGTAGCCGCAAACCACGAGCGAAACGATGCTCTGTAGCTCCATCCCGAGCATCTCCGGCGAGCCACCGCCGTGCTTTTGGTCGCCGGCGTCGACCGCTGACGTGGTCGCTTAATTAAGACTAATCACCACTAATCCCTCCCTAACAGACGCTGACAGACGGGTCCCACCCGTTAGTTAACCACAGGGTTATACCCTGTTTAATTTAAGCTAATGACCGTGGCCCCACCAGTCAGTTTGACCTGGCCACGTCACCGTTGACCTGGTCCCACACGTCAGCCTCAGAAACCAGCCCTGGGTCACTGACCAGTGGGCCCCACTGGTCAGGTTTGACCCGGACCAGCCCTGTTGACTTGGTGACATCATCATGACGTCAGGCTGACGCAGTAATCCTTTTTCTGGAATTTAAATAAATCTTAAATGATTTATTTATTTCAGAAAATATCCAAAACTTCTAAAAATCATAGAAAATCAACCGTAACTCCAAATGAAATAAATTATATATGAAAAATTATCAGAAAAATTCAAGGAATCCATCCGTACCATTTTCATGCATGTTAGAGCAACTTAAGGCCACTGTTTAGGACAAATCAAATGAATGTTATTTAAATAACCACATGTGGAGTTTGAATTTGAACCTAGTGTTCAAACCAACTCCATTTAACTTGTTGCTAGTTGCATTAGGCCAACCAACAGCATATTTCCATGTCATGATCATGCATCATATTGTTGCATCACATTGATTGTGTTCTTCCTTGTTTGCCGGTATTTGTCCCCTCTCGATAGACGTGGTACCGACGCTGTGATCGTTGACACTGATGAAGACCCAATGTTATCTTCAGAAGTGCCAGGCAAGCAAAACCCCCTTGTTCATTCTGATACAAACCCACTCTCTCGCTCTTGCTCTCTTTTACTGCATTAGGACGACAACGATCATCTGCTACTTGTTGCGGTAGTTGAACCCCTTATCCTCTGCATGACCTGTCATTGCCACAGTAAATAGATGAAACCCACTAGCATGAGTAGGAGTTGTTTGAGCCCTGATGTGCCTACTCATTCATGCTTGTTTGTCATGCCTGCTACTGCTTAGAGTTGAGTCAGGTCTGATTCATCGGGGATGAATCGGAGTTGTGTGAACATGCCCTACTGTGTGTGAGCTAAGTGTGTGAACACGATTTGGTAAAGGTAGCGGTGAGAGGCCATGTAGGAGTACATGGTGGGTTGTCTCATTGAAACCGTCCTCAGGAACTGAGTTCTATGTCTGTGATCCATGAACAGCTACTACCACTCATTGGGATCCTTAATTGACCCTCTCGGCTTCTTAATCACCCTAGTACTCTGTCCAGGAGTTGCAACTAGTTTCTGGTGTTTGTAGGTTATGTGTTGGCGGCCGTGCGTAGCGCTGACCCTAGGGGTGGGCTATGTTGCGGTAGATACACCGTGGCACGGTGTACCGGGCACCCGTTTGGTGTCTCGGGAACCCTGTTCACATCGTTCGGGGCCGTATGTGGAAACCTCGGCCGGACTCCCTGCGGATGGAACCTAGATAGGCGATAAACCTGGACTAGAGACTTAAGTGTTTAGGTAGGCCGTGGCCGACACCCTCATTGGGCTTCCGCTTGAAGGTTGCCGAGTACATGTCGTGTAAACGACGGTAAGTGGTGGGAGCGTGTGTGAAGAAGTACACCCCTGCAGGGTTATCATTATCTATTCGAATAGCCGGATTCCTCGGATATGGAAACTTGGACCCCTTGCATAGTTCATAGACAAGTGAAAGTGGATACTCTAAAACTCGCAAGATAAGTGTGAGTGCTATGGATGGCCTTCTCATAGGGAGACGGGAGCGGATCCATAGTGGTGTATTGAGTGGTGAATATGTGGACTCGTGTGCGCCACCTCAAAAGAGTTGCTTGCAATCGTAGTTCAGGTTAGCCATTGAGTCAAAGTTGGCTTGCTGCAGTTAAACTCCACCACCCCCCTTGTTGATACCGATGCAGATGTAGTGTAGTACTGATGTAAGTCTTGCTGAGTACCTTTGTACTCACGTTTGCTTAATTTATGTTTTGCAGAGAGATTTCAGTCTTGCTAGTAGTTTCGCGTGGACTTCGACGTTTAGCTTGATACCTCAGCTACGATCTTGTGCCCTCGGCAGGATCTGGTAGATAGTCAGGCTTCTTAGCCTTTTCCATTTGTAGATGTCTGTACTCAGACATGTTAAGCTTCCGCATGTGCTTTGCATTGTATGCTATGACTGCTGGGTCATGAGACCCATGTTTGTAATATCTCGCTCCTCGGAGCCTAATAAATAAATACTTGAGTTGTAGAGTTATGTTGTGATGCCATGTTGTATTTACACATATCGAGCATATTGTGTGTATGATTGAAATGCTTGGTATGTGTGGGATCCGACAATCTAGTTGTTTATCCTTGACAGCCTCTCTTATGGGGAAATGTAGTCTAGTGCTTCCATGAGCCAATAGTAGTCCGCTACAGCCCGGTTCACCGGAGTCCTGCTAGCCCAGCACTACTGCTCAGGACACTTGACTGGCCGGCATGTGTTTCACTTCGTTCCTGTGTCTGTCCCTTCGGGGAAATGTCACGCGGTGACATCCGGAGTCCTGCCTAGCCTGCTACAGCCCGGGTTCCCGGAGTCCTGTTAGCCCAGTGCTACAGCCCGGATTCACACGCTGCTGACCGACATGCTCGATGTGATTCATGTATGCCTGTCCCCATAGGTTGGTGCCGCTTTGGGTTCATGACTAGCCATGTCGGCCCGGGTTCTCTGTCATATGGATGCTAGCGACACTATCATATACGTGAGCCAAAAGGCGCAAACGGTCCCGGGCCATGGTAAGGCGACACCCGTGGGATACCGTGCATGAGGCCGCAAAGTGATATGAGGTGTTACCGGCTAGATCGATGTGGCTTGGAATCGGGGTCCTGACAGTCATTATCCGATCCGATCCGTTTACATTCCTAGTGCGGACCCTACGGGTTCGAGAACTATGTAGACATGACCGAGACTCATCTCCGGTCAATAACCAATAGCGGAACCTTGATGCTCATATTGGTTCCTACATATTCTACGAAGATCTTTATTGGTCAAACCGCATAACAACATACATTGTTCCCTTTGTCATTGGTATGTTACTTGCCTGAGATTCGATCGTCGGTATCATCATACCTAGTTTAATCTCATCATCGGCAAGTCTCTTTACTCGGTCCGTAATGCATCATCCCGTAACTAACTCATTAGTCACATTGCTTCCAAGGCTCATAGTGATGTGCATTACTGAGAGGGCCTAGAGATACCTCTCCAACAATCGGAGTGACAAATCCTAATCTTGATCTATGCCAACTCAACAAACACCATCGGAAACACCTATAGAGCATCTTTATAATCACCCATTTACATTGTGACGTTTGATAGCACACTAAGTGTTCCTCCGGTATTCGGGAGTTGCATAATCTCATAGTCATAGGTACATGTATAAGTTTTGGAGAAAGCAATAGCAATAAACTAAACGATCATAGTGCTAAGCTAACGGATGGGTCTAGTCCATCACATCATTCTCTAATGATGTGATCCCATTCATCAAATGACAACACATGTCCATGGCCAGGAAACTTAACCATCTTTGATTAACGAGCTAGTCAAGTAGAGGCATACTAGGGACACTCTGTTTGTCTATGTATTCACACATTTACTAAGTTTCCGGTTAATACAATTCTAGCATGAATAATAAACATTTATCATGATATAAGGAAATATAAATAACAACTTTATTATTGCCTCTAGGGCATATTTCCTTCAGTCTCCCACTTGCACTAGAGTCAATAATCTAGATTACACAGTAATGATTCTAACATCCATGGAGTCTTAGTGTTGATCATGTTTTGCTCGTGAGAGAGGCTTAGTAAACAGGTCTGCAACATTCAGATCCGTATGTATCTTGCAAATCTCTATGTCTCCTTCCTTGACTTGATCACGGATGAAATTGAAGCGTCTCTTGATGTGCTTGGTTCTCTTGTGAAATCTGGATTCCTTTGCCAAGGCAATTGCACCAGTATTTTCACAAAAGATTTTTCATTGGACCCAATGCACTAGGTATTACACCTAGATCGGATATGAACTCCTTCATCCAGACTCCTTCATTTGCTGCTTCCGAAGCAGCTATGTATTCCGCTTCACACCTAGATCCTGCCACGACGCTCTGCTTAGAACTGCACCAACTGACAGCTCCACCATTCAATATAAATATGTATCCGGTTTGTGACTTATAGTCATCCGGATAAGTGTCAAAGCTTGCATCAACGTAACCATTTACGACGAGCTCTTTGTCACCTCCATAAACGAGAAACATATCCTTAGTCCTTTTCAGGTATTTCAGGATGTTCTTGACCGTTGTCCAGTGATCCACTCCTGGATTACTTTGGTACCTCCATGCTAAACTAATAGCAAGGCACACATCAGGTCTGGTACACAGCATTGCATACATGATAGAACTTATGGCCGAAGCACATGGAATGACTTTTATTTTCTCTCTATCTTCTGGGGTGGTCGGGCATTGAGTCTGACTCAACTTCACACCTTGTAACTGATACGTCTCCAAACGTATCTATAATTTTTGATTGTTCCATGCTATTATATTATCCATCTAGGATGTTTTATATGCATTTATATGTTATTTTATATGATTTTGGGGACTAACCTATTAACCTAGAGCCTAGTGCCAGTTTTTGTTTTTCCTTGTTTTTGAGTTTTACAGAAAAGGAATACCAAACGGAGTCCAATGGACGTGCCAATTTTTGATGATTTTTTATGGACCAAAAGAAGCCCCCGGAGTAAAAGAGTTGGGCCATAAGAGTCCCGGGCCGTCCACGAGGGTGGGGGTCGTGCCCTACCCCCCGGGCACGCCGCCCTATCTCGTGGACGACTCAGGGACCCCCCTGACTTGTTCCCGACGCAAAAATTCCTATAAATATAGAAACCTCCAAAAAATAACCTAGATCGGGAGTTCCTCTGCCGCAAGCCTTTGTAGCCACCAAAAACCAATCGGGAACCTGTTCCGGCACCCTGCCGGAGGGGCGATCCCTCACCGGTGGCCATCTTCATCATCCCAACACTCTCCATGACGAGGAGGGAGTAGTTCACCCTTGGGGCTGAGGGTATGTACCAGTAGCTATGTGTTTGATCTCTCACTCTCTCTCTCTCTCGTGTTCTTGATTCGGCACGATCTTGATGTATCGCGAGCTTTGCTATTATAGTTGGATCTTATGATGTTTCTCCCCCTCTACTCTCTTGTAATGGATTGAGTTTTCCCTTTGAAGTTATCTTATCGGATGGATTCTTTAAGGATTTGAGAACACTTGATGTATGTCTTGCATGTGCTTATCTGTGGTGACAATGGGATATTCACGTGATCTACTGGATGTATGTTTTGGTGATCAACTTGCGAGTTCCATGACCTTGTGAACTTATGTATAGGGGTTGGCACACGTTTTCGTCTTGACTCTCCGGTAGAAACTTTGGGGCACTCTTTGAAGTTATTTGTGTTGGTTGAATAGATGAATCTGAGATTGTGTGATGCATATCGTATAATCATACCCACGGATACTTGAGGTGACATTGAAGTATCTAGGTGACATTAGGATTTTGGTTGATTTGTGTCTTAAGGTGTTATTCTAGTACGAACTCTAGGATATATTGAACGGAAAGAATAGCTTCATGTTATTTTACTACGGACTCTTTAATAGATCGATCAGAAAGGATAACTTTGAGGTGGTTTAGTACCCTACAATAATCTCTTCGTTTGTTCTCCGCTATTAGTGACTTTGGAGTGACTCCTTGTTTTGAAGCATTGCAATACCGTTTTCGCTCACTTTTATCATTAGTTACCTTGCTATTTTTATATTTTCATATTACAAAAACCTATATCTACCATCCATATTGCACTTGTATCACCATCTCTTCGCCAAACTAGTGCACCTATACAATTTACCATTGTATTGGGTGTGTTGGGGACACAACAGACTCTTTGTTATTTGGTTGCAGGGTTGCCTGAGAGAGACCATCTTCATCCTATGCCTCCCATGGGTTGATAAACCTTAGGTCATCCACTTGAGGGAAATTTGCTACTGTCCTACAAACCTCTGCACTTGGAGGCCCAACAACGTCTACAAGAAGAAGGTTGTGTAGTAGACATCAGTAACACAGTCAACAACCCTTTATTTGCTTGATCCATTTTGAACTTCTTCAAAACTTTATCAAGGTATGTGCTTTGTGAAAGTCCAATTAAGAGTCTTGATCTATCTCTATAGATCTTGATGCCAATATATAAGCAGCTTCACCGAGGTCTTTCATTGAAAAATTCTTATTCAAGTATCCTTTTATGCTATTCAGAAATTTAGTATCATTTCCAATCAACAATATGTCATCCACATATAATGTCAGAAATGCTATAGAGCTCGCACTCACTTTCTTGTAAATATAGGCTTCTCCAAAAGTCTGTATAAAATCATATGCTTTGATCACACTATCAAAGCGTATATTCCAACTCCGAGATGCTTGCACCGGTCCATAAATGGATCGGTGGAGCTTAAACACTTTGTTAGCACCTTTTGGATCGACAAAACCTTCTGGTTGCATCATATACAACTCTTCTTTAAGATATCCATTAAGGAATGCAGTTTTGACATCCATTTGCCAAATTTCATAATCATAAAATGAGGCAATTGCTAACATGATTCAGACGGACTTAAGCATCACTACGGGTGAGAAGGTCTCAACGTAGACAACTCCTTGAACTTGTCAAAAACCTTTTGCAACAAGTCGAGCTTTGTAGACAGTAACATTACCATCAACGTCAGTCTTCTTCTTGAAGATCCATTTATTATCTATGGCTTGCCGATCATCGGGCAAGTCAACAAAAGTCCACACTTAGTTCTCATACATGGATCCCATCTCAGATTTCATGGCCTCAAGCTATTTTGCGGAATCTGGGCTCATCATCGCTTCCTAATAGTTCGTAGGTTCGTCATGGTCAAGTAACATGACTTCCAGAACAGGATCACTGTACCACTCTGGTGTGGATCTTACTCTGGTTGACCTACGAGGTTCGGTAGTAACTTGATCAGAAGTTTCATGATCATCATCATTAGCTTCCACACTAATTGGTGTAGGAATCACTAGAACTGTTTTATGTGATGAACTACTTTACAATAAGGGAGAAGGTACAATTACCTCATCAAGTTCTACTTTCCTCCCACTCACTTCTTTCGAGAGAAACTCCTTCTCTAGAAAGGATCCATTCTTAGCAATGAATATCTTGCCTTCGAATCTGTGATAGAAGGTGTACCCAACAGTCTCCTTTGGGTATCCTATGAAGACACATTTCTCCGATTTGGGTTCGAGCTTATTAGGTTGAAGCTTTTTCACATAAGCATCACAGCCCCAAACTTTAAGAAATGGCAACTTGGGTTTCTTGCCAAACCATAGTTCATATGGTGTCGTCTCAACGGATTTTGATGGTGCCCTATTTAACGTGAATGCAACCGTCTCTAAAGCATAACCCCAAAACGATAGCGGTAAATCAGTTAGAGACATCATATATCACACCATATCTAATAAAGTGCGGTTACGACGTTCGGACAAACCATTACGCTGTGGTGTTCCAGGTGGCGTGAGTTGCGAAACTATTCCGCATTGTTTCAAATGAAGACCAAACTCATAACTCAAGTATTCACCTCCACGATCAGATTGTAGAAACTTAATTTTCGTGTTACGATGATTTTCCACTTCACTCTGAAATTCTTTGTACTTTTCAAATGTTTCAGACTTATGTTTCATCAAGTAGACATACCCACATATGCTCAAATCATTTGTGAAGGTTAGAAAATAACGATACCCGCCACAAGCATCAACACTCATCGGACCGCATACATCAATATGTATTATTTCCAATAAGTCTGTTGCTTGTTCCATTGTTCCAAAGAACGGAGTCTTAGTCGTCTTTCCCATGAGGCATGGTTTGCAAGCATCAAGTGATTCATAACCAAGTGATTCCAAAATCCCATCAGCATGGAGTTTCTTCATGCACTTTATGAAGGAAATATGCCCTAGAGGCAATAATAAAGTTATTATTTATTTCCTTATATCATGATAAATGTTTATTATTCATGCTAAAATTGTATTAACCGGAAACATAATACATGTGTGAATATATAGATAAACAGAGTGTCACTAGTATGCCTCTACTTGACTAGCTCATTAATCGAAGATGGTTATGTTTCCTAACCATAGACATGAGTTGTCATTTGATTAACGGGATCACATCATTAGGAGAATGATGTGATTGATCTGACCCATTCCGTTAGCTTAGCACACGATCGTTTAGTATGTTGCTATTGCTTTCTTCATGACTTATACATGTTCCTATGACTATGAGATTATGCAACTCCCGTTTACCGGAGGAACACTTTGTGTGCTACCAAACGTCACAACATAACTGGGTGATTATAAAGGTGCTCTATAGGTGTCTCCGAAGGTACTTGTTGGGTTGGCATATTTCGAGATTAGGATTTGTCACTCCGATTGTCGGAGAGGTATCTCTGGGCCCTCTCGGTAATGGACATCACTTAAGCCTTGCAAGCATTGCAGCTCATGAGTTAGTTGCGGGATGATGTATTACGGAACGAGTAAAGAGACTTGTCGGTAACGAGATTGAACTAGGTTTGAGATACCGACGACCGAATCTCGGGCAAGTAACATACCGATGACAAAGGGAACAACGTATGTTGTTATGCGGTCTGACCAATAAAGATCTTCGTAGAATATGTAGGAGCCAATATGAGCATACAGGTTCCCCTATTGGTTATTGACCGGAGACGTGTCTCGGTCATGTCTACATAGTTCTCGAACCCGTAGGGTCCGCATGCTTAACGTTACGATGACAGTTTTATTATGAGCTTATGTGTTTTGATGTACCGAAGGTTGTTCGGAGTCCCGGACGTGATCACGGACATGACGAGGAGTCTCGAAATGGTTGAGACATGAAGATTGATATATTGGAAGCCTATGTTTGGATATCAGAAGTGTTCCGGGTGAAATAGTGATTTTTCTGGAGTACCGGAGGGGTTACCGGAACCCCCCGGAGGCTATTGGGCCTTATGGGCCCAAATGGAGGAAGAGGAGAGGCGGCCAAGGGGCAGCCGCGCGCCTATCCCCACCCCCAGTCCGAATTGGACAAGGAGGGGGGCGGCGCCCCCCTTTCCTTTCCCCTCTCTCCTCCTTCCCCCCAAGTCCTAATCCAACTAGGAAAAAGGAGGGGAGTCCTACTCCCGGGAGTAGGACTCCTCCGGCGCGCCTCCTCCTATGGCCGGCCGCACCCCCCTTGCTCCTTTATATACGGGGGCAGGGGCACCCCAGAGACACAACAATTGATCATTGATCTCTTAGTCGTGTGCGGTGCCCCCCTCCACCATAGTACACCTCGATAATACTGTAGCGGTGCTTAGGCGAAGCCCTGCGTCGGTAGAACATCAACATCGTCACCACGCCGTCGTGCTGATGAAACTCTCCCTCAACACTCGGCTGGATCGGAGTTCGAGGGACGTCATCGAGCTGAACGTGTGCTGAACTCGGAGGTGCCGTACATTTGGTACTTGATCGGTCGGATCGTGAAGACGTACGACTACATCAACCGCATTGCGCTAACGCCTCCGCTTTCGGTCTATGAGGGTACGTGGACAACACTCTCCCCTCTCATTGCTGTGCATCACCATGATCTTGCGTGTGCGTAGGATTTTTTTGAAATTACTACGTTGCCCAACAGTGGTTTCAGAGCCAGGTTTTATGCGTAGATGTCATATGCACGAGTAGAACACAAGTGAGTTGTGGGCGATATAAGTCATACTGCTTACCAGCATGTCATACTTTGGTTCGGCGGTATTGTTGGATGAAGAGGCCCAGACCGACATTATGCATACGCTTACGCGAGACTGGTTCTACCGACGTGCTTTGCACACATGTGGCTGGCGGGTGTCAGTTTCTCCAACTTTAGTTGAACCAAGTGTGGCTACGCCCGGTCCTTGCGAAGGTTAAAACAACACCAACTTGACAAACTATCATTGTGGTTTTTATGCATAGGTAAGAACGGTTCTTGCTAAGCCCGTAGCAGCCACGTAAAACTTGCAACAACAAAGTAGAGGATGTCTAACTTTTTTTTTGCAGGGCATGTTGTGATGTGATATGGTCAAGACATGCTGATATATTTTATTGTATGAGATGATCATGTTTTGTAACCGAGTTATCGGCAACTGGCAGGAGCCATATGGTTGTTGCTTTATTGTATGCAATGCAACCGCCCTGTAATGCTTTACTTTATCACTAAGCGGTAGCGATAGTCATAGAAGCATAAGATTGGCGAGACGACAACGATGCTACAATGGAGATCAAGGTGTCGCGCCGGTGACGATGGTGATCATGACGGTGCTTCAGAGATAGAGATCACAAGCACAAGATGATGATGGCCATATCATATCACTTATATTGATTGCATGTGATGTTTATCTTTTATGCATCTTTATCTTGCTTTGATTGACGGTAGCATTATAAGATGATCTCTCACTAAATTTCAAGATAAAAGTGTTCTCCCTGAGTATGCACCGTTGCCAAAGTTCGTCGTGCCCAGACACCATGTGATGATCGGGTGTGATAAGCTCTACGTCCATCTACAATGAGTGCAAGCCAGTTTTGCACACGCAGAATACTCAGGTTAAACTTGACGAGCCTAGCATATGCAGATATGGCCTCGGAACACTGAGACCGAAAGGGCGAGCGTGAATCATATAGTAGATATGATCAACATAGTGATGTTCACCATTGAAAGCTACTCCATTTCACGTGATGATCGGTTATGGTTTAGTTGATTTGGATCACGTGATCACTTAGAGGATTAGAGGGATGTCTTTCTAAGTGGGAGTTCTTAAGTAATATGATTAATTGAACTTAAATTTATCATGAACTTAGTACCTAATAGTATCTTGCTTGTCTATGTTTGATAGTAGATAGATGGCCCGTGCTATTGTTCCGTTGAATTTTAATGTGTTCCTTGAGAAAGCAAAGTTGAAATATGATGGTAGCAATTACACGGACTGGGTCCGTAACTTGAGGATTATCCTCATTGCTGCACAGAAGAGTTACGTCCTGGAAGCACCGCTGGGTGTACCACCTGCGCCAGCAACTGCAGACATTGTGAATGCCTAGCAGTCGTGTGTTGATGACTACTCGATAGTTCAGTGTGCCATGCTTTACGGCTTAGAACCGGGACTTCAACAACGTTTTGAACGTCATGGGGCATATGAGATGTTCCAGGAGTTGAAGTTAATATTCCAGAAGAATGCCCGGATTGAGAGATATGAAGTCGCCAATAAGTTCTATAGCTGCAAGATGGAGGAGAATAGTTCTGTCAGTGAGCATATAATCAAGATGTATGGGTATTGTAATCACTTGATTCAACTAGGAGTTAATCTTCCGGATGATAGCATCATTGAAAGAATTCTCCAATCACTTCCACCTAGCTACAAGAGCTTCGTGATGAACTATAATATGCAAGGGATGGATAAGACGATTCCCGAGCTCTTCGCAATGCTAAAAGCTGCGGAGGTAGAAATCAATAAGGAGCATCAAGTGTTGATGGTCAATAAGACCACCAGTTTCAAGAAGAAGGGTAAAGGGAAGAAGAAGGGGAACATCAAGAAGAACAGCAAGCAAGTTGCTGCTCAGGAGAAGAAACCCAAGTCTGGACCTAAGCCTGAAACTGAGTGCTTCTACTGCAAGCAGACTGGTCACTGGAAGCGGAACTGCCCCAAGTATTTGGTGGATAAGAAGGATGGCAAGGTGAACAAAGGTATATGTGATATACATGTTATTGATGTGTATCTTACTAGAGCTCACAGTAGCACCTGGGTATTTGATATTGGTTTTGTTGCTAATATTTGCAACTCGAAACAGGGACAACGGATTAAGCGAACACTGGCAAAGGACGAGGTGACGATGCGCGTGGGAAATGGTTCCAAAGTCGATGTGATCGCGGTCAGCACGCTACCTCTACATCTACCTTCGGGATTAGTATTAGACCTAAATAATTGTTATTTGGTGCCAGCGTTGAGCATGAACATTATATCTGGATCTTGTTTGATGCGAGACGGTTATTCATTTAAATCAGAGAATAATGGTTGTTCTATTTATATGAGTAATATCTTTTATGGTCATTGTCGGTGTCAAAACCCGCGGATCTCGGGTAGGGGGTCCCGATCTGTGCGTCTTGGTCGGATGGTAATAGGAGGCAGGGGACACGATGTTTTACCCAGGTTCGGGCCCTCTTGATGGAGGTAAAACCCTACGTCCTGCTTGATTAATATTGATGATATGGGTAGTACAAGAGTAGATCTACCACGAGATCGGAGAGGCTAAACCCTAAAAGCTAGCCTATGGTATGATTGTTTTTCGTCCTATGGACTAAAACTCTCCGTTTTATATAGACACCGGAGAGGGCTAGGGTTACACAGAGTCGGTTACAGTGGTAGGAGATCTAGATATCCGTATCGCCAAGCTTGCCTTCCACACCAAGGAAAGTCCCTTCCGGACGCGGGACGAAGTCTTCAATCTTGTATCTTCATAGTCCAGGAGTCCGGCCGAAGGTATAGTCCGGCCATCCGGACACCCCCTAATCCAGGACTCCCTCAGTAGCCCCTGAACCAGGCTTCAATGACGACGAGTCCGGCGCGCAGA
This sequence comes from Triticum urartu, assembly GCF_003073215.2. Taxonomy (NCBI): domain Eukaryota; kingdom Viridiplantae; phylum Streptophyta; class Magnoliopsida; order Poales; family Poaceae; genus Triticum; species Triticum urartu. The sequence continues at coordinate 428,924,405 of NC_053026.1, forward strand.
TTGTCTTCGGCATTGCAAGGCGGGTTCCTCCTCCAAGTACTTCATAGAAGATTTTGAACACAAAGGTATTGTCCGGCTCTGCAAAATAAGTTTCCACATATTGCCATAGAGAGAATAATATTTACACAAATCTAATCTACTGACGTATTCCGTAGCATGACATCACACCACGGCCAAGTCTTTATTCGAATCATTTTACTGTCCCACCTTAGCGCGTTTAGCGAGGCGGTTTTCCTTGGCACGTCTTGTTAAAGAAGAGATCGTGTCCCCTTATTCCGGGATTCTCATCAATACGGGTGTGGGTAACCCAACCGCGCCATTGACTACATCGCTTGGGAGATAAGCGAGTTTTACCAGGCTGGTGGGGGCGCATAGTCGCGTCCGCCTATATAAGGGGATAAGGATCCACCTTTTCATCCACACCTTCTTCCTCCTTTGCGTATCCATTTTCGTGCACTCGAGCTCCAGCGCCCAAGTCCGCACACCCCACCTCAACCTTCTCCAGCCATGTCCGGAGCGGGAGGCAAGTGGATGGAATCCTCCGTCACGGAGGGACACATCAAAATACTGAGGAAGGCCGGATACTTGTCTAATGACATTGCGCACCGGGTTCCCGAAGAGGGGCAGCTCATCCCCACCCCTAGGCCCCATGAGAGGGTGGTGTTCCTCCCCCATTTCCTCCGCGGACTGGGCTTCCCTCTCCACCCATTTGTCTGGGGGCTCATGTTCTACTATGGCCTGGATTTCCACGATCTGGCCCCGAAGTTTGTCCTCAACATCTCGGCGTTTATCGTCGTGTGTGAGGCTTTCTTCCGCATCCGCCCCCATTTCAGCCTATGGCTCAAGACTTTCAATTTCAAGCCGAAGGTGGTGCGCGGCACCCAAGCAGAGTGCGGAGGCGCTATGGTGGGCAAGATGCCCAACGTCCTATGGTTCGAGGGCTCCTTCGTGGAGTCCCTAAAGGGGTGGCAGTCGGGGTGGTTTTACATCATCGAGCCGCGCGACCCTGAATGGGTCGTAGCCCCCGAGTTCCGATCCGGACCCCCTACGTGACTCGCCTCCTGGAAAGAGACGGGCTTGTCGTGGGGTAAAAAAGGAGAGTTGACCGGACTCCAAACATGCGTCCAAACCCTGGTGGACAGGAATCTCAAACTTGTCAACGTAGTCCAGGTTATGCTCATCCGTCGGATCCTCCCGTGTCAACAACGGGCTTTCAACCTGTGGGAGTTCGACCCGACGCGGCACCGAACTCTGAGCAGGCTCTTCGACACGATGTACGAAGATGCCTGGAAGGTGCTTTTCAAGGGCGCCGAGGCCCCCGCATCCGCTATCGAGGATCGTGGATTCAGCACGCAGCGTCACGCTCGTGCGGTAAGCTGTTTTCACCTTTTACAGGGTATCAGTTTTTCATAGTTTGACTCCATGAGGGGTCTAAGTTCCCTTACCTTTGACAGGATTGGCAGGAGACGTCCGGACAGATCAACTGTCCGGCTCCTTTGCCCGAAGGCCCAGCGGACGCTCGCTTGGCGAAGCTGCTGGTTCCGGCACCTTACATGGTGCCGGAGAAGAAGGCCAAGAAGAAGGCCACGGGGACTCGAAAGAGTGCCCAGCGCCAGGAGGTTCCGGATTCACCATCCGATGACTCCAAGGCGCACTCCTCCCATGAAGACGAGGAGGAGGAAGAAGAGACCTCTCCCCCCCAGTGGGGGAGGGAAGAAATGGAAGGCCGCCCCAACTGGGGAGGCCGAAGGGTCCAAGAGGGGGAAGACCCCTCCTCCAGACTACTCCACCAACGCTGCCGACGACGAAGAGGAGTGGCCGCACAGGGCCAAGCCCCTAGCGAAATCGTAAGTATCTGGATACCAGAGTGATTCATAGTATTCCCACATTGCACAGCTTTTCCTTACGTCGAACATGATTGTGTAGTCCGCCCAAGGCCGGGCTCGACGAGTCGTCGAGTGGCTCCCTGGACTCGTCGGATGTGAATTCGCTTCCGACTGCTTCCTCACCCCACCCTACGGACGGCGCCGAGGTGGCGTCCCAACAGGTTCCAAGCCAGGAGGAGGTGGTCCTGGAGGCGCCGCAAGGCAACCTCCCGGACTCTAGGCGTAAAGGGGATAGAACCCCCAAGGGCTCCAAGTCCGGCCTTGAGCCGGACACCGCGCCGGAACCTTCAATGGTTCCGGAGTCCGGTAGGCGGCCTCCTTCCAAGAGGAGCGAGCCTACCGAGCCAGTGACCTCCGTCCAACCGGAGGCACCGGACAATTTGCTGGAGACGCTTAACGGCGCCTCCATCGACGAGGAGCACCGCACTATTATGATTGTGGTGATCCAGAAGGTTCAGTCCACCAAGAGCGGACTGACTAAAGCCTGTGCCAACCTTCTAACCGGCTTTGAGGTAGGTAAAGAATATGTAAAAATATTACCGCATAGACAGTAGCCCCTGATGCTCAGTTCGGCGTTCGGAAAGAAAAGCCGAATAGAGGATCTAGTAACATTCGCAGGAGTCTAACATAATCAAGTCAATATGCGTATGCAGGCTTCGCTGCTGGCCTCCGCCGCACTGACTGCGGAGGTGGATACGCTGAAGCAAAACCTCGCGCGGTCCGAGAACGATCTCGGTCATGCCAAGAGGCAACTCGAGGAGAAGGAAGGTAAGTAATACCTTGCGCAATTATATAGAGAAGATGTGGTTGCAAAAAATGACAGGATCAACGCGCTATTATAGGGGCCACGACCAAGGTGGCAACCCTTAAGCAAGCGCTGTCCGAGGCCAAAAACAGGGCGGCCGCTGAGCGCACGGAGAGAGAGAGAAGCAGGAGGCGCGGGTGGAGGAGGTGCAGAAAGAGCTCCGGGCTCTCGTGAAAAAACACGAGAGTTTGGAGCTTGACTCAAAGACGCAAGCGTCTGAGCTTGCGGCAGCCCTCAAAAGCGCGAAGTCTGCAAAGGCCGAAGCCCAGAAAGCCCTCAAAGAAATTGACGCGATGAAGAAGATAGCGGCGGGTAAGGCATTCATTATGCAAAGCAAGCACGTGAAAGTGAATTACTTATTACTTACCCGAGTCCAGAGCTCTCCAGGAGCGTTCGCAGGTTTGCCACGCAGTGCGTCGGATGCCGCCACCTACTACCGAGCCGAAGAGGGGAGCTCGACGGAGAAGGTGTTCTAGTCTCAGTATGCTGAGGCCGGACACCTGGTGCCTTTGAGCGACCAGCTGAAGCAAATGGTCGAGCTCCACAAGGTTGCCGAACAGGCCATAAAGGGCCTCATAGTTTGGCTGTGGCCTGGAGAGGCTTTGCCTGGGAGCTACTTCGGGCAGGTGAGGCGGCTGGTGGATGCCTGTTCACGGCTTGAATTAATCAAGTGCTCTGTCTGCATCGAAGGTGCCCGTAGGGCGCTTGCCCGTGCTAAAGTGCACTGGGGCAAGATGGATGCGGAGAAGCTGGTGAAGAACGGGCCGCCACCGGGCAAGGAGCATCGCGTCCCGGAAGCGTATTATGAGGGCGTCCTGAAGGGTGCCCGCCTTATAGCGGATGAATGCCCCAAAGATGTAATTTTTGAGTAAACTCGCATTTGTGATCCTGTACGCTGAAAACTTGTTCATATGCGCTAAGCAACGCTTTTGAATTTAAAATATTACCTTCTGTGCGGCCGTTTATCAAATTTGAGAGATGGCGAGTCGTCGGCTTCTGCCCCCATGGCACGAGTGCTGGGGTGTTCGGGATAAACATGAGCGCTCTTTTTCCCATTCTTGGGTCCTTCGAGGGAGGCGCTCAACACAACAAACAAGGCAATCGGACTATAATGCTTGAACACTCTCACTTAGCCATAGAATTCTATAATTTTAAATTTCGGCGAAGCCCCTAGTGTTCGGAAGACCGAGTTCGGGGCGCTATCCATGCCTAGGCCGGACAAAGCCGACTCCTCGCTCTAAGCGGCATAAGTCTTTAGGGACTTGAAAACCTCTCGAACAACGACTAGCTCTCGCCTCATCATGACGGTCAGTTTTAGCTTTCTCTATTAAGGTGCTTAGCCCAGCTCAACTGAGGCACAATCACAGTAGTTCTCCTAGTGCTACCTTAGCCGATATAACGGAACGTAAGGTACCAAAACATTGGAGCCGGGCAAACCCAACATTTGAACCAAGACATGCTTCGAAGCCGATGCATATAATGCTATAAGTTCGGGGTGCCGCACTTGTGAAAGTGTTCGGACTTCTCACAACGTATTGTGGGGTACTTAAGCCCCTGGCGTATTGGCTGTACCAAAGTGTACGGGTGCAACATGTCATTAATGAACATATATTCGTAAAAAAAGGTAATGCAATAATAGACGGAAGCTATGCATTGTTTATTTTAAAAAAGCTGCGATCAAAGCAGAACGATACAAATAGTGCGATAAGCAAAAGATGGGACTATCAAATATGTCCTTTCCAGAGGCGAGCTGCGAAATGTTATGCGAAACAGGTATACTGCTCGGTATAGAGACCACCTTAGAGTTACGTAGTGCGGCGTAGCTTTCTGCTTCCCTGGTTGTATCGTTTGTGCGGCAATTGTACTGCCGGACAAGCCTTCCGAAGAATGGAGTCCTAAAAATAAGAGAAAATTAAGAAATCGGCAGCCCCTAGTGCGATTTAAGCCGCGTTTCGGGCGTGCCGTGATGGAGCCCCTTCCCGTGTGCCCATGGTATTTCTAGAGTGTAGTTATGTACGCGCAACACTGGTTTCGCAAGTTCGCGAGCGCTGGGGTTGGGGCCGCATTGCTACGCTTGCTCGGAATGTGCCAGGCGGTCTTGTTGTTGGTTACTTCGGGCATGCTTGACGGTGTCCGGACGTTTAATGGCTGGACTGGAGAATTGCCTTGAGAGGCTGCTTTGTACTTCCGCTGCGATAGCCGCCGTATGCTCCTCCGTTCGGAGAGAGCATTCGGTGTTTCCATTGACCGTGATGACGCCTCGAGGGCCTGGCATCTTGAGCTTGAGGTATGCGTAGTGCGGCACCGCATTGAACTTAGCAAATGCGGTTCGCCCGAGCAGTGCGTGATAGCCACTGCGGAACGGGACTATGTCGAAGATTAACTCCTCGCTTCGGAAATTATCCGGAGATCCGAAGACCACTTCAAGTGTAACTGAGCCTGTACAGTTGGCTTCTACACCTGGTATGACGCCTTTAAAGGTCGTTCTGGTGGGTTTAATACTCGAGGGATCGATGCCCATTTTCCAAACTGTATCCTGATAAAGCAGGTTCAGGCTGCTGCCGCCGTCCATAAGGACTCTAGTGAGGTGAAATCCGTCAATAATTGGGTCTAGAACCAATGTGGCGAATCCGCCATGACGGATGCTAGTGGGGTGGTCCCTTCGATCAAAAGTGATCGGGCAGGAAGACCATGGGTTGAACTTTGGGGCGACTGGCTCCATCGCGTATACGTCCCTTAGCACACGCTTCCGCTCCCTCTTGGGGACGTGGGTTGCGTATATCATGTTCACCGTCCGCACTTGTCGGGGAAAACCTTTCTGTCCGCTGTTGTTCGGCGACCGGGGCTCCTCCTCGTCATCGCTATGCAGCCCCTTGTCTCTGCTTTTGGCATTTAACTTGCCTGCCTGCTTGAACACCCAACAATCCCTGTTGGTGTGATTGGCTGGTTTTTCGGGGGTGCCATGTATCTGGCATGAGAGGTCGAGTATTCGGTCCAAACTGGACGGGCCCGGAGTGTTTCTTTTGAATGGCTTTTTCCGCTGACCAGGTTTAGAGCCTTTGAATCCGGCATTAACTGCCATATCCTCAGTATTGTCGCCATTAATGCAGTGCGTTTGCTTGTTGCGACGCGACCTGCCACCGCTGTCCTTGGTATCCGAATTACCAAGGCTCTTGGTCATGTTATTGCTGCGAGCTAGCCAGCTGTCTTCTCCCGCACAAAAGTGGGTCATAAGTGTCGTGAGGGCTGCCATAGATTTCTGCTTTTCCTGTCCTAGGTGCCGTGCAAGCCACTCGTCGCGGATGTTATGCTTGAAGGCTGCTAGGGCATCTGCGTCCGGACAGTCGATGATTTGATTTTTCTTGGTTAGGAACCTTGTCCACAATTGTCTGGCCAATTCCTCTGGCTGCTGAATTATGTGGCTTAGGTCATCGGCGTCTGGTGGTCGCACATAAGTGCCCTGGAAATTGTCGAGGAATGCGGCTTCTAGGTCCTCCCAACAACCAATTGATTCTGCTGGCAAGCTGTTGAGCCAATACCGAGCTGGTCCTTTAAGCTTGAGTGGGAGGTATTTGATGGCATGTAGGTGATCACCGCGGGCCATGTGGATATGAAGGAGATAGTCCTCGATCCATACCACAGGATCTGTTGTGCCATCGTATGATTCGGTGTTCACGGGTTTGAAACCCTCGGGGATTTGATGATCCATTACTTCATCTGTGAAGCATAGTGGGTGTGCGGCGCCTCTGTATTGGGCTACATCACGGCGCAACTCAAACGAGCTTTGTCTACTGTGTTCGGCCCAGCCGGATTTACTGTATCCGGCGTGACGAGTACCGTCTCGTGCTGTGGGGCGCCCACGTGATCCGTAGATCGATCTTGTTTGCCTTGCCTTATCCTCCAATATATCTCGCAGGTCTGGCGCATTTTCCCATGCCTTGGTAGTTTTTGAGCGGCACCGGGGTGCGGCTTGAGTGGAGGGCCGAGAGGCCTCTCTGTCGCGGCCACGGGGTGTCCGGTCGGCCTCATCATGCGCTGGTGATTTAGGTGCTTGCTCCTCTAATTGGGGTAGCAACCTGCGCTTTGGGTAGCTCTTGGAGGGGCGTTCGAGTTCATACTCTTCGGCCGCAAGGACTTCAGTCCATCTGTCGGCTAGCAAATCTTGATCAGCTCTAAGTTGTTGCTGTTTTTTCTCGAGGCTGCTCGCCGTGGCCATAAGCCTGCGTTTGAAACGCTCTTGTTCGACGGGATCCTTCGGCACGACAAATTCGTCGTCATCGAGGCTTGCCTCGTCTTTAGAGGGAGGCATATAATTATCGTCCTCGAACTCTCTGTCTGCCGTCCCTCATGAGGGCTGGCTTCTCTATCCTGCTGTGTCGGATTTCGGGTTCCGGCAGACCCTTGAGGTTCGAACACTAGGGTGCGCGCGGATATTTCGCCTTCTACCTACCTGCGCCCCTCCGCCTTGCTAAGATCTAGGCTATGGAAAGAACAGTACAAGAGACACAGGGTTTATACTGGTTCGGGCCACCGTTGTGGTGTAATACCCTACTCCAGTGTGTGGTGTGGTGGATTGCCTCTTGGGCTGATGATGACGAGCAATACAAGGAAGAACAGCCTCGCGAGGGTTTGTTCTTGGCTGTGGGGATGAACTGCTAGGAGGAGTTCAGTCACCCTTCTCTCTCTCTGTGATGTTACTCGATCCGATTTTCCTTCTCCCCTCTACCCTGTGGGTGGCTAGTCCTATTTATAGGCAAAGGACCTGGGCCTCTTCCCAAATATTGAGTGGGAAGGGCGCCAACAATTGGCCATTTTGAAGGGGAACATCGGGTACACTTATCCTGACTAAAGTTGGTCCTCGCCTGCCAAAGACTGGTGGTGACGCTGGCTTGGGCTCCACAATGACTTCCTTCCTGCCGTTGGACTGGTCTTGGTCTCGTTGCACCGAAACGGGTGCCTTTGCTTGATGCTCTCGCCTGCGCTTGCTCCCTTTGCACCAAAGAGGAAAGGAGGACACTGCGCGGGCTGGCGCCCGCCTGGCGCCCTTGGTCGTCATGGCTTGCGTCACGGGCACCTCGTGAGGTACCCCGCCTTGATCTCTCCAACTCCTCGCGAGCCAGCCTGATGTGGCCGTGCCTGAGGAAGCTCCGTGTCATCCACCCCGCGAGGCTTGGCCCCTCGCGAGGGTCTTGGGTCTGCGTCAATGAAGACGGGCCATGCTGGGCCCCCTTTGAGCCACGCCGCAGGCCGCAGGCAGGCAAGTCTGGGGACCCCCGTTCCCAGAAGGCCGACAGTAGCCCCCGGGCCCAAGGCGCACCCGGACTTGGCCGTGCAGGGAGGCGAAAGGGCAAGGGCGAAGCGCCGCGGGCCCTAACAGCCTGCGGCCTCGGGCGCCGCGTGGCGGTTGATTGGACGTGGGCACCTCAGCAACCGCGCGGGTTGATGAAGGAGCGGCATCTACCCAGGCTTTGCTTTTTGCTTTCTTCGGTTGCTGCTCAGATCCCCTTTCTTGCGCCTCTCCTTCCTTCCTCCAAAATTTCCAGATCTACTCCGACCGCATGACCTAGGAAGCCATGGCGCCTCGTCAGTCCCCGGCCGGAGCTTGGTACTCGTCTGCCCTGGACTCGCCGAATGTGTCGGAGGCGAGCCTCGCCCGGTTGCGCCGGATGGCAGCGGCGCAGGGCATCGACGGGGCGAAGGTGTTCAAGGCCGCTCCGCCACCCCTAAGGGCCAAGGGAGCACCTTCTATCTGTTCTTTGTAAGCGCCATTGCTGCTGGCCTGGTGCCTCCCTTCTCTGAGTTCTTCTTCTCTGTCCTCCGCCATTATAAGCTACAGGCTCTGCATCTCCACCCAACTCTGTCCTTCTCCTGGCAATCTTCGCCTATTACTGCGAGGCTCACGTAGGGGTGCAGCCCACGGTGGCCTTGCTGCGCCACTATTTCTACCTCCGGACCTCTCGCGGTCCTGCTTCCGCGTGCGCGAGCTTCATCGCGTACGGCGGCGCCATTGCCATTTCGAGCATCGGGAAAAGGATTGAGGGCTTCAGGAGCAAGTGGGTCTTGGCAGATACTGGGCGCATCCACCCTCGGCTGATCTTGCCCACGGAGCAACCCACGAGCTCCAGCGATTGGGGTCGAGCGGAGCTCGTGGACCCCCGCGCGAAGCTGGTGTTGGAGAAGATGGACGCGGATCTGAGGCCAGCCAACATGGCGGCGGCGAAGCTGACCGGCGCGTCGCTGCTGAGGGAATTCCTGGAGCACCAGCTGGCTCCGCTTCGGCAGTACTCACTTCCGATGTAGAGGCCCCATCCGAGCCCCGCGGCCTTGGCCAACGGAGATCTGGCTGCGGTCCTCCAATATCTAGTCGGGGGCGATGTGGCGAGGTTGGAGGGCGCCCCTACGCCCTTGTTCCTCCGCGACGACTGGGAGCAGGTAGTGGAGTCCATGCCCGTCTTCAACGGGGACGGGCCCGTGCCCATAGAAACTCCCGGGGAATCGGTGGACGTGTCACCCGACGACTCCAGCGAAGAGGAGGAAGGAGGGGAGCGGGAAAATGGGCCTGACTTCAAGGCGACTGACGGAGAGTCGAGGGCTCCCCTCCCCCAGCGCAGGTCCCGCGTTCTCCGCCTCTCTCCGAGCGATGACGACGAGGATGATGACGAGTAGGACGGCGGAAGCTTGCCCTCGATCCCGAAGAAGGAGAGGAGCGGACTGATCTCCCGCGGGTCTGCCCCGGCCCCGAGGCGGACCGCAGACGCGCCTTCCGCTTCCAAGCTTCCCGAGGTTGACCCTTCGAGCCGGCTTTCGGGCTTCTAATTTGGCTGGAGGCCGCTTGAGCTCACTGGCAACGACCCGTAAGCGCTTGATTCTTGTCTTTATTTCTTGTTCTGCTTCTGAGGCTTGACGTCCGCATCTCTTGGATAGGCTGGCGCCCACCGCAAAGAAGCCGAAGGGAGCTCCTGAGGTTCCATCCGTGGCAGCGCCTCTGCCCACGAAGGAAGGTGACCGCGACGCACGGGTTTCTCCTGCCCGGTCGTCCTCACGAGGCCTGGCTGAGCCGGCTGGGGCGGGCTCAGCTCCCATGGCCCAAGTGACGCCCGAGGTGCCTTTGCCTGCTGCCGCCACTTCAGCCGTTGGGGCGCAACAAGCTTCGCCTCAGGATGCTGTGGTCGTGCTGCCGCCTTCTCCTCCTACTCCACCGACTGCTGTCTCTCCGACTCCTCCTGCCGTTCTAGATCGTGCTGCCGCTGAGCTGGACCGGCTGCGGCAGGATCTACTTGGCGCCGACCCTCGCTTGGTGGCCGGGCGCTTGGAGCTGGCTTCAGGATGGATTCGCTCCGACGCTTTGATTCGGGCGGCGCTGGTCCAGGCCTCGACAGCTTGCAATGAGGAGAGGCAGGCCGTCCTTGAGGCAAAGGCTGCACATGACGCAGCCCTGCGGGAGGTGGTCGACGTCCGTGGTCGCTGCAAGGCGCTGGAGGACGAGCTGCAAGGCCTGCGGGACCAGCTCGCGAAAGAGGTCCGCCTTCGCCAAGAGTAGGAAGAAGGCGTGAAAGCTCGCGAGGCGGCCGTCGAGGGCCGGGAGGCCAAGCTCAGGAAGCACCGCGACCGCCTAGGCGCGCTGGAGCAGGAGTTGGGGGCGAGGAAGGTCGAGCTGGACGACAAGGCCCAGGTTCTTGCCGAGGACCGCGTGGCCTTCGCGGAGATGGAGGCGAAGGCTCGCTCCTCGCTGAGGATGCTTTACGACAGCGGCCTGGAGAGCCCGCTAGCTGGCGCCAAGGATGGCCCCGCCAAGCTGCTTCCCTTCCTGGTTCGCGCTCTTGAAGATGTCGCTCTTCGCCTTGGCCCCATGGCCGAGGCCGAGGGGCGTGTCCTGTCTTCTGCAGCGCTGACGCGGGTCCTCACCCACATCTACCTTCGCGATCCCGGCGTCGACCTCGATAGCCTGCTGGAGCCAGTAAGCGGTGAGCGTGCCGCTGCCGCTGCCGAGGCCGTGAAGGGTCGCGCGGAGGCTCTGCTGGGGAAGTTCCGGGCCTTCAGCACCAAGCCGAAGCAAGGCGCTGCCGACCCCGCTGCTCCATGAGGCGAACCCACTCGGCGCTGCTCCACCGCCGACAAGTGACTCCGTTGTGGCTCCTGTCCTGCCTTTAATTCCTGCACATGTATCATGCCTCGGGGAGGCGTTTAAACTTGAGTTTGGCATTGAGATAACAGTGTGGACTGTAATATTTGCTTTTGAATTCCTTGAAATTTGCGCTTTTCCTTCCTACTTGCTTATGTTCTACGCCGACAGAGCCCGACCCCATGCATACCTCACCCAGCGTTAGCCCCGACCGGAAACCAGGACGGGGCCAAGGAGTGAGGGGCTACGTGACAAGTTAGGCTCCTGAGTCGCGATGCTCAGGAGTCCTCCTTGGCGCACGAACAGCAAGTAGGGAGGTATGATGTGGGTGGATCTACCATTCTACGTCTGCAGAGCCCAGCCGCGCGCATACCTCAACCGCTGTTACCCTTTCGGAACTAAGGAGTGAGGGGCTACGTGACCAGTTAGGCTCCTGAGTCGAGATGCTCAGGAGGCCCCCTTGACGCTCAAACGACCTTCGTACCTTAGCTCCGCTCGGGGAGAGACGCGCGACGAACCAGGCCCGGGGGGGGCTGGCTGGGTGGCGTGCGTCTGGGCGTGACCTAGGCGCAGCCCCCGTGCCCAGCCCCCTCACGCGGCACTCCCGAGGGGAGGCATTACGATGAGGCTAGGCACTAAGCTCTGGGCTCCCTGAGGTTGATGCGGCCCGGGGGCCGCCCTCAGTTGTTTATCACCAGCGCGAAGCATAGCGCTTCCGTATGTGTACGGGCATAGCCGCTCCTTGGCAGTGTCGTCAGCCAGCGCGGAGCATGGTGCTTCCACTGGTATGTGGGAGGGGGCCCCCCTCCGGGAGGAGCCCCCGGGGCGTGTACAGCCCCGCCCTGACACATGGCTGGCACGGTAGGGCCTGGCAAGGTGTATCTGGGCACCCGTGAGCCAGCGCGGGACTCACGGGGCCCTACCTCTAGGCGGGTTGCGCCTGGCACTGGGACTTATCTTGTGATGTGTCCCTGCAAATTTGGTTAGATGCCGGCACTCTACGTCCTCGGGTCCCGGCCCTCGAGCTGGTCTCAGCCGTCGCTGGTATGCCAGGTCGCGATGCCGTAGACAAGGCCAGAGGGTGAGGGCTGGAGAGCCAGTAAGAGCCCTGAGTCGCGATGCTCAGGTACCTCCCCTTTAACGTGCAAGTGGTCGGCATGGAGAAGAAGAGGTGCCATGGACCGGCATCAAATAATCAAACATGGTGGGTCGAACGCATAACTGGAAATAAACGCAAAAGGGATACATGCCGCTGGGTCTGGCCCGAGCGACTTGGGGATGGTGCAGCCCGAGGGGCGCCCCCAACAAAGTAAGCTAACAACATGAAATAATAGGGATACATGCCGCAGGGACGGACCCACGCGGCCTAGGAATAATGCAGCCCTGGGGGGGGGCGCTCCCAGCTGGAAATGAAACTTGAAAGATGTCACCTGATGATGTTGAGGACGAAGGACTGTTGGTGTAGCAGACTCGGTGGGCTGCGGAAGCCGATCCTCACAAGCCCCCAGGCCTAGGGGCCTCGGGAGGCTTCGGAGGCGCTGGTGGCTCCTCGCGGACCATCTCCATCTCCACCAGGGCTGTGGAACGCCTGGCCTCTTGTGCCTCCATGATGCCCCTCATGAGGCGCTGGTACGTGGCAGCCGCGTTCAGCAAGCCGTAAGGCATGCGAACGTAGCTGTGGGGTGGACCTCCGCAGCGCCCTACTCGCGAGGGCCAAAGGCGCTCCAGAGAGGCGACTCGATTGAGCCCTGGTATGTCGATGCAGACGCGCAGCCCACCATCCTCGCCTGGATGGGGAGCCACTGCTGGTAGGCGGCAGCCGCCTTTCATGACTCTTGACTCCTGTAGCTCCTGAATGGCCTTGCTGACGAACTCCTGAGGGTCTGGCTGTCCTTGCCTTACTCCTTCTTGAGGGAAACATGCTTCGAAACACGCCTCCATGTGGTGCCCAAGCGCCTCCCTTGTGACCCTAGCCAGGTCGATGGCCCTCCAGGGGAGAGCCCCCGAGCCCTGCCTGAGGAGGGCGCCGGGCGCGCTTTCCTATGTGATGGAAGGAGGTTCCCCCTGGGCAGGCGCGGGCCCAGAGGGGCTTGCCTCCTGAGGGTCCTGGCCGGATGATGTCTTCTTCTTCTTGGGGGTGGTCTCGGGAAGCCTCCTGCTTCCGCGATCCGGCTCTTCCAGTGACGCGGCCTGAAAGGCTCGCTCCAGGGAACACACCGCGTCCTTCTCTTCACAGGGCACCATGATGACTCCGCCACTTCCTGGCATCTTGAGGACGTTGTAGCCGTGGTGAGTTACGGCCATGAACTTGTCCAACGCTGGGTACCCAAGGATGGCGTTGTACGGAAGGCGAATGTGAGCGACGTCGAAGTCGATGACCTCGGTGCGGTAGTTGTCGTGTGCCCCGAAGGTGACAGGGAGGCGGACCTGCCCAATCGGGGCCGTGGAGCCGTCGGTGACTCTGGAGAAAGGCTTGGTTGGCTGAAGCTGGCTGTAGGGCACTTAGAGATTGTTGAATGCTTCCACGGATAGGACGTTGAGCCCTGCCCTGCCATCGATGAGGGTCCTGGTGACCACCACGTTGCTGATGATTGAGGAACAAAGCATCGGGAGGACTCCGGCTGTAGCCGCACACTTGAGCTGATCTGCTGAGCTGAACATGATGGCGCACGCCGACCACCTAAGAGGGCGCGTGGCTTCGAGCTTGGGGAGGACTGCATTCACTTCGCGGGTGAACTGCTTGAAGATGCGTTGAGAGGCTGGGGCTTGAGCCCCGCCCAGGATGCAGGCGATCGCGCGTGGCTCCTGGAAGCCCCCAGCCCCCTCATCCTGGTGGCGGTCCTCGTTTCTCCTTGGCTGCGGCGGCAGCAGGGGGAGGCATGCGTTGCCTTGCGGGTGATCCTCGCGAGGCTGATCCCTCCAGTCTCCCTCGTGAGGAGGATCTTGCCAGCGATCCTCACGACGTTGATCGCGCCACCCTTGGCGCGGGCCACGGTCTTCCCAGCGTCCTGCATTCCTTCCTCCTCCTCGACCGTAGCCCCGGTCACCGCGGTCAGGGCGACGGCCGATCCTTCTCGCACGGCTCGGAGCTCTTGACATTCGTTGGTGTTGCGGGTGTGGAGGTCGTGGTACACACAGTATCGACTGCCCTTGGAAGGTTCGGGCTGATCTCTGCCCCGCTTGGTGTCTGGTTCTGCCGCAAGCACGGCAGCCCCCTTGCGCTTCACATCCTTGGCCTTGGGCTTCTTCTCTTCTGGGTCTGTGGCAGGCAGCTCGAGGAGGGAGAGACGCCCTTCCTCAGCCCAGGCGCACTTGGTTGCCAAGTTGAACAGCTCCAAGGAAGTGCACAGGTCTTCATGCATCGCCAGCTCCTCCTTCATCTTGATATCGCGCACGCCGTCGGAGAAGGCTGAGATGATGGCCTCCTCAGTCACCTTGGGAATCTTGAGGCATGCATTGTTGAAGCGCTGGATGTACTTCTGCAGGGTCTCCCCGGGTTGTTGCTTGATGCGGCGCATGTCGCTCACGGCGGGGGGCCGGTCGCGAGTACCTTGGAAGTTGGCGATGAAGCGGGTGCGCATCTCGTCCCAGGAGGAGATCGTGCCTGGAGCAGGTTCAGGAGCCAGGTGCAGGCCCCGTCCTTGAGCGCCATGGGAAACCAGTTCGCCATGACCTTCTCATCTCCGTTGGCAGCTTCGATGCCCAGCTCATAGAGCTGGAGGAACTCCGCAGGGTCGGCCGTGCCGTCGTAACGAGGAGGCAGGTCTGGCTTGAACTTGCCGGGCCACGCGACGCTGCGTAGCTCGATGGTGAAGGCACGGCAGCCTGCTGTGGCCATGGGAGGCCTTGGGTGATGGAGAGCTTGGTCTTGCATGTCCCCACGCGCTGCAGCTGGGAGCAGCGCGGGGTCTTGACGTGCGGGAGCAGGAGCATGGTCGCGATGTGCTGGAGCAGGGAGCGCCCGGGCAGCTTCTTGCGGGCGAGGGACTTCTTGGCAGCTCTGCTCTTGCCACGCTGGCACCTGACGGAGCGGGTTCTGCCCAGGGGCCACGCGCCTTGGAGCCATGGCGCCTTCTTGAGGAGGAGGCGGCCGGGGCGCCGCCGGAGCCTCGTCGCCCGCGCGGGGCGGGGTGCGGTGCAGCGGAACGGACGGCGCAGGAGAGCCCCCTGCGGCGCGGACGAGCTCGGCGACGCGGTCGAGCCATTCTTCGTAGACGTCGTCGACGGGACGGTAGCGCAGGAGCTCGATCGCCGCGATGAGCGCAGCTCGAGCCTCCATGGGTGCGCGGAGCGCGCGGGACGAAGAACCAGCTGGGGTGAGCGAGGGAGTAGCGGTGCGGCCGTCTTGCCGCACTAACGGATGCTGAGACGATGCTTGCTGCTCGTCCCCCACCGGGCCGGTGGCGGCGTTGACGGCAGGTGACGGGGAACGGCGAGGACGCCCGCCGACAGGAGCCATCTGCGCGACGCGGGAAGCGAGAGCGGCCCGGCGCTCAGCGCGGGCCCGACGAGCGTCAGACATGGGCGCGATGGTCGGAGGAGAACGGGGTGGTGGAAGATGAATTCCGGCGCACCCCTACATGGCGCGCCAAATGTCGGATTTTGGGTTCCGACAGACCCTTGAGGTTCGAACACTGGGGTGCGCGCGGAGATTTCGCCTTCTACCTACCTGCGCCCTCCGCCTTGCTAAGATCTAGGCTATGGAAAGAACAGTACAAGAGACATAGGGTTTATACTGGTTTGGGCCACCGTTGTGGTGTAATACCCTACTCTAGTGTGTGGTGTGGTGGATTGCCTCTTGGGCTAATGATGATAAGCAATACAAGGAAGAACAGCCTCGCGAGGGTCTGTTCTTGGCTGTGGGGATGAACTGCTAGGAGGAGTTCAGTCACCCTTCTCTCTCTCCCTCTCTCTGTGATGTTACTCGATCCGATTTTCCTTCTCCCCTCTACCCTGTGGGTGGCTAGTCCTATTTATAGGCAAAGGCCTTGGGCCTCTTCCGAAATATTGAGCGGGAAGGGCGCCAACAATTAGCCATTTTGAAGGGGAACATCGGGTACACTTATCCTGACTAAAGTTGGTCCTTGCCTACCAAAGACTCTGGTGGTGACGCTGGCTTGGGCTCCACAATGACTTCCTTCCTGCCGTTGGACTGGTCTTGGTCTCGTTGCACCGAAACGGATGCCTTTGCTTGATGCTCTCGCCTGCGCTTGCTCCCTTTGCACCAAAGAGGAAAGGAGGACACTGCGCGGGCTGGCGCCCTTGGTCATCATGGCTTGCGTCACGGGCACCTTGTGAGGTACCCCGCCTTGATCTCTCCGCCTCCTCGCGAGCCAGCCTAATGTGGTCGTGCCTAAGGAAGCTCTGTGTCGTCCACCCCGCGAGGCTTGGCCCCTCGCGAGGGTCTTGGGTCTGCGTCGATGAAGACAGGCCGTGCTGGGCCCCCTTTGAGCCACGCCGCAGGCCGCAGGCAGGCAAGTCTGGGGACCCCCGTTCCCAGAACGCCGACATCCTGTGCTGAATCTTGCTGGAGGTGGTTGTCTTCGGCACTGTCCGGGGTGTTATTATCCCCCGTGCCGGAATCGCCGTTTTTGTTTTGGCGGGATTTAGAGCGGCGTCGCTGACGCCGGCGCTTAGGCTGCTTCTTGGAGGGGTCATCCTCCGCTGTTCCATCGCCATTGCCTTCTTTTGGGGTGTCCATCATGTATATATCATACGACGAGGTGGCTTTCCAGTGCCCTATAGGCACTGATTCTTGATCGTCTCCTGCATCGACGTCCATACCATCGATGTCTTTGGAGTCAAAGTCAAGCATGTCGGTTAAATCATCGACAGTGGCTACGAAGTGGGTGGTGGGTGGGCTTTGAATTTCTTCATCATCCGCAACCCAACCTTGCCGACCATAGTCCGGCCAGGGCTCTGCTAACAAAAAGAGAGACTTTAGTGAATTCAGAATATCGTCGAAGGGCGAGGGCCGAAAGATGTCCGCGGCGGTGAACTCCATGATCGGCGCCCAATCGGGTTCGATCAGTCGGGGCGCAGAGGGCTCGGAGTCCGGAGAGGAGTCCGGCTCCTTGGAGTCACGGGCTTCGCAGAGAATAGGGCTGGTGTTCGGCTCGATCGCCGTAGAGATTGCAGCCCCCGAGGCGGCGTCTAACCACCCATCCTTGGTTGGTGTAATCGGCTCCGAGCTAGGGGTCGGAGCGGACACGGGTGCGGCCTCCACGGCACTGTTCGGCGGCAGAGCTAAATCATGCCCATCGTGACAGTGTGGCGCGCTCGGCTGTGGCTCGAATCCGTCGAAGATCAAGTCTCCGCGGATGTCGGCCGTGTAGTTCAAACTTCCAAATTTGACCTGGTGGCCAGGGGCGTAGCTTTCGATCTGCTCCATATGACCAAGCGAATTGGCCCGCAGTGCAAAGCCGCCGAATACGAAGACCTGTCCGGGGAGAAAAGTCTCACTCTGGATCGCATCGCTGTTGATGATCGGAGAATCCATCGGGCCTAAAAGTGACGACACAGAGGAACTCTCAATGAAAGCACCAATGTCGGTGTCAAAACCGGTGGATCTCGGGTAGGGGGTCCCGATCTGTGCGTCTAGGTCGGATGGTAACAGGACGCAGGGGACACGATGTTTTACCCAGGTTCGGGCCCTCTTGATGGAGGTAAAACCCTACGTCCTGCTTGATTAATATTTATGATATGGGTAGTACAAGAGTAGATCTACCATGAGATCAGAGAGGCTAAACCCTAAAAGCTAGCCTATGGTATGATTGTTTTTCGTCCTACGGACTAAAACTCTCCGGTTTATATAGACACCGGAGAGTGATAGGGTTACACAGAGTCGGTTACAATGGTAGGAGATCTACATATCCGTATCGCCAAGCTTGCCTTCCACGCCAAGGAAAGTCCCTTCCAGACGCGGGACGAAGTCTTCAATCATGTATCTTCATAGTCCAGGAGTCCGGCCGAAGGTATAGTCTGGCCATCCGGACACCCCCTAATCCAGGACTCCCTCAGTCATGCACCCTTGAAGAGTGGTCTATTTTTGATGAATCTCGATAGTAGTGATACACATATTCATAATGTTGAAGCCAAAAGATGCAGAGTTGATAATGATAGTGCAACTTATTTGTGGCACTGCCGTTTAGGTCATATCGGTGTAAAGCGCATGAAGAAACTCCATACTGATGGACTTTTGGAACCACTTGATTATGAATCACTTGGTACTTGTGAACCGTGCCTCATGGGCAAGATGACTAAAACGCCGTTCTCCGGAACTATGGAGAGAGCAACAGATTTGTTGGAAATCATACATACAGATGTATGTGGTCCGATGGATGTTGAGGCTCATGGCGGATATCGTTATTTTCTCACCTTCACAGATGATTTAAGCAGATATGGGTATATCTACTTAATGAAGCATAAGTCTGAAACATTTGAAAAGTTCAAAGAATTTCAGAGTGAAGTTGAAAATCATCATAACAAGAAAATAAAGTTTCTATGATCTGATCGTGGAGGAGAATATTTGAGTTACAAGTTTGGTCTACAATTGAAACAATGCGGAATAGTTTCGCAACTCATGCCACCCGGAACACCACATCGTAATAGTGTGTCCGAATGTCGTAATCACACTTTACTTGATATGGTGCAATCTATGATGTCTCTTACAGATTTACCGCTATCATTTTGGGGTTATGCTTTAGAGACGGCCGCATTCATGTTAAATAGGGCACCATCAAAATCCGTTGAGACGACGCCTTATGAACTATGGTTTGGCAAGAAACCAAAGTTGTCGTTGCTTAAAGTTTGGGGCTGCGATGCTTATGTGAAAAACCTTCAACCTGATAAGCTCGAACCCAAATCGGAGAAATGTGTCTTCATAGGATACCCAAAGGAGACTGTTGGGTACACCTTCTATCACAGATCCGAAGGCAAGACATTCGTTGCTAAGAATGGATCCTTTCTAGAGAAGGAGTTTCTCTCGAAAGAAGTAAATGGGAGGAAAGTAGAACTTGATTAGGTAAATGTACCTGCTCCCTTATTGGAAAGTAGTTCATCACAGAAACCGGTTTCTGTGAGACCTACACCAATTAGTGAGGAAGTTAATGATGATGATCATGAAACTTCAGATCAAGTTGTTACTGAACCTCGTAGATCAACCAGAGTAAGATCCGCACCAGAGTGGTATGGTAATCCTGTTCTGGAAGTCATGCTACTGGATCATGATGAACCTACGAATTATGAAGAAGCGATGGTGAGCCCAGATTCCGCAAAATGGCTTGAGGCCATGAAATCTGAGATGGGATCCATGTATGAGAACAAAGTGTGGACTTTGGTTGACTTGCCCAATGATCGGCAAGCAATTGAGAATAAATGGATCTTCAAGAAGAAGACTGATGCTGACAGTAATGTTACTGTCTACAAAGCTCGACTTGTTGCGAAAGGTTTTCGACAAGTTCAAGGGATTGACTACGATGAGACCTTCTCACCCGTAGAGATGCTTAAGTCCGGCCGAATCATGTTAGCAATTGCCACATTTTATGATTATGAAATATGGCAGATGGATGTCAAAACTGCATTCTTGAATGGATTTCTGGAAGAAGAGTTGTATATGATGCAACCGGAAGGTTTTGTCGATCCAAAGGGAGCTAACAAAGTGTGCAAGCTCCAGCGATCCATTTATGGACTGGTGCAAGCCTCTCGGAGTTGGAATAAACGCTTTGATAGTGTGATCAAAGCATTTGGTTTTATACAGACTTTTGGAGAAGCCTGTATTTACAAGAAAGTGAGTGGGAGCTCTGTAGCATTTATGATATTATATGTGGATGACATATTGCTGATTGGAAATGATATAGAATTTTTGGATAGCATAAAGGGATACTTGAATAAGAGTTTTTCAATGAAAGACCTCGGTGAAGCTGCTTATATATTGGGCATTAAGATCTATAGAGATAGATTAAGACACTTAATTGAACTTTCACAAAGCACAAACCTTGACAAAGTTTTGAAGAAGTTCAAAATGGATCAAGCAAAGAAAGGGTTCTTGCCTGTGTTACAAGGTGTGAAGTTGAGTAAGACTCAATGCCCGACCACTGTAGAAGATAGAGAGAAAATGGAAGATGTTCCCTATGCTTCAGCCATAGGCTCTATCATGTATGCAATGCTGTGTACCAGACCTGATGTGTGCCTTGCTATAAGTCTAGCAGGGAGGTACCAAAGTAATCCAGGAGTGGATCACTGGACAGCGGTCAAGAACATCCTGAAGTACCTGAAAAGGACTAAGGATATGTTTCTCGTTTATGGAGGTGACAAAGAGCTCATCGTAAATGGTTACGTTGGTGCAAGCTTTGACACTGATCCAGACGATTCTAAATCGCAAACCGGAACGTGTTTACATTGAACGGTGGAGCTGTCAGTTGGTGCAATTCTAAACAAAGCGTCATGGCGGGATGCACATGTGAAGCGGAGTACATAGCTACTTCGGAAGCAGCAAATGAAGGAGTCTGGATGAAGGAGTTCATATCCGATCTAGGTGTCATACCTAGTGCATCGGGTCCAATGAAAATCTTTTGGGACAATACTGGAGCAATTGCCTTAGCGAAGGAATCCAGATTTCACAAGAGAACCAAGCACATCAAGAGACGCTTCAATTCCATCCGGGATTTAGTCCAGGTGGGAGACATAGAAATTTGCAAGATACATACGGATCTGAATGTTGCAGACCCGTTGACTAAGCCTCTTCCACGAGCAAAACATGATTAGCACCAAAGCTCCATGGGTGTTAGAATCATTACTGTGTAATCTAGATTATTGACTCTAGTGCAAGTGGGAGACTGAAGGAAATATGCCCTAGAGGCAATAATAAAGTTATTATTTATTTCCTTATATCAAGATAAATTTTTATTATTCATGCTATTGTATTAACCGGAAACATAATACATGTGTGAATATATAGACAAACAGAGTGTCACTAGTATGCCTCTACTTGACTAGTTTGTTAATCGAAGATGGTTATGTTTCCTAACCATAGACATGAGTTGTCATTTGATTAACGGGATCACATCATTAGGAGAATGTTGTGATTGACATGACCCATTCCGTTAGCTTAGCACACGATCGTTTAGTATGTTGCTATTGCTTTCTTCATGACTTATACATGTTCCTATGACTATGAGATTATGCAACTCCCGTTTACCGGAGGAACACTTTGTGTGCTACCAAACGTCACAACGTAACTGGGTGATTATAAAGGTGCTCTACAGGTGTCTCCGAAGGTACTTGTTGGGTTGGTGTATTTCGAGATTAGGATTTGTCACTCCGATTGTCGGAGAGGTATCTCTGGGCCCTCTCGGTAATGCACATCACTTAAGCCTTGCAAGCATTGCAGGTAATGAGTTAGTTGCGGGATGATGTATTACTGAACGAGTAAAGAGACTTGTCGGTAACGAGATTGAACTAGGTATTGAGATACCGACGACCGAATCTCGGGCAAGTAACATACCGATGACAAAGGGAACAAAGTATGTTGAAATGCGGTCTGACCAATAAAGATCTTCGTAGAATATGTAGGAGCCAATATGAGCATATAGGTTCCACTATTGGTTATTGACCGGAGACGTGTCTCGGTCATGTCTACATAGTTCTCGAACCCGTAGGGTCCGCATGCTTAACGTTACGATGACAGTTTTATTATGAGCTTATGTGTTTTGATGTACCGAAGGTTGTTCGGAGTCCCGGATGTGATCACGGACATGACGAGGAGTCTCAAAATGGTCGAGACATGAAGATTGATATATTGGAAGCCTATGTTTGGATATCAGAAGTGTTCTAGGTGAAATAGTGATTTTTCCAGAGTACCGGAGGGGTTACCGGAACCCCCCGGAGGCTATTGGGCCTTATGGGCCCAAATGGAGGAAGAGGAGAGGCGGCCAAGGGGCAGCCGCGCGCCTCTCCCCACCCCCAGTCCGAATTGTACAAGGAGGGGGGCGGCGCCCCCCCTTTCCTTTCCCCTCTCTCCTCCTTCCCCCCAAGTCCTAATCCAACTAGGAAAAAGGAGGGGAGTCCTACTCCCGGTGGGAGTAGGACTCCTCCGGCATGCCTCCTCCTATGGCCGGCCGCACTCCCGTTGCTCCTTTATATACGGGGGCAGGGGGCACCCCAGAGACACAACAATTGATCATTGATCTCTTAGCTGTGTGCGGTGCCCCCCTCCACCATAGTACACCTCGATAATACTGTAGCGGTGCTTAGGCAAAGCCCTGCACCGGTAGAACATCAACATCGTCACCACGCCGTCGTGCTGACGAAACTCTCCCTCAACACTCGGCTGGATCGGAGTTCGAGGGACGTCATCGAGCTGAACGTGTGCTGAACTCGGAGGTGCCGTACGTTCGGTACTTGATCGGTCGGATCATGAAGACGTACGACTACATCAACCGCGTTGTGCTAACGCTTCCGCTTTCGGTCTACGAGGGTACGTGGACAACACTCTCCCCTCTCGTTGCTATGCATCATCATGATCTTGCATGTGCGTAGGATTTTTTTTAAAATTACTACGTTCCCCAACACTTTACACCAATATGACCTAAACGGTAGTGCCACAAATAAGTTGCACTATCATTATTAAACTTATATCTTGTGGCTTCAATACTATGTATATGTGTATCACTACTATCAAGATATAAGTGAAGCACTAGAGCAAAATTATCTAGCTCAAAAGATATAAGTGAAGCACATAGAGTATTCTAATAAATTCTGATTTATGTGTGTCTCTCCCCAAAATGTGTGTACAGCAAGTATGATTGTGTTAAACTAGAAATCAAAGACTCAAGTCATAAAAGACGCTCCAAGCAAAACACAAATCATGTGGTGAATAAAAATATAGCATCAAGTAAAGTTACCGATGGACGAAGACGAAAGAGGGGATGCCTTCCGGGGCATCCCCAAGCTTAGGCTTTTTGTTTTCCTTGAATTTTACCTTGGGGTGCCTTGGGAATCCCCAAGCTTAGGCTCTTGCCACTCCTTATTCCATAATCCATCAAATCTTTACCCAAAACTTGAAAACTTACAACACAAAACTCAACAAAAATCTCATGAGCTTCGTTAGTATAAGAAAACAAACCACCACTTAAGGTACTGTAATGAAATAATTCTTTATTTATATTGGTGTTAAATCTACTGTATTCCAACTTCTCTATGGTTCATACCCTCCGATACTAGCCATAGATTCATCAAAATAAGCAAACAACACACGAAAAACAGAATCTGTCAAAAACAGAACAATCTATAGTAATCTGTAGGTTTCAAATACTTCTGTAAGCCAAAAATTCTGAAATAAATTGGTGGACGTGAGTAATTTGTCTATTAATCATCTTCAAAAAGAATCAACCAAATCGCACTGTCCAGTAAAAAATGGCAGCAAATCTCGTGAGCGCTAAAGTTTCTGTTTTTTACAGCAAGATCGCAAAGACTTCCCCCAAGTCTTCCCAAAGGTTCTACTTGGCACAAACACTAATTACAAACATAAAACCACATCTAAATAGAATCTAGATGAATTACTTATTACTAAACAGGAACAAAAAATAATAAACAAAAATAAAATTGGGTTGCCTCCCAACAAGCGCTATCGTTTAACGCCCCTAGCTAGGCATTGATAATTTCAATGATGCTCACATGAAAGACAAGAATTGAAGCACAAAGAGAGCATCATAAAGCATGTGAAAAACACATTTAAGTCTAACATACTTCCTATGCATAGGCATCTTATAGGAAAACAAATTATCATGGCAAGCAAAAACTAGCATATGCAAGGAAGCGGAAAGAAACGATACCAATCTCAACATAACGAGAGGTAATTTAGTAACATGAAAATTTCTACAATCATATTTTCCTCTCTCATAATAATTACACGTGGGATCATAAGAAAATTCAACAAAATAGCTATCACATAAAATATTTTCAACACGATCCACATAAATGCGAAGTTGACACTCTTCCAAAATAGTGGGATTATCATTAACTAAAGTCATGACCTCTCCAAACCCACCTTTATCAGAAATTTCATAAGATTGAACATTCTCCAAATATGTGGGATCTAAAGTTGACACTCTTCGAAACCCAATTTCAATTATATTGAAAATACTATTATCAATCTCATACTCATCATGGGGCTTAAATAAATTTTGAAGATCAAAAGAAGACTCACCCCAATCATGATCATTGCAACAAGTAGTGGACATAGCAAAACTAGAATCCCCAAGCTTGAGGTTTTGCATATCCTTAACACAATTGACATTAAGAGAATTTATAATAATATCATTGCAATCACGCTTTTCATCGAAGGAACTATCAAGTATGGGTGCAATAGCAATGATCTCATGTTTAACATAAGGAACTATAGCAAATTCATCTTCATAAATATTGGCATCATGGCCACAAGAATAGCAAGCATCATGTTCATAAAGGGATATTTCAATCAAATCATTGGAATCATAATTATCTATAGATTCAAGCATATCATTATTTTCTTCCAAAGCAGCGGTCATTCTTTCAATAAATTATTTGACATAGACATTATGAGCATAGTTTTTATAGCAATATTTAAGTATGTCAAGATTTTCAGATTCATAGAGAGTAATATCATACTTTTCAATCAAAGAAGCAACTTCATAAGCACCCTTAAACGCAACAAATTCTTCAATTTGTTCGATATCGTAGTAACTATAAACACCCTTTGCATAAGAAGATAAGATTTCATTATCATTAAACTCACATAGGCAGGGGAGGTGTTTTTTAGTGTTCTTAGTAAAACAAGTAAAATCATAAATTTCACAAAGATTCCAAGCATAACACAGCAATCTGTTTATTTGATCCCATAGGAGTTTCCCTTTTTCAAACAAACGGTGACGCACAAAATGATTATGCTCATCTAAAAATTTCCCATCAACTAGGCTAGTTGGGGTTTCAGCACGAGTGCATAAGGATCGAAGATGATCCAAGTAGAACACTTTAAGTGGATCCATATCAATATATTTTTAGCAAGCAAAGATGCAAGCAAAATGGAAGGGACATGGAAACACAAACAAAGATACATACGGGAAGAAAGCAAAGAAAAGGCAAAGGTCAAGTGGGGGAGAGGAAAACAAGAGGCAAATGCCAAATAATGTAATGCGAGGGATAAGAGTTTGTGATGGCTACTTGGTATGTCTTGACTTGACTTGACTTGGCGTAGATCTCCCTGGCAACGGCGTAAGAAATCCTTCTTGCTACCTCTTGAGCACTGTGTTGGTTTTCCCTTGAAGAGGAAAGGGTGATGCAGCAAAGTAGCGTAAGTGTTTCCCTCAGTTTTTGAGAACCAAGGTATCAATCCAGTAGGAGACTACACGCAAGTCACCTCGCACCTACACAAACAAATAAGAACCTTGCAACCAATGCGATAAAGGGGTTGTCAATCCCTTCACGGCCACTTGAAAAAGTGAGATATGATAGAGATAATAAGATAAATATTTTTGGTATTTTTATGATATAGATTGAAAGTAAAGATTGCAAAGTAAAATAGATTGGAAACTTATATGATGGGAGATAGACCCGGGGGCCATAGGTTTCACTAGTGGCTTCTCTCAAGATAGCATAAGTATTACGGTGGGTAAACAAATTACTGTCGAGCAATTGATAGAAAAGTGCATACTTATGAGAATATCTAGGCATGATCATGTATATAGGCATCACGTCCGCGACAAGTAGACCGAAATGATTCTGCATCTACTACTATTACTCCACACATCGACCGCTATCCAGCATGCATCTAGAGTATTAAGTTCATTAGAACAGAGTAACGCATTAGGCAAGATGACATGATGTAGAGGGATAAACTCAAGCAATATGATATAAACCCCATCTTTTTATCCTCGATGGCAACAATACAGTACGTGCCTTGTTGCCCCTGATGTCACTGGGAAAGGACACCGCAAGATTGAACCCAAAGCTAAGCACGTCTCCCATTGCAAGAAAGATCAATCTAGTAGGCCAAACCAAACTGATAATTCGAAGAGA
This sequence comes from Triticum urartu, assembly GCF_003073215.2. Classification (NCBI taxonomy): domain Eukaryota; kingdom Viridiplantae; phylum Streptophyta; class Magnoliopsida; order Poales; family Poaceae; genus Triticum; species Triticum urartu. Next base: position 428,950,272 of record NC_053026.1, read on the forward strand.
CTTGCAAAGATAACAAATCATACATAAAAGATTTCAGGGAAGAATCAAATATTGTTCATAGATAATCTTGATCATAAACCCACAATTCATTGGATCTCGACAAACACACCGCAAAAAGAATTACATCGAATAGATCTCCAAGAAGATCAAGGAGAACTTTGTATTGAGATCCATAGAGAGAGAAGAAGCCATCTAGCTAATAACTATGGACCCGAAGGTCTGTGGTAAACTACTCACACATCATCGGAGAGGCTATGGTGTTGATGTAGAAGCCCTCCGTGATTGATTCCCCCTCCGGCGGAGCTCCGAAAAAGGCCTCAAGATGGGATCTCTTGGGTACAGAAGGTTGCGGCGATGGAAATAGGGTTTCGTGGTGCTCCTGGATGTTTTTGGGGTATATGGATATATATATAGGAGGAAGAAGTAGGTCGGTGGAGCTGCGAGGGGCCCACGAGGGTGGGGGCGCGCCCAGGGGGGCAGGCGCGCCTCCCTGCCTCGTGGCCTCCTTGCTCCTTTCTTGACGTCCACTCCAAGTCCCCTGTATCACGTTTGTTCCAACAATAACTCTCCCGAAGGTTTCATTCCGTTTGATATTCCTTTTCTGCGAAACACTGAAATATGCAAAAAAAGCAATTTGCACTGGGCCATAGGTTAGTAGGTTAGTCCCAGAAATAATATAGAAGTGTATAATAAAGCCCATTAAACATCCAAAACAGATAATATAATAGCATGAATCAAAAATTATGGATACGTTGGAGACGTATCGGCTTTCTCTAGGAACGCATTAAAATTCAGCGGAACAACAACATGGGCCATTTATCTACAATAACATAGACATGCAAAATACTATCAGGTACTAAGTTCATGATAAATTAAAGTTCAATTAATCATATTACTTAAGAACTCCCACTTAGATAGACATCCCTCTAATCATCTAAGTGATCACGTGATCCATATCAACTAAACCATGTCCGATCATCACGTGAGATGCAGTAGTTTTCAATGGTGAACATCACTATGTTGATCATATCTACTATATGATTCACGCTCGACCTTTCAGTCTTAGTGTTCCGAGGCCATATCTGCATATGCTAGGCTCGTCAAGTTTAAACCGAGTATTCTGCGTGTGCAAAACTGGCTTGCACCCATTGTATGTGAACGTAGAACTTATCACACCCGATCATCACGTGGTGTCTCGGCACGACGGACTGTAGCAACGGTGCATACTCAGGGAGAACACTTGTACCTTGAAATTTAGTGAGAGATCATCTTATAATGCTACCGCCGTACTAAGCAAAATAAGATGCATAAAGGATAAACATCACATGCAATCAAATAAGTGATATGATATGGCCATCATCATCTTGTGCCTTTGATCTCCATCTCCAAAGCACCGTCATGATCACCATCATCACCGGCTTGACACCTTGATCTCCATCGTAGCAACATTGTCGTCTCGCCAACTATTGCTTCCACGACTATCGCTACCGCTTAGTGATAAAGTAAAGCAATTACATGGCGATTGCAATTCATACAATAAAGCGACAACTATATGGATCTTGCCAGTTGCCGATAATTGTGTTACAAAACATGATCATCTCATACAACAATTTATATAATCACGTCACCATATCACATCACAACATGCCCTGCAAAAACAAGTTAGACGCCCTCTACTTTGTTGTTGCAAGTTTTACGTGGCTACTACGGGCTTTAGCAAGAACCGTTCTTACCTACGCATCAAAACCACAACGTGGTATAGTGATTGCTTTTTGATCTTCAGAAAGAACCCTGTTCATTGAATACGATTCAACTAAAGTTAGAGAAACAGACACCCGCCACCCACCCGTGTGCAAAGCACGTCAGTAGAACCAGTCTGGTGAACGCGGTCATGTATTGTCGGCCCAGGCCGCTTCATCCGACAATACCGCCGAATCAAGAAACAACTAGTGATGGCAAGCAATATGTATATACCCACGCCCACAACTCCTTTGTGTTCTACTCGTGCATATAACATCTATGCATAAACCTGGCTCAGATGCCACTGTTGGGCAACGCAGTATTTCAAAAAAATTCCTACGATCACGCAAGATCTATCTAGGAGATTGATACGTCTCCAACGTATCTATAATTTTTGATTGTTCATGCTATTATATTATTTGTTTTGGATGTTTAATGGGCTTTAATATGCACTTTTATATTATTTTTGGGACTAACTGATACGTCTCCAACGTATCTATAATTTATGAAGTATTCATGCTATTATATTATCAACCTTGTATGTTTTATATGCATTTATATGCTATTTTATATGATTTTTGGGACTAACCTATTAACCTAGTGCCTAGTGCCAGTTTCTATTTTTTCCTTGTTTTTGAGTTTTACAGAAAAGGAATATCAAACGGAGTCCAATTGACGTGCCAATTTTTGACGATTTTTTATGGACCAAAAGAAGACCCCGGAGTAAAAGAGTTGGGCCAGGAGAGTCCCGGGGCATCCACGAGGGTGGGGGGCGCCCTCCCCCCCCAGGCGTGTGGTCCTGCCTCGTGGACGCCTCGGGCACCTCCTTGACATGAGACCGACGCCAAAAATTTCTATAAATACAAAAACCTTGGAAAATTAACCTAGATCGGGAGTTCCGCCGCCAGAAGCCTCCGTAGCCACCAAAAACCAATCTAGGCCCTCTCTGGCACCCTGCCGGAGGGGGCCATCATCACCGGAGAGCATGGAGGAGGATCCCGGAGGGGCCATCATCACCATGAAGGCCAAGGACCAGAGGGGAACCTCTCCCCATCCAGGGGGAGGCCATGGAGGAGGAAGCACAAGGGGGAGAACCTCTCCTCCTCTCTCTTGGTGGCACCAGAGTGCCATCGAGAGGGGAATCATTGCCTCGGTGATCGTCTTCATCAACATCACCATCATCATCACCATCCTCATCTCATTTACGCGGTCCACTCTCCCGCAGCCCGCTGTAATCCTACTTGAACATGGTGCTTTATGCCACATATTATGATCCAATGTTGTGTTGCCATCCTATGATGTTTTGAGTAGATATCTTTTGTCTTTGGGCTGATTGATGATCTAGATTGGTATGAGTTGTATGTTTTACGTTGATGCTGTCCTATGGTGCCCTCAGTGTCGCGCAAGCGTGAGGGGTTCCCACTATAGGGTGTTGCAATACGTTCATGATTCACTTATAGTGGGTTGGTGAGTGACTGAAACACAAACCCGAGTAAGGGGGTTGTTGCATATGGGAATAAAGAGGACTTGATGCTTTAATGCTATGGTTGGGTTTTACCTTAATGATCTTTAGTAGTTGCGTATGCTTGCTAGAGTTCCAATCATAAGTGCATATGATCCAAGTAGAGAAAGTATGTTAGCTTATGCCTCTCCCTCATATGAAACTGCAATAGTGATTACCGGTCTTGTTAACGATTGCCTAGGACAATTCCGCACACCGATCCACCATTATTAGAAACTCGCTATTTATAATATTTAGTAATATATTCTAACTTTATGATAACAACACCTACTTTTATATTTTATCTCTCCGATATCATACAAAGTTATCCTCTTCATACCCACAACATAGTTTTATTACTCGTTGCTAGTTGGAAGCAAACGTTCGGTGTACGTAGAGTCGTATCAGTGGCAGATAGGGCTTGAGAGAATATTGATATTACCTTTAGCTCCTTGTGGGTTCGACACTCCATACTTATCACTTCCACCTTTGGAAATTGCTACGATGATTCCTTGTACTTGGGGATTATCAAGCTCTTTTCTGGCGCCGTTGTTGGGGAGCAATAGCGTGGGGTTGATATTCTCCTGTGTGCTTGTTTGCTTTCTTCACTAAGTAGATTTTGTTTTTCCTTTTTTGTTTCTGTTTAGTTGTGGGTGAAACATACAAAAAATGAAAAGAATGAAAATACAAAAAAAAATTACTTGCCTCTCATGCCTAAAAAGTTTTTCAAAAAGAGAAGTGATTGGAAAGTTATGCATTGAAGAAGTGAGGGTCGACCTTGAGCACTCGTGTTCATGCTCACGAAAACAATGTAGAATTTTTCATGGAAGTTTCTCTGTAAATAATTACCCCCTTACATATATCCATTGTATTATAGAAATAATGTGCCAAGCTTTGGTTTTAGAATGATTAGATTGCTTATTTACTACGTGCAGAACAAAAACAGAAACTTTGGCTGTAGCGCGTGATTTTACATTTTTTACTGGAAAGTCAAATGGGTCTGAAACTTTTTGAACATTCCTCCTGTATAAGTTTTTCAAAATTTTAAAAGTTATTTCATAATTTTTGGAGTTACAGAAATTTAATAAACCTTTAGATTACTACAGACTGTCCTGTTTTAGACAGATTCTGTTTTTCGTGTGTTGTTTGCTTATTTTTGATGAATCTATGGGTAGTATCGGGGGGTATGAACCATGGTGAAGTTGTAATACAGTAGATATAGTTATAATATGAAATTCGAATGAGTTTGCAACAGTACCTAAAGGTAGTGATTTGCTTTATTATACTAACAGATCTCACAAAGTTTTTGTTAAAGTTTTTTGTGGATGAAGTGTTTGAAGAACGAGGAGTTACCGATGTGAGAAGAATAAAGAGAGGCAAGAGCTCAAGCTTGGGGATGAGCAAGGAACCCCAAGTAAATATTCTAAGGATACTCAAGCATCTAAGCTTGGGGATGCCCCGGTTGGCATCCCATCTTTCTTCTTCAACAATTATCGGTATACCTCGGTTTTTGTTTCGTTCACATGATTTGCGTCCTTTGTGTTTTTTGTTATTCCTTTATGAACCATGCTAGTATGAGATAGCTCTTCATTGATTTATAGAATGATTCATGTGCTTCACTTATATCTTTTAAGTATGATCTTATAGAATTGCTCTTTGTGCTTCACTTAAATCTTTTGAGTATGGTTTTATAGAATGCTTCGTGTGCTTCACTTATACATTTTGAGCTTGGACATTGGTTAGTTTATATTAATTGTAGAAAGCTCCATGAACTTCACTTATATATTTTGGAGTATGAATAATACTATCATCTAAAGCGGGTTTGGAAGAGTGTCAACTCTAGGAACTAGTGATCCCGCTATTCCGAATGAGAAGAATTTTGCTTATGTGGAGAGTAGAAAATTTTCTATGCTTGTAGATCATGAAAATAATGCTTTATGTGATGGTTATATTGTTGAAATCATTCATTATGCTACTGAAAATTATTATGAGGGAGGAATACATGCTTGTAGGAGTGCAATAATATCAAGTTTTTCTCTCTATGTGCTTAAAGTTTTGAAGTTATACTTGTTTTTCCTTCCTATGCTAGTTGATTCTTGTTCCCATAAATTGTGTGCTCACAAAATACCTAGGCATAGGAAGTGGGTTAGGTTTAAATGTGCTAGTCATATTCTTCATGATGCTCTCTTTATGTTCAAGTCTTATCTTTCATGTGAGCATCATTGAAATCATCATGCCTAGCTAAAAGGCATTAAAGAAAAGCGCTTGTTGGGAGACAACACAATATTTACCCTTACTGTTTTTGTGTGTTTACATGATTAAGATACTGTAGTAATCATGTTTTATAGCTTTTGTTTCAATAAAGTGCCAAGTAAGACCTTTGGGAAGACTTGGGTGAAAGTTAATGTGATCTTGCTGTAAAAAACAGAAACTTTGCGCTCACGAGATTAGCTGCCATTTTTTACAGAAGAGTGTTTTGGTGATGATTCTTTTTCCAGAAGATTAATAGACAAATTCCTCATGTCCACCAATTTATTTCATAATTTTTTGAGTAGCACAAGTATGGTCTGTGTTCAGATCATTACAGACTGTTCTGTTTCTGACAGATTCTGTTTTCATTGCATAGTTTGCTTGTTTTCTAGTTTCTATGACTTATATTCCTCAATATAAATTATAGAAATGTTATGGTACAGTAGGCATTGTGTGATAACAATTACGATCTTTGTCTTTGACAGTACCAAGGTGAATGGTTTACTCTTTATCATACTAACCTATCTCACGAAGTTCCGTTAAGTTTTCAGTCACGACGTTGTAAAACGACGGCCAGTGAATTGTAATACGACTCACTATAGGGCGAATTCGAGCTCGGTACCCGGGGATCCTCTAGAGTCGACCTGCAGGCATGCAAGCTTGGGGATGCCCCGGAAGGCATCCCCTCTTTCGTCTTCAAAACTATCGGTATACCTTACTCGGAGCTATATTTTTATTCGTCACATGATATGTGTTTTGCTTGGAGCGTATTTTCAATTTTACTTTTTGTTTGAATAAAATCATTGGATCTGAATTGTTAAATGAAAAATAATCCTCCCATGGCTAGTTAATTATTTGACTACTCAGTGTCCTTCACTATTATCTTTTGGAGTAGTTTGTCATTTACTCACGCGCTTCACGTATATCCTATGAGTAAATGGTTGAATAATTGAATATCATAAATCTGAATTTATATATGTTTCATATGCTTATACCATGGGGAGTAATGACTTCGCATAGAATAAGTATATGTAGTAAACTTATGGAAAGTTAGCAAATGTAGAATTGGTCACTTGAACAATTCATGAAAGAATATTGAAGGAAGAGAGATTTCACATATAAATATACTATCTTGGACATCTTTTGTAACTGTGAGCACTCATTAAAATATGACATGCTAAAAGGTTGATGTCGGACAAGGAAGACAATGTAATGGGTTATGTTTTCTTATATCTAAAATAAAGTATATTTTCTTGAATCATCCAACATGTTGAGCTTGCTTTTCCCCCTCATGCTATCCAAATTCTTTGCACCAAGTAGAGATACTACTCGTGCTTCCAAACATTCCTTATACCAGTTTTGCCATGAGAGTCCACCATACCTACCTATGGATTGAGTAAGATCCTTCAAGTAAGTTGTCATCGGTGCATGCAATAAAAATTGCCCTCTAAATATGTATGATATATTAATGTGGAGAAAATAAGCTTTATACGATCTTGTGATGTGGAAGAAATAAAAGCGATGGACTACATAATAAAGGTCCATATCGCAAGTGGCAATATAAAGTGACGTTCTTTTGCATTAAGATTTTGTGCATCCAACCATAAAAGCGCATGACAACCTCTGCTTCCCTCTGCGAAGGGCCTATCTTCTATTTTTATCTTCTACCCTTATGCAAGAGTCATGGTGATCTTCACCTTTCCTTTTTACATTTTATCTTTTGGCAAGCACATTGTGTTGGAAAGATCCTGGTATATATATCCAATTGGATGTAAGTTATCATGAACTATTATTGTTGACATTACCCATGAGGTAAAAGGTTGGGAGGCGAATCTATAAGCCCCTATCTTTCTCTGTGTCCGATTAAAACTTTGAACCCATAAATATCACGTCAGTGTTAGCAATTGTGAAAGACTAAATGATAGTTGAGTATGTGGAGTTTGCTAAATCAAAGCTCTGACATAGACCCTTCCTGAAAATAAGATGAATTGCAATTGTTTGATGACTTAGAATATAGTTTGTTAGTTTCAAGAAAGTTTATGATCTATACTTTAACATGTGAATAGCTTGTTACTTGATCATGAAAAGTTTTATGAAGATGAGCTACTGTTATGATATATAATGATGTTATAAAAAGTGATTGAAACTATCATTGATGAAACTTATGCACTTGCTAGCATTCACACTTCATAAATTATTTCTTTTATCATTTACCTACTCGAGGACGAGCAGGAATTAAGCTTGGGGATGCTGATACGTCTCCAACGTATCTATAATTTATGAAGTATTCATGCTATTATATTATCAACCTTGGATGTTTTATATGCATTTATATGATTTTTGGGACTAACCTATTAACCTAGTGCCCAGTGCCAGTTTCTGTTTTTTTCCTTGCTTTTGAGTTTTACAGAAAAGGAATATCAAACGGAGTCCAATTGACGTGCCAATTTTTGACGATTTTTATGGACCAAAAGAAGACCCCAGAGTAAAAGAGTTGGGCCAGGAGAGTCTTGGGGCGTCCACGAGGGTGGGGGCGCACCCACCCCCCCAGGCGTGTGGTCCTGCCTCGTGGACGCCTCGGGCACCTCCTTGACGTGAGACCGATGCCAAAAATTTCTATAAATATAGAAATCTTGGAAAATTAACCTAGATCGGGAGTTCCGCTACCAGAAGCCTCTGTAGCCACGGTAAACCAATCTAGGCCCTCTCTAGCACCCTGCCAGAGGGGGCCATCATCATCGGAGAGCATGGAGGAGGATCCCAGAGGGGCCATCATCACCATGAAAGCCAAGGACCAGAGGGGGAACCTCTCCCCATCCAGGGGGGAGGCCATGGAGGAGGAAGCACAAGGGGGAGAACCTCTCCTCCTCTCTCTTGGTGCCACCTGAGTGCCATCGAGAGGGGAATCATCGCCGTGGTGATCGTCTTCATCAACATCACCATCATCATCACCATCCTCATCTCTTTTATGCGGTCCACTCTCCCGCACCCCGTTGTAATCCATACTTGAACATGGTGCTTTATGCAACATATTATGATCCAATGATGTGTTGCCATCCTATGATGTTTTGAGTAGATATCTTTTGTCTTTGGGTTATTGATGATCTAGATTGGTATGAGTTGTATGTTTTACGTTGATGCTGTCCTATGGTGCCCTCCGTGTCGCGCAAGCGTGAGGGGTTCCCGCTGTAGGGTGTTGCAATACGTTCATGATTCACTTATAGTGGGTTGGTGAGTGACTGAAACACAAACCCGAAAAGGGGGTTGTTGCGTATGGGAATAAAGAGGACTTGATGCTTTAATGCTATGGTTGGGTTTTACCTTAATGATCTTTAGTAGTTGCGGATGCTTGCTAGAGTTCCAATCATAAGTGCATATGATCCAAGTAGAGAAAGTATGTTAGCTTATGCCTCTTCCCCGTATGAAACTGCAATAGTGATTACCGGTCTTGTTAACGATTGCCTAGGACAATTCCACACACCGATCCACCATTATTACACACTCACTATTTATAATATTTAGTAATATATTCTAACTTTATGATAACAACACCTACTTTTATATTTTATCTCTCCGATATCATACAAAGTTATCCTCTTCATACCCACAACATAGTTTTATTTCTCATTGCTAGTTGGAAGCAAACGTTCGGTGCACGTAGAGTCATATCAGTGGCAGATAGGGCTTGAGAGAATATTGATCTTACCTTTAGCTCCTTGTGGGTTCGACACTCCATACTTATCACTTCCACCTTTGGAAATTGCTATGATGATTCCTTGCACTTGGGGATTATCACTAACCTATTAACCGGTGGCCTAGTGCTAGTTTCTTTTTTTTTTGCCTATTTCAGTGTTTCGCGGAAAAGGAATATCAAACAAAACGAAACCTTCGCCGGGATCTTTCTTGGAACAAACGTCATCCAGGAGACTTGGAGTGGAAGTCAGAGACGCAATGAGGCAGCCACGAGGCAGGAGGGCGCGCCCAGGGGGTAGGCGCGTCCCCACCCTCGTGGGCCCCTCGTAGCTCCACCGACGTACTTCTTTCGCCTATATATACTCTTATACCCTAAAAATATCTAGGAGAGCCACGAAACCACTTTTCACCGCCACAACCTTCTGTACCCGTGAGATACCATCTGGGGCCTTTTCCAGCGATCTGCCGGAGGGGGAATCGATCACGGAGGGCTTCTACATCAACACCATAGCCTCTCCGATGATGTGTGAGTAGTTTACCATAGACCTTCGGGTCCATAGTTATTAGCTAGATGGCTTCTTCTCTCTCTCTTTGGTTCTCAATACAAAGTTCTCCTCGATGTTCTTGGAGATCTATTTGATGTAATATTCTTTTGCGGTGTGTTTGCCGAGATCCGGTGAATTGTGGATTTATGATCAAGCTTATCTATGAACAATATTTGGTTCTTCTATGAATTATTATATGCATGATTTGATATCTTTGCAAGTCTCTTCGAATTATCGGTTTAGTTTGGCCTACTAGATTGATCTTTCTTGCAATGGGAGAAGTGCTTAGCTTTGGGTTCGATCTTGCGGTGTCCTTTCCCAGTGACAATAGGGGCAGCAAGGCACGCATTGTATTGTTGCCATCGAGGATAAAAATATGGCGTTTATATCATATTGCTTGTGTTTATCCCTCTACATCATCTCATCTTACCTAAAGCATTAATCTGTTCTTATGAATTTAATACTCTAGATGCATGCTAGATAGCGGTCGATGTGTGGAGTAATAGTAGTAGATGCAGAATCGTTTTGGTCTACTTAACACGGACGTGATGCCTATGTTCATGCTCATGCCTAGATATTCTCATAACTATGCGCTTTTCTATCAATTGCTCGGCAGTAATTTGTTCACCCACCGTAATACATGCTATCATGAGAGAAGCCACTAGTGAAACCCATGGGCCCCGGGTCTATTTTATATCATTTAAGTTTCCGATCTACAATTCTAGTTTAATATTTATTTTATTTTGCAATCTTTACTTCTCAATCTATCAAACAAAAATACCAAAAATATTTATCTTATTATCTTGATCAGATCTCACTTCTGCAAGTGGCCATGAAGTGATTGACAATCCCTTTATCGCGTTGGTTGCAAGGTTCTTGATTGTTTGTGCGGGTACTGGGCGACTTGCGTGTAATATCCTACTGGATTGATACCTTGGTTCTCCAAAACTGAGGGAAATACTTACGCTACTTTGTTGCATCACCCTTTCCTCTTCTAGGGAAAACCAACGCATGCTCAGGAGGTAGCAGAGATGCATAGCAACATGAGAGGAGAGTGTGTCTATGTACCCTCTTAGACCGAAAGCAAGAGTGTTGAATAACGCGGTTGATGTAGTTGAACGTCTTTGCGATCCAACCGATCAAGTACCGAACGCACGACACCTCCACGATTTGCACATGTTCAGCTCAGTGACGTCCCTCAAACTCTAGATCCAGCTGAGGCCGAGGGAGTGTTTTGTTAGCACGACGGCGTGTTGATGGGGATGATGAAGTTACCGACGCAGGGCTTCGCCTAAGCACTACGACAATATGACCGAGGTGGAAATCTGTGGAGGGGGGCACCGCACATGGCTAAGAAATCTACTTGTGTGTCTATGGGGTGCCCCCTTCCCCTGTATATAAAGGAGTGGAGGAGGGGGGCGGCCGGCCTCATGGGGTGCGCCCCAAGGGGGGAATCCTACTCCTACTAGGAGTAGGTTCCCCCCTTTCCTAGTCCAACTAGGAGGGGAAGGAAAGGGATGAGGGAGAGAAGGAAAGCGGGCCGGCCCCCCACCCAATTCGGATTGGGCTTGGGGGACGCGCCCCTTGATGTCTACTACACAACTGTGACCCCCCCCCCCCCGCCCGATTTGACCGTACACTAATCATACACGCAAACGTGTACGATCAAGATCACAGACTCATGGGAAGATATCACAACACAACTCTAAAAATAAAATAAGTCATACAAGCATCATATTACAAGCCATGGGCCTCGAGGGCTCGAATACAAGAGCTCGATCATAGACGAGTCAGCGAAAACAACAATATCTGAGTACAGGCATAAGTTAAACAAGTTCGCCTTAAGAAGGCTATCACAAACTAGGATACATATCGAAAGAGGCACAGGCCTCCTACCTGGGATCCTCCTAAACTACTCCTGGTTGTCGTCAACGGCCGACACGTAGTAGTAGGCACCTCCAGTGTAGTAGGAGTCGTCATCGGCGCTGGCGTCTGGCTCCTAGACTCCATCGTCTGGTCGCAACAATCGGGTATAGGAAGGGGGAAAAGGGGGAGCAAAGAAACCGTGAGTAGTCATCCAAAGTACACGCAAGCAAGGAGCTACACTACATATGTATGCATTGGTATCAAATGGAAAAGGGTAGCATCTGTGGACTGAACTGCAGAATGCCAGAATAAGAGGGGGATAGCTAGTCCTATCGAAGACTACGCTTCCGGCAACCTCCATCTTGCAGCATGTAGAAGAGAGTAGATGGTAAGTTCACCAAGTAGCATTGCGTAGCATAATCCTACCTGGCGATCCTCTCCTCGTCGCCCTGTTAGAGAGCAATCACCGGGTTGTATCTGGCACTTGGAAGGGTGTGTTTTATTGAGTAACCGATTCTAGTTGTCATAAGGTCAAGGTACAACTCCAAGTCGTCCTATTACCGAAGATCACGGCTATTCGAATAGATTAACTTCCCTATAGGGGTGCACCACATTTCCCAACATGCTCGATCCCCTTTGTCCGGACACACTTTCGTGGGTCATGCCCGGCCTCAGAAGATCAACACGTCACAGCCCTACTTAGGCTCAACAGAGAGGTCAGCACGCCGGTCTAAATCCTATGGCGCAGGGGTCTGGGCCCATCGCCCATTGCACACCTGCACGTTGCGAATGCGGCCGGTGAGCAGACCTAGCCTCCCTTATACAAGAGCAGGCATTCCAGTCCAACCCGGCGCGCGCCGCTCAGTCGCTGACGTCACGAAGGCTTCGGTTGATACCACAACGTCGAGTGTCCATAACTGTTTCCGCGTAGTTGGTTAGTCCGTATAGGCCAGTGGCCAGACTCAGATCAAATACCAAGATCTCGTTAAGCTTGTTATTTTGAAATAACCATGGACGCCGACCAGGGCCAGGCCCACCTCTCTCCTAGGTGGTCTCAACCTGCCCTGTCGCTCCGCCACAAAGTAACAGTCGGGGGCCGTCGGGAACCCAGGCCCACCTCTACCGGGATGGAGCCACCTGCCCCTTCAGCCCCCATCTCCGAACAGTATCATAAGTAATGTAACAGTATAAAGTATATAGCATATGCCCGTGATCACCTCCCGAGTGATCACGGCCCGATAGTATAGCATGGCAGACATACAAGAATGTAGGTCCACTGATGATAAACTAGCATCCTATACTAAGCATTTAGGATTGCAGGTAAGGTATCAACAACTGTAGCAACAATGACAGGCTATGCAACAGAATAGGATTAACCAAAAGCAGTAACATGCTACACTACTCTAATGCAAGCAGTAGAGAGAGAATAGGCGATATCTGGTGATCAAGGGGGAGGGCTTGCCTGGTTGCTCTGGCAAGGAGGGGTCGTCATCGATGTAGTCGATCACAGGGGTACCGACAGCGGTCTCGTGGTCTACCGGAAAGAAGTAACAGAGGGGAACACAATAAATAATAGAGCAACAAAGCATCATAAAGCATAACATGGCAATATGTGGTGCTAGAGGTGACCTAACGCAGCACTAGGTGATACCGGCAAAGTGGGGAAACATCCGGGAAAGGATTCTCGATGTTTTGCATTTTCAGACAAACAAACCAGAGGTGGATTGTTGCATATTCACTATGCTAGGTACGTGTGGCGGACGAACAGATTTCATATTCAGATTCGTCCCGTCGTTCTGAGCAACTTTCATGTATAAAACTTTTTCATCTGAGTTACGGTTTATTTTCTATGATTTATCAAAGTCTTATGCATTTTTTAAATTTATTTAATTAATTAAATTGAACATTATCCAGAACAGTGAAATGTGATGTTAGCATGACACCACCATGACATCAGCAGGTCAAACCCGGTTGACCAGAGTCAAACTTGGCATGTGGGTCCAGTGAGACCCACCTGTCATAGACTAACATGTTAATTAGGGTTTAATTAAGTAGGATTAATTAAGTTTAATTAAACTAGATTAATTAATTAAGTTAATTAATTAATTAACTAATTAATAATAATTATTATTTATTTAATTTTTTTGCTTTTCTTTTTCGTTCTAAAAGGGGACGGGCCCCAGTGGTCAGTGACACACACCATAGCTGGGCGCCCCGTAATGGGCTAACGGGTGCGAGCGATCCCCTGATTGGCCCCGGGCACCGGTGGGGGCGGAGGAGAGCTCCGGCCAGAGCGGCCAGGGAGTGCCGGGCGCAGCTGGGGGAGGTAGCGGGCGGCAGCGGGAGAGGAGGCAGTCGCGTGGGGAGACTAGAGCAGCGCATCGGAGCAGTCGGCGGCGGCAGCGCAACAGAGATGAAGCAGCAGTGGCGGCGACAGTTATGGCTGCACGGGAGCGCCAGAGCGAGGCGCATGGCGCGCAGGTCAGCAGAGGGGGCGACGTGGCCATGGCGAGCGCGAGGTGCGAGCGCGAGCGGCATGGGGCGTTGGCGCGGGGTCGAGCACGGCAGGGGGCAGCGGCGGGGTGTGCGCCCGCTGGGAGGGCGGCGGGCGCGCGATGGGTGCGGTCGCCGTTGTGGATGACTGTGGCTGGGCTGCAGCCGCGGCAGCAGAAGTAGGAGGAGCATAGTGGGGAGGCGGTGACCGCAGCAGGAGCAGGGGATGGCCACGGCACGGGACGAGTGGCGCGAGGAAAGGGGGCGGCCAGAGCCCGCATGGGACGACGGCGCACGTTCGGGGCCCGGTCGGTGGGATGAGCACGGTGCGGACACGTTTGATAGAGAGGGGGAAGGGGATCGGGGTCTCACCCCCGTTGCAGGGGATCAGACGTCGAGGCTTGGGGAAGCCGGTCGGGGACGTGGACGAGGACGGCGTGCGACGGGGCTTCAGCGAGGTGGGCACTCCGGGCGGCGGCGGCAGGTTGGGGAGGATGCGCCTGGTGTTGGCCGATCCAGATCGAGGGAAACAGGGGAGTGGGAGGGTGCGAGGGGAGTGGGGAAAGTGGGGTGCGATGCTAGGGTTTGGTTCTGTGGGGGGTATGTGTAGGCCAGGGGTGAGCCGGCCGGATTGGAACATGGCCCAAATGGGCCGGGGGAACCCCTTTGCTTTTCTATTTTATTTTTCTGTTTAGTTTTTCTTTTCTTTTATTTATTTTGTTTCCTTTTATTTTTGTTTTAGCAAAATACCAAAATGGCACCTAATTTGATGTTATCAAATATGCCACTGCCATGTTAACTTGCTACCCAAGCTAAAATGGCACCTAAGTTTTAAGCGCATAGGCAATCATTCATTGCCTGGTACGAAATGTGAAAGGGGTTCAGAGCAATGGGAATAAATATTGCATCTGATACCAGAATAGATCACTAGGCAGGTGGCCCGTGAACTTCATAGAATGTCAAGCTCTAGGAATAATTTTGGAAACAGGGGTGTGCAGAGGAATCAGGTTTCGATCCTAGGACCTGTGGGTTATGGGCCCACCATGTGAGTTAACGGTAGGAAGGGCGGTGATGTCTTGTATAACCATGTAGGCAAGACATGTCAGCGGATAGCCTGTCAGTTATGCCGGAAACAACGTCGGTACCAAGGGCGAGGGACGAAGAGAACCATATCCCTGCTCGTTGAACGAGGCGGACCAATAGGCAAAGTTCTCGTCCATCGATGGTTACCAGAATGTCATCAACAATAGTAACAGGGTCTTACCGACACGATTGTGCACCTAGGTGTTTACATAATTAGAAGAATATTACTGCTTAGATCATATAGATCACCGGAAAGGTTAAACAAACCAATGTAAAGGAAATGTGAGCATCAGATTAACAGAACAATGGAAAGGAAAATGTGTTTAAACACATATTTCAAGGGTATATCCTTCCCAAGGACAAGCAGAGCATGATATCCATGACAGGATATAATGTAGAAAACTCTTCAGGTAAGGAGAGAAATTTCATGACATTGCCCATACAACGGTGTTTGGATAATTTCTAAATAAAAGTTCAGCATTGTGGTTCGAATGTTCTTATTGAAAATCTAAGTACCACAGACATGCTTCAAGATAGCATTGACATGGTCTTTAAGCAAGGATCGAACTTGGATACACAAAGGATTCATCAGGAACAACATATAGAATAAGTCTTACGATTTCCTCATGGAAGAATGGTTAACCTTGCTAAATAGGAAACTGATAACAATAGGTCCTCCAGCCAGGTGTGCTAGGCATGACATCACCTTACCGATATATAAGGACCAACGTTATAACTCTTGGAAATATGTTCCAACCATCATATCAGACCGAGATTCGGATCTGATTGGGGTCAGGATACCTCAGACTCAGGATGCCTGAGAAGAAAAAGTTGCGACACAAATTGATGAGAAGACATCGTAATATTCTCGGGAAATGAACTATGGAAGCGAGTTCCGATACAAGAGTTCATTAGTAAACCATGGAGAGAATGAGGAGGTGGCTAATGATCTCAGCGACAAGTCATTGTGATTTCCAAAAGATGTATTTCCACAATTATGTGAACAAGGTGATAACATTTGTCGGATCAAATGATATAAGGAGGTATGCTCAAGGAAAACATACACAATTAAACATTGGTTGAAAAGTGCACCCGAAATATGGGCTTAGGTAGTACGATCAATGTTAGAATGGTGATTCGATAACCAATGGTCTAAGAATGAAATATCGACCATTAACTTCAAGGCAATATGGTTGCTAGAAGTTTTGAAGTCGCACGTCATAGTTCAATTGCCGGTTATCCGGTTAGAAATAACACGGGGAGCAAGGAAGAATGGTGATGGTGAGAAGTATCACTATAGCAAGAATTAATAGCTGGAGCAATTCTCTCAACATCCTTGACATAAAAGATGGTAATACTCCAAGATAGAATCCTAATATAAGTTGGATAGGAAGGAACTCTAGGTGCAACACAAAACGTGAACAAGTTTGGTGTCAGAGTGAATGCAAGAATGTTGTCCATGTTAATAAAAATCAACGAGGGGATAAGGATGGCATTTCTCATCATGAATTCAATTGATATCTTGGAAGAGCTCAGAATGCTGATGATGATCACGACACATTTTTCGAGAGATCTCATGAAGATGTAATCAATCGGCGATGACATCAAGTCAAAGGAATGATGAAGCAAAAGGTTATTGGAACCAATGATAGGACACTTACTCAAAATCAAGTTTGTTGTTCAAGGCGAAATGATATGACAAGGAAGATCGACGTAGGGTTAGCTCATCATCGGAAATTCTGCTCCGCGAAGGACCATGTAGCACAATAAAATTTTAGTATGATAATGATATAGCCAAACAGGCTAGGAATGGCGTGATCGGGTACAAACTCGCAAGTAAAGAAGATTACTAAGAGTTGTTTAATCGCGATGCGGACTCGATTCAGTTATCGGTGTCCTTGAGGGTTTAATAACTCAAAGCCCGTGAAAATTTTGGAATCAGTGAGAATGTAGTACTTGACGAAGAACTCATAAGAAGTTATGCAGTTCCGTGACAATCTCGAGATACCAGGGGGCAATACTCGACGACAGACCAAGGTAAAGGTTGGATAGGTGTATTGATCCACAGAAGACAAGTGCTTAAACTTTGCCCGAGAAATGGGATCAAACAAGAACATATGGTCAGAACCATGATTGCAAAGGATCAATTCACCGATACCAAAGGATATTAAATCAAGGAAATAGTTATTATTACAAGAAGCTTTCATGATAGGATCTACATCGTGCCCATGGGCATGAACACAAAGTTCAAGGTCGACTCCCACTTCTTCAATGTATAACCTTCCATTCACCTCTCATATTTTGAAAATGACATTAGTTGTTGAAAGTTTTTACCTGGTGCAATACCAGATAAGTATGACCCCTGAAATCTTTCGGGTTCACATGGATTAGGGAAGGCGTAGGTCCAACCCATCAGGGCACCTTAGGAACATATACTACAAACTTCGGAGTAGATAATATAAGTTTGAAAGTAGAGCATGGTTCACAAAGAAGAGGATACAATTTACCAAAGGCATTATATATCCAAGGAGAGGCTCACAAGTTTAATGAATATGAAGGACGGTGTCGGACAAAATCCAACAAAGGATCTGGTGGTCCATAAGGGGTCTGATGTGAGCATCGATACACAACTAGAGGAAAAAGAATGCAAGGAGTTCAAATTATAGAAATAGCTGACTAACTCAAAGCTCAAATGCGAAGGAATTACGAATTCCAAGACAAGGGATCAGAAGCAATGCTCTGATTAGGGATGGATAAGTTGTATAGCCTTAGGGGTACAATCAATGGCAAATTTATTGGTCGAGATCCAGCTCATGTTTAAAATGGTGTCTGAGTCGGAAGGATAATTATAGCATCTGGTTAAGGATTGCGAGCATTCACACTTATTGAATCAATGGGCTCAAAATGATAGTGGCAAAGGATGCCAATAAGATTACTATTCTTATGGGATTAACCATAATGCAAGCAAGCAAGAATTTCAAGAGCAATAAGCTGCTGAGGATTTTCGGAAGATCAAATAGTATTTCGAAGACTTTGGTGAAACACATGAACAATTGGGGATGAATGGATACTCAGTAAGTGCAAGAATTATCCATAGGGGTATTCAGGTGGCTTAGAACTGCAAGGCAGTAGGCACAAAGTTTTCTCAGAGCAATAGAGAGAATATCGGGGTATCTTGTAATAACAAGATCAATTCAGAGTAATTGTATGAACAACAAGTGTATGTCGTTATCCATATGGATATATCGGTATCAGGGAATTGAAAAATCAAAGGGCACAAGGGTCTCGGGAATGATCGAAGAGTATCTTCAATATCTTCTGGGGAAGCAGTCGATCGTCTGGAATGAAGGGGATCTTCGGGTGGATGTGATCGCGAGATCCTAAAGTTAGATTTTAGCAAAATCATTTAACCCAAATAGTAGAGAGATCAGATTCCCGGAGCATAGATCGACGAGTAAAAGATCCTAATACCACCCAAATGGCGACGTGGGCCCATGGGCTGCACATCCATGTTAGTAAAACAGTTTTCATCGACTAGACTCAACTTCGACCAAGGAGTGTGGAAGGGGGATTCCTACAGGCAGTTGGCTCCGATACCAACTTGTGACCCCCCCCCCCCCGCCCGATTTGACCGTACACTAATCATACACGCAAACGTGTACGATCAAGATCAGGGACTCACGGGAAGATATCACAACACAACTCTAAAAATAAAATAAGTCATACAAGCATCATATTACAAGCCATGGGCCTCGAGGGCTCGAATACAAGAGCTCGATCATAGACGAGTCAGCGGAAGCAACAATATCTGAGTACAGAGATAAGTTAAACAAGTTCGCCTTAAGAAGGCTAGCACAAACTGGGATACATATCGAAAGAGGCGCATGCCTCCTGCCTGGGATCCTCCTAAACTACTCCTGGTCATCGTCAGCGGCCTACACGTAGTAGTACTCACCTTCAGTGTAGTAGGAGTCGTCATCGGCGCTGGCGTTTGGCTCCTGGACTCCATCGTCTGGTCGCAACAATCGGGTATAGGAAGGGGGAAAGGGGGAGCAAAGCAACCGTGAGTACTCATCCAAAGTACTCGCAAGCAAGGAGCTACACTACATATGTATGCATTGGTATCAAATGGAAAAGGGTAGCATATGTGGACTGAACTGCAGAATGCCAGAATAAGAGGGGGATAGCTAGTCCTATCGAAGACTACGCTTCCGGCAACCTCCATCTTGCAGCATGTAGAAGAGAGTAGATGGTAAGTTCACCAGGTAGCATCGCGTAGCATAATCCTACCCGGCGATCCTCTCCTCGTTGCCCTGTTAGAGAGCGATCACCGGGTTGTATCTGGAACTTGGAAGGGTGTGTTTTATTAAGTAACCGATTCTAGTTGTCATAAGGTCAAGGTACAACTCCAAGTCATCCTGTTACCGAAGATCACAGCTATTCAAATAGATTAACTTCCCTGCAGGGTTGCACCACATTTCCCAACACACTCGATCCCCTTTGTCTGGACACACTTTCCTGGGTCATGCCCGGCCTCGGAAGATCAACACGTCGCAGCCCTACCTAGGGTCAACAGAGAGGTCAGCACGCCGGTCTAAATCCTATGGCGCAGGGGTCTGGGCCGATCGCTCATTGCACACCTGCACGTTGCGAACGCGGCCGGTGAGCAGACCTAGCCTCCCTTATACAAGAGCAGGCATTCCAGTCCAACCCGGCGCGTGCCGCTCAGTCGCTGACATCACGAAGGCTTCGGCTGATACCACGACGTCGAGTGCCCATAACTATTTCCGCGTAGTTGGTTAGTGCATATAGGCCAGTGGCCAGACTCAGATCAAATACCAAGATCTCGTTAAGCTTGTTATTTTGAAATAACCGGGGACGCCGGCCAGGGCCAGGCCCACCTCTCTCCTAGGTGGTCTCAACCTGCCCTGTCACTCTGCCACAAAGTAACAGTCGGGGCCCGTCGGGAACCCAGGCCCACCTCTACCGGGATGGAGCCACCTGCCCCTTCAGCCCCCATATCCGAACAGTATCATAAGTAATGTAACATTATAAAGTATATAGCATATGCCCGCGATCACCTCCCGAGTGATCATGGCCCGATAGTATAGCATGGCAGATGTACAAGAATGTAGGGCCACTGATGATAAACTAGCATCCTATACTAAGCATTTAGGATTTCAGCTAAGGTATCAACAACTGTAGCAACAATGACATGCTATGCAACAGAATAGGATTAACCGAAAGCAGTAACATGCTACACTACTCTAATGCAAGCAGTAGAGAGAGAATAGGCGATATATGGTGATAAAGGGGGAGGGCTTGCCTGGTTGCTCTGGCAAGGAGGGGTCGTCATCGATGTAGTCGATCACAAGGGTACCGACAGCGGTCTCGGGGTCTACCGGAAAGAAGTAACAGAGGGGAACACAATAAATAATAGATAAATCAAAGCATCACAAAGCATAACATGGCAATACGTGGTGCTAGAGGTGAGCTAACGCAGCACTAGGTGATACCGGCAAAGGGGGAAACATCCGGGAAAGGATTCCCGGTGTTTCGCGTTTTCGGACAGACGAATCGGAGGTGGATTTTTGCATGTTCGCTATGCTAGGGACATGTGGCGGACGAACGGAATTCGTATTCAGATTCGTCTCGTCGTTCTGAGCAACTTTCATGTATAAAACTTTTTCATCCGAGTTACGGTTTATTTTCTATGATTTATCAAAGTCTTATGCATTTTTTAAATTTATTTAATTAATTAAATTGAGCATTATCCAGAATAGTGAAATGTGATGTTAGCATGACACCACCATGACATCAGCAGGTCAAACCTGGTTGACCAGAGTCAAACTTGGCATGTGGGTCCAGTGAGACCCACCTGTCATAGACTAACATGTTAATTAGGGTTTAATTAAGCAGGATTAATTAAGTTTAATTAAACTAGATTAATTAATTAAGTTAAGTAATTAATTAACTAATTAATTAATAATATTATTTTATTTATTTATTTATTTAATTTTTTGCTTTTCTTTTTCGTTCTAAAAGGGGCCGGGCCCTAGTGGTCAGTGACACACACCACAGTTGGGCGCCCCGTAACGGGCTAATGGGTGCGGGCGATCCCCCGATTGGCCCCGGGCACCGGTGGGGGCGGAGGAGAGCGCCGGCCAGAGCGGCCAGGGAGCGCCGGGCGCAGCTGGGGGAGGTAGCGGGCGGCAGCGGGAGAGGAGGCACTCGCGTGGGAAGACTAGAGCGGCACAGCAGAGCAGTCGGCGGCGGCTGCGCAGCAGAGATGAAGCAGCAGCGGCGGTGACAGTTGCGGCTGCACGGGAGCGCCAGGGCGAGATGCATGGCGCGCAGGCCAGCTGCGGGGGGCGGCATGGCCATGGCGAGCGCGAGGTGCGGGCGCGAGCGGCGCGGGGAGCGCGCGGGGGCGCAGTTAGAGCGGTCTGCGGCTGGGCGAGAGCGTACGGGGCGTGGGGCGTTGGCGCGGGGTCAAGCACAGCAGGGGGCAGGGCGGGGTATGCACCCGCTGGGCGGGCGGCAGGCGCACGATGGGTGCGGTCGCCGCGGTGGATGACTGCGGCTGGGGTGCAGCCGCGACAGCAGAAGCAGGAGGAGCAGAGTGGGGAGGCAGTGACCGTAGCAGGAGCAGGGGATGGCCACGGCGCGGGACGAGCGGCGCGAGGAAAGGGGGCGGCCAGAGCCCGCATGGGACGACGACGCACGTTCAGGGCCCGGTCGGTGCGACGAGCACGGCGAGGACACGTTCGACAGAGAGGGGGAAGGGGATCGGGGTCTCACCCCCATTGCAGGGGATCAGACATCGAGGCTTGGGGAAGCTGGTCGAGGAGGTGGATGAGGACGGCGTGCGACAGGGCTCCGGTGAGGTGGGCACTCCGGGCGGCGGCGTCGGCAGGTTGAGGAGGATGCGCCTGGTGTTGGCCGATCCAGATCAAGGGAAACAGGGGAGTGGGAGGGTGCGAGGGGAGTGGGGAAAGTGGGGTGCGATGCTAGGGTTTGGTTCAGTGGGGGTATGTGTAGGCCAGGGGTGAGCCGGCCTGATTGGA
This sequence comes from Triticum urartu, assembly GCF_003073215.2. NCBI lineage: Eukaryota > Viridiplantae > Streptophyta > Magnoliopsida > Poales > Poaceae > Triticum > Triticum urartu. The sequence continues at coordinate 428,972,510 of NC_053026.1, forward strand.
ACATGGCCCAAATGGGCCGGGGGAACCCCTTTGCTTTTCTATTTTATTTTTGTGTTTAGTTTTTCTTTTCTTTTATTTATTTTTGTTTTAGAAAAATACCAAAATGGCACCTAATTTGATGTTATCAAATATGCACTGCCACATTAACTTGCTACCCAAGCTAAATTAGTTTTGTAATTATTTAATATTTAAAAGTATTTAAATAAAAGTTTTCGCTACTCTTTTATGCATCTAATAGTATTTAAACATTTTATAAAAGTGTGGTTTCTTCAACACAATCACCTTTGCATTAATTGGCAGAACCCGAACATTTTGGTTTTAATATTTGAAAATCCTTACCATTTGACTTGTTTTTGACTTTTGACTTCAAACGAGATTGAATCATTGTGAGTTTAACAACAGTAATCGTGGTGACGTGTCATCATTAACAGGGAATTACTGTAGCTTAATTACCCGGGCGTCACAACAACCTTCTTCTTGTAGACGTTGTTGGGCCTCCAAGTGCAGAGGTTTGTAGGACAGTTGTAGGATCTAGAAGTAGATGTGTCTAGGGGGGGGGGGGTGATTAGACACTTAGTGCTAAAGTTGCAATTTTTACGCCTTTTTGGTTTGAGTGGAGTTTTAGGCACAATTTCAACATACACAATACATATCAAGCAAGCATGCAAAGAGTATATGAGGAGCGGAATGTAAAGCATGCAACTTGCAAGAATGTAAGGGGAAGGGTTTGGAGAATTCAAACGCAATTGGAGACACGGATGTTTTTCCCGTGGTTCGGATAGGTGGTGCTATCCTACATCCACGTTGATGGAGACTTCCAACCCACGAAGGGTAACGGTTGCGCGAGTCCACGGAGGGCTCCACCCATGAAGGGTAATGGTTGCGCGAGTCCACGGAGGGCTCCACCCACGAAGGGTCCACAAAGAAGCAACCACCCACGAAGGGTCCACGAAGAAGCAACCTTGTCTATCCCACCATGGCCATCGCCCACGAAGGACTTGCCTCACTAGCGGTAGATCTTCACAAAGTAGGCGATCTCCTTGCCCTTACAAACTCCTTGGTTTCAACTCCACAATCTTGTCGGAGGCTCCCAAGTGACACCTAGCCAATCTAGGAGACACCACTCTCCAAGAAGTAACAAATGGTGTGTAGGTAATGAACTCCTTGCTCTTGTGCTTCAAATGATAGTCTCCCCAAACACTCAACTCTCTCTCATAGGATTTGGATCTGGTGGAAAGAAGGTTTGAGTGGAAAGCAACTTGGGGAAGCTAGAGATCAAGATTCATATGGTAGGAATGGAATATCTTGGTCTCAACACATGAGTAGGTGGTTCTCTCTCAGAACATATGAGTTGGAATGATGTGTGTGTTCTGATGGCTCTCTCACAGAATGAAGAGGAGGTGGAGGGGTATATATAGCCTCCACACAAAATCCAACCGTTACACACATTTACCAATCTCGGTGGGACCGAATCAACAAACTCGGTCGGACCGAAAAGGTAAAGCTAGTGACCATTAGAGATTTTTGGTGGGACTGACATGCAACTCGGTAGGACCGATATGGTTAGGGTTTGGGCATAACGTAATCTCGGTGAGACCGATTACACAAACTCGGTGAGACCGTGTTTGGTAATAAGCTAACCAGAGAGTTGGTCAGTAAAACTCGGTGGGACCGATTTGCTCTTTTCGGTGAGACCAAAAAGTTACAAAAAGGAAACAAAGAGTTTTACACTGCAATCTCGGTGGGACCGATTCGCTCTTTCGGTGAGACCGAAAAGTTACGAAAGGGAAACAGAGAGTTTGCAATCCAATCTCGGTGAAACCGATCCCTATCGGTAGAACCGAATTGCTAGGGTTTGGCAGTGGCTTATGACAAGTGAAACTCGATGGCGCCGGATAGAAAGAATCGGTAGGTCCGAGTTTGGCTTTGGGTTTAGGTCATATGTGGAAGTGGAAAGTAGCTGAGGATTTTGGAGCATATCATTAAGCACATGAAGCAAGAGGCTCATTAAGCAACACCTCATCCCTCCTTGATAGTATTGGCTTTTCCTATGGACTCAATGTGATCTTGGATCACTAAAATGTAAAATGAAGAGTCTTGAGATTTAAGCTTTAGCCAATCCTTTGTCCTTAGCATCTTGAAGAGTTCCCACAACCTTTAGTCCATGCCACTCCATTTGTGAACTTATTTGAAACATGCTAGATAGAAATGTTAGTCCAACAAGAGATATGTTGTCATCAATTATCAAAACCACCTAGGGAGCACTTGTGCTTTCAATCTCCCCCTTTTTGGTAATTGATGGCAACATACATCAAAGCTTTAGATAAAGATATAAAGAACAGCAAGTAAAGCTTTGGAAGGACATGTAACAAGCATAGGCTCCCCCTACATGTATGCACTCATGTAAATATGAAATATAGAGGCATGTGAGAGCATAACCATGACAGAGTAGGCAATGTGGTACATGTATCTTGGCCATATGCATCAGAGCAAAAGATTATCAAGGAAAATACCTTCATGCTCATGAGTCCTTCTTGCAAACAGTATGTACATAAGCAAGAACTCCTCATACTCATGATTTTGATGCATATACTTACCTTGTGGTCTTGAGTTGGCTTAGGATGGAATGAACCTGCACAAACAAAGTTAGATAACACAGGTACATCCACTAGCCAGAGCAAACAAAAGAAACCACAAGAATACCAAGACTGGGATGACATGTAGAGAGTGAGTACAAGGTACCACATTGGATTCAACATGTCCCCAAGAATAAAGATATGCAATGAATTTGACTGATTTCTTTCCCTTAGGTGTCTTGCTCCCCCTGAATCTTACATGGGATATTGGGAGAAGATAGGGACAGAAAATCAGAGCTGAAAGATACAAATGATAGAACTAATGCAAATACATGTCTTCCCCCAAAAAAGACATGTGACATCTCTCCTCTTGAACATCAAGCATCAAGCATCTGGGACATCTGGGATCCTTGAGTATTCTCTCCCCCTGGAAGTCTCTCTCTCCGCCCTTAATACTTTCTCTCTTGTAGGTTTGGTCCTTGAGACTTTTTCTCTCCCTTGATGTGATCTCTCTCTCCTACAAGCTTTGATGTGATCTCTCTCTCCCCCTTTGACATCAATTTCCAAGAAGGGCTTTCTGGAATCCGTCGTATAGGTTTGGTCCTTGAGACTCAGCACAAAGCAATGGATAAAACTGTGATGCTTGTAGAGGACAAGATTCATTGAGTAGAGCTGGATCAGAAGAAATATAGAACAAGTGGCAAACTGTTTTTCCTGTTGCGAAGTCGGTGGCACCGAGTGGTATGTTTCGGTGGACCGAAAAGATTCGGTTGGACCGAAAATTACAAGTCGGTGAAACCGAGTTTACACAGAGAAAAACATTTGTCACCTCAGCTCACTAGACATGTAGGATCTCACAAAGATTTGCAATGAATTACCTGAAGGATTTGCAAGGAATTAAATGCAGAAAATGCAGAACATAAACAGAAAGAAAAGAGAAGAGACTGAAAAATCTAGATGGAGTTTTTTTTGTTTTTGAAAAAGAGAAAGAAACTAAACATGCATGAGATACACACAAAAAGAACACAAGAGAACTTCATCTAGAGTTGGGCGGTGACATAGTCACCTATGTTAGAGTATATTGACTTAGGAGTCAAGTGAGAACACTTGATCATAGGTCATACTCATCGTTTAAGCTCAAAATGGGGTTACCATTTTTCGTTTAAGCATCTTGATGTATTCACATCTTGTTGAGTTGCTTTGACTCATGTCTTGGAGTAAAGCTTCTCTAAGATGGAATAACATACCTTGGGTGGTGGTGTGGTTCTTGCTCATGTAGTTGAACTTGTGTGGGTGCTCAAGGTTGATGTAGCTCATCAAGAGTTGGGAGCACCACTTGGAGTTTGAGTTCATCTACCTACATGGGTTAGTTCTTGCAAGGAAGAGCACTTGTGTATCCAAAAATGACAATCATGAAGCTCAACATAGAATTTGTCAAAGGATATGTTTGAATGGTTTTGTGCTTCCTTGTCTTCAACCGCCATTGTGTAGAGACTTGGTGATGTAGAGATTGCTCAAGATGTGAGTGAGTCGCAATCTCATGGAATTAGATTCAACCAAGCACCTACATGGGTTAGACAACATGCAAGGTACAAATATATCCAAGACATAAGATAGTCATCATAAGAGATATATCATGGATTAGTCATAAGCTCATGTCTTGCATGTATCCAATGGAGTTTCTACTCCAAGTTCGAAGCATCAATGATGTTCAATTCACCTCTCAACCTGCAAAATACTTTCTCATCAAGAGGTTTAGTAAATATATCCGCTAATTGCTTATCGGTGCGAACATGCTTAAGATTAATGTCACCCTTAGCAACATGATCTCGAATGAAATGATGACGAACTTCAATATGCTTAGTTCGAGAATGTTGTACAGGATTATGACCAATTTTGATAGCACTTTCATTGTCACAAAGCAGTGGAACATGTTTCACATAAATCCCATAATCTTTAAGAGTTTGGATCATCCAAAGTAATTGAGCACAACATGAACCAGCGGCAATGTATTCCGCTTCGGCGGTGGATAAGGATACCGAGTTTTGTTTCTTGGAAGACCAAGACACAAGAGATCTACCAAAATTGACAAGTACCCGAAGTGGACTTTCTATCAACCTTGTCTCCGGCATAATCCGAGTCGGAATAGCCAACAAGATCAAAAGAAGACCTCTTAGGATACCAAATGCCAAAATTTGGTGTATGGATTAAATATCTCACTATCCTTTTCACAGCCTTAAGATGACATTCTTTAGGAGCAGCTTGATATCGTGCACACATGCACACACTTAGCATAATATCGGGACGTGAAGCACATAGGTATAACAATGAACCAATCATAGAGCGATAAACCTTTTGATCAACCGGTTCACCATCTTTGGTCAAATCATTATGTCCACTAGTAGGCATGGGTGTAGACATACCTTTGCATTCTTGCATATTGAACTTCTTGAATAATTCCTTGGTATACTTTGTTTGAGAGACAAATGTACCTTCCTTAGTTTGCTTTATTTGCAAACCGAGAAAGAATTTGAGTTCACTCATCATAGACATCTCAAACTTCTCCGACATTAGCTTTCCAAACTTTTCACTAAAGAGAGGGTTAGTTGAACCAAATATGATATCATCGACATAAATTTGGCATACAAATAGTTCTCCATTAACCCTTTTAGTAAAAAGAGTAGAATCAATTTTACCAATTTCAAAACCACTTGTAATAAGGAACTTGGTCAAGCATTTATACCATGCTCTAGGAGCTTGTTTAAGACCATAAAGAGCTTTGTGAAGTTTGTAAACATGATTTGGTTTCTAGGATTGATAAAGCTGGGAGGTTGTTTGACATAAACTTCCTCCTCTATTTCACCATTTAGAAAAGCACTTTTAATGTCCATTTGGTACAAGGTGGTATTATGGTGATTAGCATAGGCAAGTAAGATGCGAATGGACTCAAGTCTAGCAATGGGAGCATATGTCTCACCATAGTCCATACCTTCGACTTGTGTGTACCCTTGGGCGATGAGACGTGCTTTGTTGCGAACCACTTGTCCATCTTCATCTTGCTTGTTGCGAAACACCCATTTGGTACCAATGATGTTGTGGTTGTTCTCGGGCTTCTCAACCAATGTCCAAACTTGGTTTCTCTAAAAATTGTGTAGCTCTTCATGCATAGCATTTATCCAATCCGGATCTTCCAATGCTTCTTCAACCTTCATAGGTTCAATGCTAGAGATGAATGAATAGTTTTCACAAAAGTTAGCTAAACGATTTTTTGAGCGAGTGATTCTCCCGGTTTGTATATCATTGAGGATTTGCTCGACGGGATGATCTTTGGCAATTCTTGCTCGAACTCGTGAGAGCTTTTGCTTGGGTCTTCGTTGAACATCTTCTTCATCTTGTTCTTCTTCTTGGCCTTCTTCATTGTTGACGTCGTCGTTCTCTTGTCGTGGTGGAGAAAGAGGTTGTTGATGTTCGTCTTGATGCATTTCCTTGTCTTCTTCATCTTGGTGTGTCCCACTTGTGGATGCTTCCGTGTTGATTCTTGGTTCACCTTGTCGTGAAGTAGAAGCTTCCACTTGGACGGATGAAGTACTCTCCTTCACCTCCGTTGGACGAATTTTGCCAATGGACAAGTCTTGGATTGCTTCTGAAGGGTCTTTGTCTCCTACATCAATTGGCAATTGCTCTACTTGCGAGCCATTAGATTCATCAAACTTCACATCTACCGTCTCTTCAACCTTCAGGTGAAATTGTTGTACACACGGTAAGTGTGAGAGTTTGAGCCATAACCAAGTAGAAAACCTTCATGAGATTTAGGAGCAAACTTTGAACGACGATGCTTATGAAGAATGTAGCACTTTGAGCCGAATACTCGAAAGTATCCAACTTGGGGTTTGTTACCGGTGAGAAGCTCGTATGCCGTCTTTCCGAGTAGCTTGTGAAGATATAAGCGATTTGTTGTGTGACAAGCTATCTCAACCGCTTCTGCCCAAAAGTGCTTCGGCGTCTTGTATTCATCAAGCCATCGTTGCCATTTCGATGAGCGTCTGTTCTTCCTCTCAACAACTCCATTTTGTTGAGGTGTGTACGTAGCCGAGAACTCGTGTGAAATCCCTTCTTCGTCAAGAAAGGTGTCCACATTTGCGTTCTTGAACTTCCGTTCTGTTGTCACTCCGAACCTTCTTGATCTTCACGTCAAACTGATTTTGGGCCTTCCTAGCGAAGTTTCTGAAGATCTTCTGGACCTGTGACTTGTCATTAAGAAAGAACACCCACGTAAATCTTGAAAAATCATCAACTATAACTAGACCAAAAGAATTTCCACCGAGACTCTTGTAGGCGTTGGGACCAAAAAGATCCATATGAAGTAGCTCGAGTGGCCTTCTTGTGGTCATGATGTTCTTCACGGGATGCCTTCCTCCAACCTGTTTACCTGCTTGACAAGCACTGCAAAGTCTATCCTTATCAAATATGACATCGTTAACTCCAAGGATATGATTTCCTTTAATAAGCTTGTCAAGGTTTCTCATGCCAACGTGACCTAGTCGTCTATGCCACAACCAACCTTTTGAGGATTTAGCAACAAAGCAAGTTTTAGGTTGTGCCTTTTTAGAGAAATCGACAATGTAAAGATCACCTCTACGCATACCGTAAAGACCATTTTATGATTGTCTCGACGAAATACTTGGCAATCTACCTCAGTAAATAGGACATTCAAACCGAAATCAGCAAGTCTAGATACTGAAAGTAAGTTGTAGCCAGAGATTCAACGAGCATGACATTTTGAATGGAACTATCATGTGAGATGGCCACCTTACCAAGGCCAACCACTTTACCCTTTGAATTATCACCAAAGGTGACATATTTTCGAGGGCCGTCATTTTCAGCAAGCTCACGAAACATCTCTTCATCTCCGGTCATATGATCAGTACATCCACTATCAAGAACCCATTCCTTTCCTCCTGATTCATATCCCCGAAGATTTGCCATAAGACCAAAATGTCTCATTGCATCATCAAGATCGAAGTCACTATCATCATCATCATCATAGTATCCATGTTCATCATGATCTTGTGACTCATCATTTCCTAGAGAGGGTAATTCATTAGATAAATGATCATCAAAGTGGTCACTTTTATGAATTCTTATAGCTTCGAATATGATATCACTAATGATTCCAACATCTCCTTTAGCATGCTTAACATTGGTAAGTTCAAATAGACAATTACCAAAACTAGGATCACTAGAGTTCATCTTACTCAAGGCAATAGATTTATGGAGAATTTCATCCAAAGTTTTCAAGGAATGATCGGGAAATCGTTCCTCAAGAAATTTCCATATAGTATAGGCACAATTAAGAGTAGGCAAACTAGCAATCAAATTTTTGGGCAATCCTCTAATGATGAGCTCAATAGTTCTAAGATTGTGAATCATGTCAATATCTTCATCTAGGGTAGGATGCAAAGGATCAATATGAGGTGCACAAGGGCTAGCAATATACTTGTTCAAATGATATTGATTGAAAATTACAAGCATCTCATTTTTCCACTCATGAAAATACTCTCCATCAAGAATAGGCACTCTATGTCTAAGACTCCCTAAGGTAGACACATCCATCTTCCTCCAATGGTGATTAAACCAAGGCAATGGAGACCAAAGCTCTGATACCACGTTGTAGGATCTTGAAGTAGATGTGTCTAGAGGGGGGGTGATTAGACACTTAATGCTAAAGTTGCAATTTTTAAGCCTTTTTGGTTTGAGTGGAGTTTTAGGCACAATTTCAACATACACAATACATATCAAGCAAGCATGCAAAGAGTATATGAGCAGCGGAATGTAAAGCATGCAACTTGCAAGAATGTAAGGGGAAGGGTTTGGAGAATTCAAACGCAATTGGAGACACGGATGTTTTTCCCGTGGTTCGGATAGGTGGTGCTATCCTACATCCACGTTGATGGAGACTTCAACCCACGAAGGGTAACGGTTGCGCGAGTCCACAGAGGGCTCCACCCACGAAGGGTAATGGTTGCGCGAGTCCACGGAGGGCTCCACCCACGAAGGGTCCACGAAGAAGCAACCACCCACGAAGGGTCCACGAAGAAGCAACCTTGTCTATCCCACCATGGCCATCGCCCACGAAGGACTTGCCTCACTAGCGGTAGATCTTCACGAAGTAGGCAATCTCCTTGCCCTTACAAACTCCTTGGTTCAACTCCACAATCCTGTCGGAGGCTCCCAAGTGACACCTAGCCAATCTAGGAGACACCACTCTCCAAGAAGTAACAAATGGTGTGTAGGTAATGAACTCCTTGCTCTTGTGCTTCAAATGATAGTCTCCCCAACACTCAACTCTCTCTCATAGGATTTGGATCTGGTGGAAAGAAGGTTTGAGTGGAAAGCAACTTGGGGAAAGCTAGAGATCAAGATTCATATGGTAGGAATGGAATATCTTGGCCTCAACACATGAGTAGGTAGTTCTCTCTCAGAAATAGGATGCTGGAAGTGTAGGCTTAGTCTGATGGCTCTCTCAGCGAATGAAGAGGAGGTGGAGGGGTATATATAGCCTCCACACAAAATCCAACCGTTACACACGATTTACCAATCTCGGTGGGACCGAATCAACAAACTCGGTCGGACCGAAAAGGTAAAGCTAGTGACCATTAGAGATTTTTGGTGGGACTGACATGCAACTCGGTAGGACCGATATGGTTAGGGTTTGGGCATAACGTAATCTCGGTGAGACCGATTACACAAACTCGGTGAGACCGAGTTTGGTAATAAGCTAACCAGAGAGTTGGTCAAGTAAACTCGGTGGGACCGATTTGCTCTTTCGGTGAGACCGAAAAGTTACAAAAAGGAAACAAAGAGTTTACACTGCAATCTCGGTGGGACCGATTCGCTCTTTCGGTGAGACCGAAAAGTTACGAAAGGGAAACAGAGAGTTTGCAATCCCATCTCGGTGAGACCGAGATCCCTATCGGTAGAACCGAATTGCTAGGGTTTGGCAGTGGCTTATGACAAGTGAAACTCGGTGGCGCCGGATAGAAAGAATCGGTAGGTCCGAGTTTGGCTTTTGGGTTTAGGTCATATGTGGAAGTGGGAAAGTAGCTGAGGATTTTGGAGCATATCATTAAGCACATGAAGCAAGAGGCTCATTAAGCAACACCTCATCCCTCCTTGATAGTATTGGCTTTTCCTATGGACTCAATGTGATCTTGGATCACTAAAATGTAAAATGAAGAGTCTTGAGCTTTAAGCTTTAGCCAATCCTTTGTCCTTAGCATCTTGAAGGAGTTCCCACAACCTTTAGTCCATGCCACTCCATTGTTGAACTTATATGAAACATGCTAGATAGAAATGTTAGTCCAACAAGAGATATGTTGTCATCAATTATCAAAACCACCTAGGGAGCACTTGTGCTTTCAACAGTAGCAAATTTCCCTCAAGTGGATGACCTAAAGTTTATCAATCCGTTGGAGGCGTAGGATGAAGATGGTCTCTCTCAAGCAACCCTGCAACCAAATAACAAAGAGTCTCTTGTGTCCCCAACACACCCAGTACAATGGTAAATTGTATAGGTGCACTAGTTCAGCGAAGAGATGGTGATACAAGTGGTATATGGATGGTAGATAAAGGTTTTTTGTAATCTAAAAATATAAAAACAACAAGGTAACTAATGATAAAAATGAGCACAAACGGTATTCCAATGCTAGGAATTAAGGCCTAGGGTTCATACTTTCACTAGTGCAAATTCTCTCAACAATAATAACATAATTGGATCACATAATCCCTCAACATGCAACAAAGAGTCACTCCAAAGTCACTAATAGCGGAGAACAAACGAAGAGATTATAGTAGGGTACGAAACCATCTCAAAGTTATTCTTTCCAATCAATCCATTGGGCTATTCCTATAAGTGTCACAAACAGCCCTAGAGTTCGTACTAGAATAACACCTTAAGACACAGATCAACCAAAACCCTAATGTCACCTAGATACTCCAATGTCACCTCAACTATCCGTGGGTATGATTATACGATATGTATCACACAATCTCAGATTCATCTATTCAAACCAACACAAAGTACTTCAAAGAGTGCCCCAAAGATTCTACCGGAGAGTCAAGACGAAAACGTGTGCCAACCCCTATGCATAGGTTCATGGGCGGAACCCGCAAGTTGATCACCAAAACATACATCAAGTGGATCAATAGAATACCCCATTGTCACCACGGGTATCCCACGCAAGACATACATCAAGTGTTCTCAAATCCTTAAAGACTCAATCCGATAAGATAACTTCGAAGGGAAAACTCAATCCATTACAAGAGAGTAGAGGGGGGAAAACATCATAAGATCCAACTATAATAGCAAAGCTCGCGATACATCAAGATCGTACCACCTCAAGAACACGAGAGAGAGAGAGAGAGAGAGATCAAACACATAGCTACTGGTACATACCCTCAGCCCCGAGGGAGAACTACTCCCTCCTCGTCATGGAGAGCACCGGGATGATGAAGATGGCCACTGGAGAGGTATTCCCCCCTCCGGCAGGGTGCCGGAACGGGTCTAGATTGGTTTTCGGTGGCTACGGGGGCTTCTGGTGGCGGAACTCCCGATCTATTGTGCTCCCCGAAGATTTTAGGGTATATGGGTATATATGGGAGGAAGAAGTACGTCGGTGGACCTCCGGGCTGTCCACGAGGCAGGGGGCGCGCCCAGGGGAGGTGGGCGCGCCCCCACCCTCGTGGGCAGCCCGGGACTCTCCTGGTCCAACTCTGATACTCCGTGGGCTTCTTCTGGTCCAAAAATAAGTTCCGTGAAGTTTCAGGTCAATTGGACTCCATTTGATTTTCCTTTTCTGCGATACTCCAAAACAAGGAAAAAAACAGAAACTGGCACTAGGCTCTGGGTTAATAGGTTAGTCCCAAAAATAATATAAAAGTGTATAATAAAGCCCATAAACATCCAAAGTTGATAATATAATAGCATGGAACAATCAAAAATTATAGATATGTTGGAGACGTATCACCCCTCCACTTGGCCGCCTCCTCCTCTCTTCCACTAAAGCCCATGAAGGCCCATTAACCCCCCGGGGGTTCCGGTAACCCCCCGGTACTCCAGAAAATGCCCGAACCTATCCGAAACCTTCCCGGTGTCCAAACATAACCTTCCAATATATCAATCTTTATGTATCGACCATTTCGAGACTCCTCGTCATGTCCGTGATCACATCCGGGACTCTGAACAACCTTCGGTACATCAAATCACATAACTCACAATACATATCTTCATCAATCATTAAGCGTGCAGACCCTACGGGTTCGAGAACTATGTAGACATGACCGAGACTCATCTCCGGTCAATAACCAATAGCAGAACCTAGATGCTCATATTGGTTCCTACATATTCTACGAAGATCTTTATCGGTCAAACCGCATAACAACATACATTGTTCCCTTTGTCATTGGTATGTTACTTGCCCGAGATTCGATCGTCGATATCATCATACCTAGTTTAATCTCTTCACCGGCAAGTCTCTTTACTCGTTCCTTAATGCATCATCCCGTGACTAACTCATTAGTCACATTGCTTGCAAGGCTCATAGTGATGTGCATTACCGAGAGGGCCTAGAGATACCTCTCCGACAATCGGAGTGACAAATCCTAATCTCGATCTATGCCAACTCAACAAACACCATCGAAGACACCTGTAGAGCATCTTTATAATCACCCAGTTACGTTGTGACGTTTGATAGCACACTAAGTGTTCCTCCGGTATTTGGGAGTTGCATAATTTCATAGTCATAGGAACATGTATAAGTTATGGAGAAAGCAATAGCAATAAACTAAACGTTCATAGTGCTAAGCTCACGGATGGGTCTAGTCCATCACATCATTCTCTAATGATGTGATCACGTTCATCAAATGACAACACATGTCCATGGCTAGGAAACTTAACCATCTTTGATTAATGAGCTAGTCAAGTAGAGGCATACTAGGGACACTCTGTTTGCCTATGTATTTACACATTTACTAAGTTTCCGGTTTATACAATTCTAGCATGAATAATAAACATTTATCATGATATAAGGAAATATAAATAACAACTTTATTATTGCCTCTAGGGCATATTTCCTTCATAAAACTGGTAGAAGGGGGGCAAGTTACCGGAGAAGGAGAAACGATAATGTGGCGCATTTAGAGATCGCTTCTATCTACTAAACGGTTCATGACAAACCATTTCATAATGTTCATTATTTTGCACTAAAAAGGGAAAAACTATGCCTGCACACAGGTGAGGAAGCATGCACGCCAAAGTCCATGCCCTGACGGTGGCGCCCAACACTTCGGTTGTCAACGTCGAGGATCTGACAACACGAGATCTGCGCCCTTAATGCTATCAAACCACGAGGAATCTTAACATCATCTCCAACAACTCTCTTTTTTATAATAAATTCCTGATATTAGAGGAGTTGAGCCAAAAAACCCAGCTCCAATAGCTCCATTTTCACAATATTTTTTTGGTGATCATCGAGAAAACAACCCATCTCCCCCTATATGGAGGTAGAGTGGGCCCTCTCCCGGTATTCACCCCAATACAGTCATGTCATTAATTACCTGAAAAGTCACTCCCACCATCATGCCCGTCTTCGTCCTCGGCCACCATGTCATCACATTTCAAGCATTTGTTATGTTTAATTTTGATTTTTGAATTTAATTTAGTAAATTGTGGATTTGAAATGTTGTTTTACTATGTGAGTATGAAATATCATTATTTGAATTATTATTTTGATAGAATGAACATGCACATGTAGTTCATATGCAAGTTTAAAGAGAAATAGGAAAAATACAAATTATTGAAAATAATTATTGGGGATCTGCTCAAGCATCCATCCTAATAACCAGAAAAGTGTTATTCAATTTTTTAAAGTTGTTGGGAGATTCTACTGGGCCACAAATCAAACGACATCGTGCATGCCTAGTCAGGGAGCAGACTAAATCAAACATAAACTCGCAAAGAGAAACAGCGTAATGTGATGTTTGAACAAGGATATCTCAATAAGAGACTACCCCTGACACCCGCAAGTCCCTAAGTCATCACATACCAATTCCATGAACATATTTCTGAAATGTAGAATTTGGTAGTGACTTGGTAGATAAATCAGCAAGGTTGTCACATGATTTGACTTGTGAAATGTTTATTTCCCCGCTTTGTTGAAGATCATAGGGGAAAACCACTAAGGAGAAATATGCTTAGTGATATTACTCATGATGTATCATGTCTGCATCTGTGCAACACAGCCGCATTATCTTCATAGATAATGGTAGGTGATTCTATCGAACCAATTCCAGATGACTGTTGTATGTGGTTTATCATTCTGCGAAGCCACACACATTCACATGATGCTTCAAATAATGAAATTATTTCAGAATGATTGGTATATGTTGCCACCAGAGTCTGTTTTGAAGACTTCCATGATATAGCAGTGCCACCATGTAAGGACATAAACTCGGGCTGTGATCTGGCATTATGGGGACCAGACAAATAGTCGACATCTTTATATCCAATCATATTAGAGTCCTGATTTCTCTAGAACGGGAAAATAGGCCAAGATCCTTTGTGCCTTGGAGATATCAAAAGATATTCTTCACTCCAGACCAATGACGTTTGGTGGGAGTTGCGCTGTGTCTAGCAAGTAGATTTACTGCAAATGCAATATCAAGTCTTGTGCAATTTGCAAGATACATAAGCGCTTCAACAACACTGAGGTATGGAACTTCAGGTCCCAACACCTCTTCTCCATCATCTCCTGGCCTGAATGGATCTTTCTCTATGTCTAGATAATGAACCACCATGAAACTTTTAGATGGGTAGGATTTGTCCATATTGAATTTCAACAATATTTTCTGGATATAGGAAGCTTGGTGTATCATGATCCCTGAGGGAAGGTGCTCAAGTTGAATACCTAAGCGAAATTTGGTTTTACCCAAATCCTTCATATCAAGTTCCATCTTTAGGTGATTGTGTGCTTCATCAATGGCTGGTGTGCTGCCGATGATGTTGAGATCATCAACGTACATAGAAATGATGCAAAATCCCGTAGAGGACTTCTTGATGAAGACACATGGGCAATTAGCCCTATTGGAGTAACCTTTCTGAAGAAGGAACTCACTGAGTTGGTTGTACCACATCTATCCTCACTGCCTTAAGCCATATTAATGACTTATTCAGCTTTACACAATACATGTTGTGTTTTGCACTTTTATTTGGGACAGAGATTCCGTCAGAAACCTTCATATGTATGTCCGAACCTAGTGACCCGTAAAGATATGTGGTCACGACATCCATCAACTGCATGGATAGACAACTTTGCACCGCCAAAGATATAAGATAACAGAAAGTGGTTCGACTCATTACTGGAGAATATGTTTCAGTGAAATCAATGTCGGGTTTCTGTGTGAAACCTTGTGCTACGAGCATTGCTTTAGATCTCACCACCTCATTGTTCTCATCCCATTTCCGGAGAAAAATCATTTGGATCCCATAGGGAAAACACTAGGAGGTGTCGGTATTGCTTCAGTGAATACCTTTCTTTTGTTAAGCGAGGCAATTTCTGCTTGGATTGCATCCTTCCATTTAGGCTAGTCGGAACACTTTTGGCACTCAACGATAGTCCTTGGATCATGATTAGTGAGAAGGATATCTGCAATGTTTTCAGCAAAATATATGTCGACAGTCATAGTCTTACGGTCGAATGATTCTCCAGAATGAACATAGTTGATGGAAATTTCTTGCAGCCCTATTGACTCTTCGTGATTTCCCTATACGATTGAGTCTGGGTGTTCCGATTTCCCAGTTAGTTTGTGCACATTGGAGCTGGGTTGTGGAGATTGCCCTTCCACTGGGTGACTACCCGTTAGGTGTTTGTCAACGTTGAGTTGACCTGCATTTACTGACTTCAAGGTGTTTCTCCTTGATTTTCTTTGCTGCTTGCTAGAAAACTTGCTCCAGGTCAGAGGCCGTACTACTCCTCCTATTTTTTAGGAATAGGGAGTCGAGTGGCTTTTATTGGTAACTCCACTCTTTCGGGCACATTTCTGGTCAAATTTAAGGATTTTGTAACACCTTTCAGATCAGTAAATGAATCTGGCAGATTCTTTGCAAGATGTTGCAAATTAGTGATCTTTCAAACTTTAAGTTCGGTCTCTTGGGTACGTGGATCAGAGGGTGAAATGGCATGAGCATTCAAATCAATTTCCGGGCATTCTTTCTAGTAGATGAAATCTCCCCCTAATGCCGAAAAATGTTCCTCATTGAATATGCAATCAACATGACGGGATGTGAACAGATCCCCAGTAAGGGGTTCCAAGTACTTGATATCGATGGATATTTGTACCCCACATAGATCCCCAACTTCATGTGTGGGCCCATAGATGTCTGTTGTGGTGGTGAGACCGGGATGTATGCAGCACATCCGAACTTAAGCGGATGGGAAGTGCTAGGAGGATTTCCACGTACCAATTCCATAGGGGAAGAACTGTGATATGCAGTTGGCCTCAATTGTATCAAGTCAGCAGCGTGTAAAACAGCGTGAGCCCAACAAGAGGTTGGCAAGTTGCAATTCTTCAACAAAGGTCTTGCAATGAGTTTGATCCTCCTAATAAATGATTCAACCAAACCATTTTGTGTATGGACATATGGAACAGAGTGATGAACTTCAATCCCCAAAGCCATGCAATAATCATTGAAAGCACGTGAAGAGAATTGTGCAGCATTGTCCATTCGAATTGACTTAATTTGACTTTCTTGATAATGGGCCAGCAACTAATGACTTGCCTCATTATCTTGGCAAACGCATGGTTCCATGTGGATAGAAGACACACATGCGACCATCGCGTAGATGCATCAATGAGAACCATGAAATACCTGAAAGGTCTAGATAATGGTTGAATGAGACCACAAATGTCTCCTTGAATACGTTCAAGGAACTGAAGTGGTTCAGCTTGTATTTTGTGGTGTGAGGGACTCAAAATTAGCTTTCTTGTGACACAAGATGTGCACACAAAATCTAAAGATTGAGGAAATTTCGACTCAAGCAAATTATAACCAATGGAATTGCTAGTCATTTTTTCTCATCATCCCGATTCCGGGATGGCCTAGGCGATCATGCCAGGTTTGAATGCGTTAATGATAACCCACAAGTATAGGGGATCACAACAGTTTTCGATAAGTAAGAGTGTCGAACCTAACGAGGAGCTAAAGGTAGAACAAATATTCTCTCAAGTTCTATCGACCACCGAAACAACTCTACGCACGCTTGACGTTCGCTTTACCTAGAACAAGTATGAAGCTAGAAGTACTTTGTAGTTGTTGTTGGATGGGTTTGCAAGATAATAAAGATTACGTAAATAAAAGGTAGGGGCTGTTTAAGTAAATACACAATAAAGTAAATATAGCAAGTGCGGAAAAGTGGTGGTAGGAGTTGTGAAATTGCCCCTAAGCAATTGACTACTTTACTAGACCGATAGCAAGTTTTATGTGGGAGAGGCCACTACTAGCATGTCATCCCTGACTTGGAATTCTATGCACTTATGATTGGAACTATTAGCAAGCATCCGCAACTACTAACATTCATTAAGGTAAAACCCAACCATAGCATTAAGATATATTGGTCCCCCTTCAATCCCGTATGCATCAATTTCTACGCTAGGTTGAAGCTTCTGTCACTCTTGCCCTCCAATACATAGTCCTATCAACATACAACTAACCCTAGGGTGTGATCCACGCGCACGCTCATATGATGGGCACTAAAGGACAGCAACATAACCACAAGCAAATTAAATTAATCATAGCACTTCATCAACCACCGATAGGACAACAAAAATCTACTCAGACATCATAGGATGGCAACACATCATTGGATAATAATATGAAGCATAAAGCACCATGTTCAAGTAAAGGGTACAGCGGGTTGCGGGAGAGTGGGCCGTTGTAGATAGAGGAGGGAAGGTGATGGAGATGTTGGTGAAGATGGTGGAGGTGTTGGTGTAGATCGCGGTGATGATGATGATGGCCACGATAGCGTTCCGGCGCCACCGGAAGAGAAAGGGAGAGGGGGGGCCCTTCGTCTTCTTCTTCCTTGACATCCTCCCTAGATGGGAGAAGGGTTTCCCCTCTGGTCCTTGGCCTCCATGGCATGGGAGGGGCGAGAGCCCCTCCGAGATTGGATCTGTCTCTCTGTCTCTCTCTGTTTCTGCGTTCTGTTCTGCTGCCCTTTCACCGTTTCGTATATATATGGAGATCCGTAACTCTGATTGGACCGAAACCTTCGCCATGATTTTTTACCAAAAATTAGCTTTCTTGCGGCTGAAGAAGGGCATCAACCGCTTTACGGGTGGACCACGAGGGTCAGGGGCGCGCCTAGGGGGGTGCGGTGCGCCCCCCTACCTCGTGCCCACCTCGGACACCGTTTCGTGTTGATCCTTCTCCCAGATTTTCCAAATATTGCAAAAATAAGCTTCGTCCTTTTTTATCCCATTTGGATTCCGTTTGATATGGATATTCTGGGAAACATAAAACATGCAACAGACAAGAACTGGCACTCAGCACTGGATCAATATGTTAGTCCCAAAAATAATATAAAAAGTTGCCAAAAGTATATGAAAGTTGTAGAATATTGGCATGGAACAATCAAAAATTATAGATATGACGGAGACGTATCAACATCCCCAAGCTTAATTCCTACTCGTCCTAGAGTAGGTAAATGATAAAAAAGATAATTTTTGATGTGGAATGCTACCTAGCATGATCTTGATCACATATCTAATCATGGCAGGAATATTAAGACACGAGTGATTCAAAGCAATAGTCTATCATTTGACATAAAAACAATAATACTTCAAGCCTACTAATAAAGCAATCATGTCTTTTCAAAATAACAAGGACAAAGAAAGTTATCCCTACAAAATCATATAATATGGCTATGCTCCATCTTCACCACACAAAATATTCACATCATCCACAACCCCGATGACAAGCCGAGCAATTGGTTCATACTTTTTAACGTGCTTCGGCTCTTTCAACCCTCACGCAATACACGAGCGTGAGCCATGGACATAGCACTATAGGTGGATTAGAATATGATGGTGGAGGTTGTGTGGAGAAGACAAAAAGGAGAAGATAGTCTCACATCAACTAGGCGTATCAATGGGCTATGGAGATGCCCATCAATAGATATCGATGTGAGTGAGTAGGGATTGCCATGCAACGGATGCACTAGAGCTATAAGTATATGAAAGCTCAAACAGAAACTAAGTGGGTGTGCATCCAATTGCTTGCTCATGAAGACCTAGGGCATTTGTGGAAGCCCATCGTTGCAATATACAAGCCAAGTTCTATAATGAAAATTCCCACTAGTATATGAAAGTGATAACTCAAGAGACTCTCTATATGAAGATCATGGTGCTACTTTGAAGCACAAGTGTGGAAAAGGATAGTAGCGTTGTCCCTTATCTCTTTTTCTCTCATTATTTTTTTGGGCCTTCCCTTTTTTATGGCCTTTCTCTTTTTTCTCCTTTTTTTATTTTTATTTTTTCGTCCAGAGTCTCATCCCGACTTGTGGGGGAATCATAGTCTCCATCATCCTTTCCTCACTGGGACAATGCTCTAATAATGATGATCATCACACTTTTATTTACTTACAACTCGATATCTAGAACAAAGATATGACTCTATATGAATGCCTCCGGCGGTGTACCGGGATGTGCAATGATCTAGCGTAGCAATGACATCAAAAAACGGACGATCCATGAAAACATCATGCTAGCTATCTTACGATCATGCAAAGCAATATGACAATGAATGCTCAAGTCATGTATATGATGATGATGGAAGTTGCATGGAAATATATCTTGGAATGGCTATGGAAATGCCATAATAGGTAGCTATGGTGGCTGTTTTGAGGAAGGTATATGGTGGGTTTATAGTACCAGCGAAAGTTGTGCGATACTAGAGAGGCTAGCAATGATGGAAGGGTGAGAGTGCGTATAATCCATGGACTCAACATTAGTCATAAAGAACTCACATACTTATTGCAAAAGTTTATTAACCCTCGAAGCAAAGTACTACTACACATGCCCCTAGGGGGATAGATTGGTAGGAAAAGACCATCGCTCGTCCCCGACCACCACTCATAAGGAAGACAATCAATAAATACCTCATGCTCCGACTTCGTTACATAACGGTTCACCATACGTGCATGCTACGGGAATGACAAACCTCAACACAAGTATTTCTACTAATCCACAACTACCCACTAGCATGACTCTAATATCACCATCTTTATATCGCAAAACTATTGCAAGGAATCAAACATATCATATTCAGTGATCTACAAGTTTTATGTAGGATTTTATGACTAACCATGTGAATGGCCAATTCCTGTCATCTCTCTAAATAGATATAAGTGAAGCAAGAGAGTTTAATTCTTTCTACAAAAGATATGCCCACGCTCTAACAAATCTAAGTGAAGCAAAAGAGCATTCTACAAATGGCGGTTGTCTAAGTGAAGATAAATAGGCAATCCAAACCTCAAATGATATAAGTGAAGCACATGAAGCATTCTATAAAGCCATACTCAAAAGATATAAGTGAAGTGCAAAGAGCATTATATAAATAAACCAAGGACTACCTCATACCAGCATGGTGCATAAAAGAAAAGTGAAAACTAAATGCAAAAGACGCTCCAAGATTGCACATATCGCATGAACGAAACGAATCTGAAAACATACCCATACTTGTTGAGGAAAGAAGGGATGCCTTCTGGGGCATCCCCAAGCTTAGATGCTTGAGTCTCCTTGAATATTTACTTGGGGTGCCTCGTGCATCCCCAAGCTTGAGCTCTTTCCTCTCTTCCTTCTTCTCACATCGAGACCTTCTCGATCATCGAACACTTCATCCACACAAAACTTCAACAGAAAACTCGGTAAGATCCGTTAGTATAATAAAGCAAATCACTACTCTAAGTACTGTTGCAAACCAATTCATATTTTGTTTTTGCATTGTGTCTACTGTAATATAACTTTTTCATGGCTTAATCCACTAATATAAATTGATAGTTTCATCAAAACAAGCAAACTATGCATCAAAAACAGAATCTGTCTAAAACAGAACAGTCTGTAATAATCTGAACATTCACCATACTTATGATACTTGAAAAATTCTACAAAAATTAGGAAAAATAAAAACTTTGTATATAAAGACATTTCAAAAAGAATCAGAACCATTTGAAGTTCCATCTAAAAATGTAAAATCGCGCAGTACAGCCAAAGTTTCTGTCCTGCACCGTACAAACCAACAAGCAAAGTAAACATCCTAAAGGCAAACCTTGGCACATTATTTTTATAATACAATGAAATTGTACAAGGGGGTAATTATTTTTGTTGAAAATTTCCTGTAATCAAGATTCACAAAGTTGCCGTGAGCATGAACAAAGTTCAAGGAGCTCTCCCACTTCAACAATGCTTGTCTTTCTCACTTTCACTTTCCTTTTTGAAAAAGTTTTGGGTTCCCCTATTTATTTTTGTTGTTTTTAAACTATATAAAAGTACTCAACTGAAATAAATGACTCTCTAAAACTTTTGGGTTGTCTCCCTGGCAGCGCTTTCTTTAAAGCCATTAAGCTAGGCATATAGTGCTCAAGAAGTGAATCCACCCGGATCCCAAGGTATATCAAAGCCAATTTTAATTAGCAATGATTTATAAGCAACATATATCATGTTATGACAAAGTCTAACTCACTTCCTATGCATCGGCATGTCATAAAAGAACAATTCATGCACACATAGTAAAGGCCAATGCATAGTATAAACAGTTTCTTGCAATTTTATCATGTGGAAAACATAGAGAGGTGGAGATATAGTTCCTCTCTCATAATAATTGCAAGTAGGAGCAGCAAGCACATGCATATTATATTCATCAAAATCATCATGTGCAACGGTATAAGGCAACCCATAAATATAATCCTTAATAAGGGTAAACTTCTCCGATATAGTGTAGTTGGGAGAATTCAAAAAGATAAAAGGACTATCATGCGTGGGTGCAATAGCAACAATTTCATGTTTAACATAAGGAACTATAGCAAGTTAATCTCCATAACCATAATTCATATTGGCATCTTGGCCACAAGCATAGCAAGCATCATCAAAAAGGGATATTTCAAAAGAATCAACGGGATCATACCAATTATCATAGCATTCATCCTTCGGTAACCATGAAGGGGAATTAAACAATGTACGAATTGAAGAGTTAATCTCATTAGAAGGTGGGCACGGGTGATCAATCCGCTCTTCCTCCTTTTGTTCTTCGCTCTCTGCTACCTCTTGAGCACTGCGTTGGATTTCCCCGAAGAGGAGAGGATGATGCAGCAAAGTAGCATAAGTATTTCCCTCAGTTTTTTGAGAACCAAGGTATCAATCTAGTAGGAGGCTATGCGCGAGTCCCTCGTACCTACACAAAAATAATAGCTCAACGCAACCAACGCACTTAGGGGTTGTCAATCCCTTCACGGTCACTTATGAAAGTGAGATATGATAGAGATGATAAACAATATTTTTGGTATTTTTGGTATAGAGATGCAAAGTGAAAAGTAAAAGGCAAAGTAAAAAAGCAAAGCAATAATAAAGTGATGGAGATGTGATGAGAAGGAGACCCGGGGGCCATAGGTTTCACTAGTGGCTTCTCTCAAGAGGATAAGTATTCTACGGTGGGTGAACAAATTACTGTTGAGAAATTGATAGAATTGAGCATAGTTATGAGAATATCTAGGTATGATCATGTATATAGGCATCACGTCCGAGACAAGAAGACCGACTCCTGCCAGCATCTACTACTATTACTCCACTCATCGACCGCTATCCAGCATGCATCTAGAGTATTAAGTTAAAAACAGAGTAACGCCTTAAGCAAGATGACATGATGTAGAGGGATGGTTTCATGCAATATAATAAAAACCCCATCTTGTTATCCTCGATGGCAACGATACAATACGTGCCTTGCTGCCCCTTCTGTCACTGGGAACGGACACCGCAAGATCGAACCCAAAGCTAAGCACTTCTCCCATGGCAAGAACAACCAATCTAGTAGGCCAAACCAAACTGATAATTCAAAGAGACTTGCAAAGATAACCAATCATACATAAAAGAATTCAAAGAAGATTCAGATATTATTCATAGATAGACTGGATCATAAACCCACAATTCATCGGTCTCAACAAACACACCGCAAAAAGAAGATTACATCGAATAGATCTCCACGAGAGAGGGGGAGAACATTGTATTGAGATCCAAAAAGAGAGAAGAAGCCATCTAGCTACTAACTATGGACCTGTAGGTCTGAAGTAAACTACTCACACTTCATCGGAGGGGCTTGGATGATGATGTAGAATCCCTCCTTGATTGATGCCCCCTCCGGCGGAGCTCCGGAACAGGCCCCAAGATGGGATCTCATGGATACAGAAAGTTGCGGCAGTGGAATTAGGTTTTTGGCTCCGTATCTGATCGTTTGAGGGTACGCGGATATATATAGGAGGAATAAGTACGTCGGTGGAGCAACAGGGGGCCCACGAGGGTGGAGGGCGCGCCTGGAGGGGGCAGGCGTGCCGCCTACCTCGTGGCCTCCTGTTAATTGGCTTGACGTAGGGTCCAAGTCTCCTGAGTTGTATTCGATGAGAAAATCACGTTCCCAAAGGTTTCATTCCGTTTGGACTCCGTTTGATATTCCTTTTCTTCGAAACCCTAAAACAGGCAAAAAACAGCAATTCTGGGTTGGGCCTCCGGTTAATAGGTTAGTCCCAAAAATAATATAAAAGTGGATAATAAAGCCCAATAATGTCCAAAACAGCAGATAATATAGCATGGAGCAATCAAAAATTATAGATACGTTGGAGACGTATCAAGCATCCCCAAGCTTAATTCCTGCTCGTCCTCGAGTAGGTAAATGATAAAAACAATTTTTTGATGCGGAGTGCTACTTGGCATAATTTCAATGTAAATCTTCTTAATTGTGGTATGAATATTCAGATTCAAAAGATTCAAGACAAAAGTTCATGTTGACATTAAAATAATAATACTTCAAGCATACTAACAAAGCAATTATGTCTTTTCAAAATAACATGGCCAAAGAAAGCTATCCCTACAAAATCATATAGTCTGGCTATGCTCTATCTTCACCACACAAAGTATTTAAATCATGCACAACCCCGATGACAAGCCAAGCAATTGTTTCATACTTTTGACATTTTCAAAACTTTTTCGATCTTCACGCAATACATGAGCGTGAGCCATGGATATAGCACTATATGTGGAATAGAATGGTGGTTGTGGAGAAGACAAAAAGAGGGGAAGATAGTCTCACATCAACTAGGCGTATCAACGAGCTATGGAGATGCCCATCAATAGATATCAATGTGAGTGAGTAGGGATTGCCATGCAACGGATGCACTAGAGCTATAAGTGAAAGCTCAACAAAAGAAACTAAGTGGGTGTGCATCCAACTTGCTTGCTCACGAAGACCTAGGGCATTTTGAGGAAGCCCATCATTGGAATATACAAGTCAAGTTCTATAATGAAAAATTCCCACTAGTATATCAAAGTGACAGAATCAGAGACTCTCTATCATGTAGATCATGGTGCTACTTTGAAGCACAAGTGTGGTAAAAGGATAGTAACATTGTCCCTTCTCTCTTTTTCTCTCATTTTTTGGGCCTTCTCTTTTTTTATGGCCTCTTTTTCTTTTTTTATTTTTCGTCCGGAGTCTCATCCCGACTTGTGGGGGAATCATAGTCTCCATCATCCTTTCCTCACTTGGGACAATGCTCTAAAAATGATGATCATCACACTTTTTATTTTTCTTACAACTCAACAATTACAACTCAATACTTAGAACAAAATATGACTCTATATGAATGCCTCCGGCGGTGTACCGGGATATGCAATGAATCAAGAGTGATATGTATGAAAGAATTATGAACAGTGGCTTTGCCACAAATACGATGTCAACTACATGATCATGCTAGCAATATGACAATGATGGAGCGTGTCATAATGAACAGAATGGTGGAAAGTTGCATGGCAATATATCTCGGAATGGCTATGGAAATGCCATGATAGGTAGGTATGGTGGCTGTTTTGAGGAAGGTATTTGGTGGGTGTATGATACCGGCGAAAAGTGCGCGGTATTAGAGAGGCTAGCAATGGTGGAAGGAAGGAAAGTGCGTATAATCCAATGACTCAACATTAGTCATAAATAACTCATATACTTATTGCAAAAATGTAGAAGTTATCAAAGCAAAGTATTACGCGCATGCTCCTAGGGGTATAGATTGGTAGGAAAAGACCATCGCTCGTCCCCGACCGCCACTCATAAGGAAGACAATCAATAAATAAATCATGCTCCGACTTCATCACATAACGGTTCACCATACGTGCATGCTACGGGAATCACAAACTTTAACACAAGCATTTCTCAAATTCACAACTACTCAACTAGCATGACTCTAATATCACCATCCTCATATCTCAAAACAATTATCAAGCATCAATTTCTTTTCTTAGTATTCAACGCACTCAAAAGAAAGTTTTACAAATCTTGAATACCAAGCATATTTATTATTAAGCAAATTACCATGCTATTAAGACTCTCAAAATAATATAAGTGAAGCATGAGAGATAAATAGTTTCTATAAAACAAATCCACCACCGTGCTCTAAAAGATATAAGTGAAGCACTAGAGCAAAATTATATAACTCAAAAGATATAAGTGAAGCACATAGAGTATTCTATCAAATTCCAAATTATGTATGGCTCTCTCAAAAGGTGTGTACAGAAAGGATGATTGTGGTAAACTAATAATCAAACACTCAAATCATAAAATACGCTCCAAGCAAAACACATATCATGTGGTGAATAAAAATATAGCTCCAAGTAAAGTTACCGATAGAAGTAGACGAAAGAGGGGATGCCTTCCGGGGCATCCCCAAGCTTTGGCTTTTAGATGTCCTTAGATTATCTTGGGGGTGCCATGGTCATCCCCAAGCTTAGGCTCCTGCCACTCCTTGTTCCATAATCCATCAAATCTTTACCCAAAACTTGAAAACTTCACAACACAAAACTCAAAGTATAAAATCTCGTGAGCTCCGTTAGCGAAAGAAAACAAAAGACCACTTCAAGGTACTGTAATGAACTCATTATTTATTTATATGGGTGTTATACCTACTGTATTCCAACTTCTCTATGGTTCATAAACTATTTTACTAGCCAAAGATTCATCAAAATAAGCAAACAACACACGAAAAACAGAATCTGTCAAAAACAGAACAGTCTGTAGTAATCTGTAGCTAGCGCAAGATATGGAACGCAAAAAATTCTAAAATAAATTGCTGGACGTGAGGAATTTATCTATTAATCATCTTCAAAAAGAATTAACTAAATAGCACTCTTCAAATAAAAATGACAGCAGTTCTTGTGAGCGCTAAAGTTTCTGTTTTTTACAGCAAGTTCAACAAGACTTTCCCCAAGTCTTCCCAACGGTTCTACTTGGCACAAACACTAATTAAACACAAAAAACACAACCAAAACAGAGGCTAAATAATTTATTTATTGAATAACAGCAAGGATAAATATTGGGTTGTCTCCCAACAAGCGCTTTTCTTTAAAGCCTTTTTAGCTAGGCATTGATAATTTCAATGATGCTCACATGAAAGACAAGAATTGAAGCACAAAGAGAGCATCATAAAGCATGTGAAAAACACATTTAAGTCTAACATACTTCCTATGCATAGGCATCTTATAGGAAAACAAATTATCATGGCAAGCAAAAACTAGCATATGCAAGGAAGCGGAAAGAAACAATAGCAATCTCAACATAACGAGAGGTAATTTAGTAACATGAAAATTTCTACCACCATATTTTCCTCTCTCATAATAATTATATGTAGGATCATAAGCAAATTCAGAAAAATATCTATCACATAAAATATTTTCAACATGATCCACATGCATGCAAAGTTGACACTCTTCCAAAATAGTGGGATTAACATTAACTAAAGTCATGACCTTTCCAAACCCACTTTTATCAAAAACTTCATAAGATTGAACATTCTCCAAATATGTGGGATCTAAAGTTGACATTCTTCCAAACCCACTTTCAATATTATTTCAAACATTATAATCAATCTCATATTCATCATGTGGTTTAAATAAATTTTCAAGATCAAAAGAAGAATCACCCCAATCATGATCATTGCAACAAGTAGAGGACATAGCAAAACTAGCATCCCCAAGCTTAGGGTTTTGCATATTATTAGCACAATTGACATTAATAGAATTTATAGTAAAATCATTGCAATCATGCTTTTTATTCAAAGATCTATCGTGAATCGTTTCATAAAGTAATTCATCACACTTTTCAGATTCACGAATTTCAAGCAAAACTTCATAAAGATAATCTAGTGCACAAAACTCACTAGCAATTGGTTCATCATAATTGGATCTCTTAAAAAGATTAGCAAGTGGATGAGGATCCATAGATCTTAGGTTCTCTGTTTAGTAATAAATAAACAACTATTCCAACCATATGAGCAAACAAGAAACGGGCAAAAAGAGGCAAATAGAGAAAGAGAGGGAGGATAGAGAGAGAGGGCGAATAAAATGGCAAGGGTGAATTGGGGGGAGAGGAAAACGAGAGGCAAATGGCAAATAATGTAATGCGGGAGATAGGGATTGTGATGGGTACTTGGTATGTTGACTTTTGCGCAGACTCCCCGGCAACGGCGCCAGAAATGGCTCGTTGTCGGGAGGTAAAATTTTAACTTGACTTCATGTGAGCCTCCCCGGCAACGGCGCCAGAAATTCTTCTTGCTACCTCTTGAGCACTGCGTTGGATTTCCCCGAAGAGGAGAGGATGATGCAGCAAAGTAGCGTAAGTATTTCCCTCAGTTTTTGAGAACCAAGGTATCAATCTAGTAGGAGGCTACGCGCGAGTCCCTCGTACCTACACAAAAACAATAGCTCAATGCAACCAACGCGCTTAGGGGTTGTCAATCCCTTCACGGTCACTTACGAAAGTGAGAACTGATAGAGATGATAAATAATATTTTTGGTATTTTTGGTATAGAGATGCAAAGTGAAAAGTAAAAGGCAAAGTAAAAAAGCAAAGCAATAATAAAGTGATGGAGATTGATATGATGAGAAAGAGACCCGGGGGCCATAGGTTTCACTAGTGGCTTCTCTCAAGAGCATAAGTATTCTATGATGGGTGAACAAATTATTGTTGAGCAATTTACAGAATTGAGCATAGTTATGAGAATATCTAGGTATGATCATGTATATAGGCATCACGTCCGAGACAAGTAGACCGACTCCTGCCAGAATCTACTACTATTACTCCACTCATCGACCGCTATCCAACATGCATCTAGAGTATTAAGTTAAAAACAGAGTAACGCCTTAAGCAAGATGACATGATGTAGAGGGATGGTTTCATGCAATATGATAAAAAAAACCATCTTGTTATCCTCGATGGCAATGATACAATACGTGCCTTGCTGCCCCTTCTGTCTCTGGGAAAGGACGCCGCAAGATCGAACCCAAAGCTAAGCACTTCTCCCATGGCAAGAACAACCAATCCAGTAGGCCAAACCAAACTGATAATTCGAAGAGACTTGCAAAGATAACCAATCATACATAAAAGAATTCAGAGAAGATTCAAATATTATTCATAGATAGACTGGATCATAAACCCACAATTCATCGGTCTCAACAGACACACCGCAAAAGGAAGATTACATCGAATAGATCTCCACGAGAGAGGGGGAGAACATTGTATTGAGATCCAAAAAGAGAGAAGAAGCCATCTAGCTACTAACTATGGACCCGTAGGTCTGAAGTAAACTACTCACACTTCATCAGAGGGGCTTGGATGATGATGTAGAAGCCCTCCGTGATCGATGCCCCCTCCGGCGGAGCTCCGGAACAGGCCCCAAGATGGGATCTCGTGGATACAGAAAGTTGCGGCGATGGAATTAGGCTTTTGGCTCCATATCTGATCATTTGGGGGTACGTGGATATATATAGGAGGAAGAAGTACGTCGGTGGAGCAACATGGGGCCCATGAGGGTGGAGGGCGCACCTGGGGGGCAGGCGTGCCCCCTACCTCGTAGCCTCCTGTTAATTGGCTTGACGTAGGGTCCAAGTCTCCTGAGTTGTATTCGGTGAGAAAATCACGTTCCTGAAGGTTTCATTCCGTTTGGACTCCGTTTGATATTATTTTTCTTTGAAACCCTAAAACAGGCAAAAACAACAATTCTGGGTTGGGCCTCCGGTTAATAGGTTAGTCCCAAAAATAATATAAAAATGGATAATAAAGCCCAATAATGTCCAAAACAGTAGATAATATAGCATGGAGCAATCAAAAATTATAGATACATTGGAGACGTATCACTCTCCTCATCTCTTTCATCCAATGAGCTCACAGTTTCATCAACTTCTTCTTCCATAGATTCCTGCAAAATATTAGTCTCTTATTGGACAACGGGGACTTTCTCAATAAGCGCATTAATATAGGAATTATATTCATAATTATCATAGCAATATTTTAGGATAGCTAAATTTTCATGCCTATAAACATCATCATCAAAAGCTTCATACTTTTCAAACAAAGATTCAATTTCATAAGCACCCTTAAAAGCAACAAATTCTTCTATTTGTTCCACATCATAGTAATCATATATACCATTAGCATAAGAAGCTAAGGTTTCATTATCATTAAATTGGCATGAAAAGGGAAGGTGTGGAGCCTTCCTTCTAGAGCAACAGGTATAATCATAACTCAAGCATACTTGCCGAGCATACCACTTCAATATATAAATTTGATCCCATAATAGTTTCCCTTTTTGTGTCAAGCGATAATCTCTAAAGTATTCACGTTGATCGAACGTTACTCCCATTACCAAATTGAATGGGGTTTTCTCAGGATTATCAAAGTAGTACATAATTTCTGTCACATAACGAGCATCGAGGGTTTTATGAGGTTCCTCATCTCCATGAGTAGCAAGTACACCAAAATTTTTTGGTATTTCGTGTTCCATATCCATAACTAAAGATAAAGAACAACTAAGAACAGCAAATAAAAATTACTTAGTGATAAAGCAAACAAGCACACATGAGAATATTCACCCCACGCTATTGCTCCCGGCAACGGCGCCAGAAAAATGTCTTGATAACCCACAAGTATAGGGGATCGCAACAGTTTTTGATAAGTAAGAGTGTTGAACCCAACGAGGAGCTAAAGGTAGAACAAATATCCCCTCAAGTTCTATTGACCACCGATACAACTCTACGCACGCTTGACGTTCGCTTTACCTAGAACAAGTATGAAGCTAGAAGTACTTTGTAGGTGTTGTTGGATAGGTTTGCAAGATAATAAAGATTACGTAAATAAAAAGTAGGGGCTGTTTAAGTAAATACACAATAAATTAAATATAGAGAGTGTGGAAAAGTGGTGGTAGGAGTTGCGAAATTGCCCCTAAGCAATTGACTACTTTACTAGACCAATAGCAAGTTTTATGTGGGAGAGGCCACTGCTAGCATGTCATCCCTGACTTGGAATTCTATGCACTTATGATTGGAACTATTAGCAAGCATCCGCAACTAATAACGTTCATTAAGGTAAAACCCAACCATAGCATTAAGATATATTGGTCCCCCTTCAATCCCGTATGCATCAATTTCTATGCTAGGTTGAAGCTTCTGTCACTCTTGCCCTCCAATACGTAGTCCTATCAACATACAACTAACCCTAGGGTGTGATCCACGCGCGCGCTCATATGATGGGCACCAAAGGACAGCAACATAACCACAAGCAAATTAAATCAATCATAGCAATTCATCAACCACCGATAGGACAACAAAAATCTACTCAGACATCATAGGATGGCAACACATCATTGGATAATAATATGAAGCATAAAGCACCATGTTCAAGTAGAGGGTACAGCGGTTTGCGGGAGAGTGGACCGCTGTAGATAGAGGAGGGAAGGTGATGGAGATGTTGGTGAAGATGGTGGAGGTGTTGGTGTAGTTCGCGGTGATGATGATGATGATGATGGCCACGGCAGTGTTCCGACGCCATCGGAAGAGAAGGGGAGAGGGGGCCCCTTCGTCTTCTTCTTCCTTGACCTCCTCCCTAGATGGGAGAAGGGTTTCCCCTCTGGTCCTTGGCCTCCATGGCATGGGAGGGGCGAGAGCCCCTCCGAGATTGGATATGTCTCTCTGTCTCTCTCTGTTTCTGCGTTTTGTTCTGCTGCCCTTTCACCGTTTCGTATATATATGGAGATCCGTAACTCCGATTGGACCGAAACCTTAACCGTGATTTTTTACCAAAAAATAGCTTTCTTGCAGCCGAAGAAGGGCATCAACCGCCTTACGGGTGGACCACGAGGGTCAGGGGAGCACCCCCTACCTCGTGCCCACCTCGGACACCGTTTCACATTGATCTTTCTCTCAGATTTTCCAAATATTCCAAAAATAAGCTCCATCCGTTTTTATCCCGTTTGGATTCCGTTTGATATGGATATTCTACGAAACATAAAACATGCAACAGACAGGAACTGGCACTGGGCACTGGATCAATATGTTAGTCCCAAAAATAATATAAAAAGTTGGCAAAAGTATATGAAAGTTGTAGAATATTGGCATGGAACAATAAAAAATTATAGATACGACGGAGACGTATCAGTTAACATTCTAAAAAATTACTTTGTATGCAACATGTTCTACGCATTTGATGTATGTATAGTACAAATCAGACGATAGAGAAGGAATTTTCTCATGTACCTTTTTGCCATATTCGTGATCTTTGGTAAAGAGTAGATACTCCTCTTTGTTGTCTTCATGGGTTTCAATGTGAAAACCATATTTATGGATATCTCAATAACTAATCAGGGCACGTGAAGAATCGGGATACAATAAAGCATCCTCAATTGTCACCTGTGTACTACATGGGAGGGTGAATATGGCATGTCCAGTACCAAAAATCATTGTATCGCGTCCAACAATAGTTAGAATATCTCCATTCATCTTTTTTAGAGTTTGGAAATATTTCATCTCCCTCAGTATGGAGATTGTGGCACCATTGTCCAGAAGGCATAATTCCTCTTCCATCGGATTGTCCCTATAGAGAACTATATCAAATAATTTTCAATAATAAAACCTCATGTTAATACATAGAATACAATCTTATTATATCAAATGTGCTGATACAATACAATATACAGACAACTACAAACTTATGCTCTTATTACATCACAAATGGGCATAATTAAGTGGATCACTAAGGAGATTGAGGGACTAGTCGAAGTCGCCAAACATGTTGTTTGCGGTGTACTCAATCAACATGTTCTCTGTTTCAGCAGGATCCTCAGGCAGATAAGGAATCATGGTGTTGCTCGGTCCAGGAGGAAAATCTTGTGAACCACCAGCTCCTTTTACGCTACGCGGATGAAGGTTGAAGTTGGCTTCAAACCTTTTCCCCTGAGGTGCTTTGCGTCCCTGAGATTGCTGGTACAGCATAACCATATGCTTGGGCATTGTGCACTTTTCAGTAGAATGCGTGTAACATCCGCACTTGTTGCAAAGCTTAGATTTATCAAACCTGGACTTTGAAGTGTCTTTTCCCTTGCCTGGATTTCTGGATCTCCTGTTCCCATTGCGCTTTTGCCTATGCTCGAAATTGGATTGTTTAACCCAAAAGGTACCATCAAACTTTTGTCTATTCACGGCATTCAGATGAACTTCAGGTAAAGATTGTGCCCCAACTGGGTGCTGAGAGCCATTCTTAGAGAGTAGCTCATCATGTTTTTCAGCCTAAAGTAACATGTGAATAAGCTCAGA
The DNA here is from genome assembly GCF_003073215.2 of Triticum urartu. Classification (NCBI taxonomy): domain Eukaryota; kingdom Viridiplantae; phylum Streptophyta; class Magnoliopsida; order Poales; family Poaceae; genus Triticum; species Triticum urartu. The sequence continues at coordinate 429,005,029 of NC_053026.1, forward strand.
ATAGACAGTGTAGTTACGAGCACGGTATTGCTGTTGGAGGATCCTATCTGAAGGGAGCATAGTAGACACAATTTTCTCTATCTTCTCCCCCTCAGTAGGTTCCTTCTCACAAACGCACAGTTTGGAACATATCTTATGAACAACATGATTGTACTCACCAATGGACTTGAAATCCTGAAGACGGAGATGAGACCAATCATGGAGTGCTTCTGGCAGGACTGTTGCCTTCTGCTGTTCATACCTTGTTTTGAGGGTCAGAAACAAAGTACTAGGAGATTCCTCCTATAAATACTCAGACTTGAGATCTGGATGAATATGGTGCCATATGATGAATAAAGCAGCATAGTTATGTTGTTCTGTCAGGGGCGTGGCTCCAGCCGGGAGAGGAGTCTCAGGGGGATGGATTGCACGTGCTATCCCACAAGACACAAGACTGATCTTGATGTCCATAGCCCATGTAGGGTAGTTGTGGCCATTGAAGGCAATCTCCTCAAACTCTTTGTCGGTCATCTTTGCCTCCATGAGGAACCATAGATAATTAATTTACGGGTGATAAATTAAAAACCATCATGGTTGAGTAATAAGAATGCAAAAATTTGATACTCAAGTGAAAACTTGAAAAATTATCAACCTCAATTGTGTGAACATAACACATTGAAGATCACTTAGATCTCGTAGTAATAGGCCACATTGCTATTACCTTATGTATGCTACAATTTAAATATTAGGAATACACGTTGGAGGTAATCGTTTGTCTTTTGATGAAACATAGACCTCACAATAAGAGGGGATAGTCTGCAAATGAGCAGTAGATCCCAGCTCATTACCTTATGATTCCAAATATAATGAGAGAGAAATGTTCGGAAATTTGCAAGTTTGATATGCGAGAGAATATGGCAATCACAAAAACATGTTCAAGAGAATTTGATATGTGGTAAACACATGGAAATGTCATTCTTCCCAGATGAAATCCGGTACTTTATTTATATTCAATCCATTGCATAATATAAACACACTAATAATTACACAAGTCCTAACCTAGATTAAATCTAAAACTGGACTAGAATGTAAGTAGCAGTCAAACTAGGTACTAAATAGTACTAAACATAGTCTAAAACAGCACCAATACAATAATTAGTACTAATATTTAACTAAAAATAGAGAAAAAATAAAATAAAAAATGAATCCTGAAGGGGGCAGGCCAAGCGCTTGGTCCTGGGTCGTCACGGCCTTTGGCCAACCCATCCGCGGCTCCACCACATAAGAGAGAGAGGGCAGGGGAGGATAAGGGTCAGATAATCTGACACCCTCACCCCCTTGCTCGATCCCAACCTCCTATACGGGGGCGCCGACGATTGGAGTGGCCGCCGCAGCCCCTCGAGATTTCGATGGTCACCGGCGCAGCACCGACGAGCCGTCCTCGTCCAGAGAAGAGTCGACGACAATGGGGTTCGAGCGAGCTCTGTGTGGCGCCGCGCTGGTGAGGCCAAGGCTCGCTGGAGCCCACGAACGGGGGCAGTGCTACTTGTGAGCTGCGTTGGAATTTCCTCGAAGAGGAGGGAATGATGCAGTACAATAAAGATAAGTATTTCTCTCAGTTATGAAACCAAGGTTATCAATCCAGTAGGAGAACGAACCAACACTATGTAAACAACGCCTGCACACAAACAACAAATACTTGCAACCCAACACATAGAGGGGTTGTCAATCCCTCAACGTTATTGAGATATATTAAATTGTATAGGATTTGATAAATAGATATAACTGAAATACAAAATAAAATAAATAAAATAAATTGCAGCAAGGTAATTTTGGTTTTAATATATGATAGAAAATAGACCTGGGGGCCATAGTTTTCACTAGAGGCTTCTCTCGAGAAAATAGTATATGATGGGTAAACAAATTATTGTGGGCAATTGATAGAAGAATAATAATTATGAAGATATCCAAGGCAATGATCATGTATATAGGCATCATGTCCAAGATTACTAGAACGAAACGATTCTGCATCTACTACTATTAGTCCACACATCGACCGCTATCCAGCATGCATCTAGTGTATTAAGTTCATGGAAAAACGGAGTGATGCATTAAGAAAGATGGCATGATGTAGATAAGATAAACTCACGTATGAATAAACCCCATCTTGTTACCCTTAATAGCAATGATACATGCATGTCATGTCCCCTTCTATCACTGGGATTGAGCACCGCAAGATCGAACCCATCACAAAGCACCTCTTACCATGGCAAGATAAAATCAATGTAGTTGGCCAAACCAAACCAATAAATCGAAGAAGAAATACAAGGCTATAACAATCATGCATAAAAGAGTTCATAGAAAACTCAAATAATATTGATGGATAAATCTGATAATAAACTCACAATTCATCAGATCCCAACAAACACACCGCAAAAAATCATTACATCAAATAGGTCTCCAAGAATATCGACGAGAACATTGTATTGAAGATCAAAAAGAGATAAGAACCCCTCCATGATCGTTGCCCCCTCCGGCAAAGTGCTGGAAAAGGCCTCTAGATTGGATCTCGTGGTTCTCGAACTTGTGGCAGCGGAAAAAGTATTTCGTGGACTCCCCTGTGGGTTTTAGGATTTTAGAGTATTTATAGAGACGGAGGTAGGTCAAACGGAGCCATGTGGGCCTCACTACCCACCAGGGTGTGATTGCTTGTATCTGCGTTGGTATTTCCCTGAAGATGAAAGGATGGTGCAACACAACAACGGTAAGTATTCCCCTCAGTTGTGAAACCAAGGTTATCAGTCCAGTAGGAGAACCAAGCAACACTATGTAAACAACACCTGCACACAAACAACAAATACTTGCAACCCAACGTGTAAGAGGGGTCGGCAATCCCTCCTCGGTATTGAGATTGATTAAATTGTATGAGATTTGATAAATAGATCTAGCAAAAACACAAAATAAAATAAATAAAGAAAAAATGCATCAAGGTATTTTGGGGTTTTAATATGATAGGAAATAGACCCGGGGGTCATAGATTTCACTAGAGGCTTCTCTCGAGAAAATAGCATACGGTGGGTAAACAAATTACTGTTGGGCAATTGACAGAAGAGCAAATAATTATGATGATATCCAAGGCAATGATCATGTATATAGGCGTCACGTCCAATATTAGTAGACCGACCCCTATCTGCATATACTACTATTACTTCAAACATCGACCGCTATCCAGCATGCATCTAGTGTATTAAGTTAATGGAAAAGCGGAGTAATGCAATAGGAATGATGACATGATGTAGACAAGATCTATTCATGTAGGAATATAGCCCATCCTTTTATCCTTAATGGAGACGATACATGCGTGTCGTGTCTCCTTCTGTCATTGAGATTGAGCACCGCAAGATCGGACCCATCACAAAGCACCTCTTCCCATGGCAAGAAAAATCCATCTAGTTGGCCAAACCAAACCAAAGTTTCAGAGAAGAAATATGAGGCTATAAAAATCATGCATAAAATAGTTTGACAAATAATCAAATAATATTCATGGATAGATCTGATCATAAACTCACAATTCATTGGATCCCAACAAACACACCGCAAAAAATCGTTACATCAAATAGATCTCCAAGAACATCGAGGGGAACATTGTATTGAGGATCAAAAAGAGAGAAGAAACCATCTAGCTACTACCTACAGACTCGTAGGTCTGTGGTAAACTACTCACGCATCATCGGAGGTGCAAGGGTGATGATGAAGAACCCCTCCGTGATCGTTGACCCCTCCGGTAGAGTACCGAAAAAGGCCTCAAGATTGGATCTCATGGTTCTGGAACTTGCGGCGGCTGGAATAGTATTTCATCGACTCCCCTAGGGTTTTGAGGATTTTAGCATATTTATAGAGGTGGATGGGAGTGGAGAAGATTCCCGTGATGTCCACTACCCACCAGGTCACACTTGGGCCTTCTGGCGCGCCATGGTGCCCGATACGTCTCCAATGTATCTATAATTTTTTATTCTTCCATGCTATTACATTATCTATTTTGGATGTTTAATGGGCTTTAATATGCACTTTTATATTATTTTTGGGACTAACCTATTAACCGAAGGCCCAGTGCAAAATGTTGTTTTTTGCCTATTTCAGTGTTTCACATAAAAGGAATATCAAATGGAATCCAAACGGAACGAAACCTTTGCGAGGATCTTTCTTGGAACAAACATCACCTAGGAGACTTGGAGTACAAGTCTGGAAGTCCGCGAAGCTTCCACGAGGCAGGTGGTGCGCTCCCACCCTCGTGGGCCCCACGGAGCTCCACCGACCTACTTTTTTCGCCTATATATACTCTTATACCCTGAAAACATCCAGGAGAGCCACAAAACCACTTTTCCATCGCCGCAACCTTCTGTACCCGTGAGATCCCAACTGGGGGCCTTTTCCGGCAATCTGCCAGAGGGGGATTCGATCACGGAGGGCTTCTACATCAATACCGTAGCCTCTCCGATGATGTGCAAGTAGTTTACCATAGACCTTCGGGTCCATAGTTATTAGCTAGATGGCTTCTTCTCTCTTTTTGGTTCTCGATACAAAGTTCTCCTTGATGTTCTTGGAGACCTATTCGATGGAATACTTTTTTGCAGTGTGTTTGCCGAGATCCGGTGAATTGTGGGTTTATGATCAAGATTATCTATGAACAATATTTGATTCTTATTTGAATTCTTATATGCATGATTTGATATCTTTGCAAGTCTCTTCGAATTATCGGTTTAGTTTAGCCTACTAGATTGATCTTTCTTGCAATGGGAGAAGTGCTTAGCTTTGGGTTCAATCTTGCGGTGTCCTTTCCCAGTGACAGCAGGGGCAGCAAGGCACATATTGCTTGAGTTTACCCCTCTACATCATGTCATCTTGCCTAATGTGTTACTCGGTTCTTATGAACTTAATACTCTAGATGCATGCTGGATAGCGGTCGATGTGTGGAGTAATAGTAGTATATGCAGAATCGTTTTGGTCTACTTGACACGGACGTGATGCCTATGTTCATGATCATGCCTAGATATTCTCATAACTATGCGCTTTTCTATCAATTGCTCGGCAGTAATTTGTTCACCCACCGTAATATATGCTATCATGAGAGAAGCCACTAGTGAAACCTATGGCCCCCGGATCTACTTTACATCATATAAGTTTTCGATCTATAATTCTAGTTTACTATTTATTTTGCAATCTTTATTTTCCAATCTATACAACAAAAATACCAAAAATATTTATCTTATTATCTTTATCAGATCTCACTTTTGCAAGTGGTCGTGAAGGGATTGACAACCCCTTTATCGCGTTGGTTGCAAGGTTCTTGATTGTTTGTGCAGGTACTAGGCGACTTGCGTGTAGTCTCCTACTGGATTGATACCTTGGTTCTCAAAAACGGAGGGAAATACTTACGCTACTTGCTGCATCACCCTTTCCTCTTCAAGGGAAAACCAACGCATGCTCAAGAGGTAGCAACAAGAATTTCTGGCGCCGTTGCCGAGGAGATCTACGCTCAAGTCAAGGCATACTAAGTACCCATCACAAACTCTTATCCCTCACATTACATTATTTGCCATTCGTCTCTCGTTTTCCTCTCCCCCACTTCACCTTTGCCGTTTTATTCGCCCTTTTTCGTTCGCCTCTTTTCACTTGCTTCTTGTCTGCTTGTGTGTTGGATTGATTGTTTGTCACGATGGCTCAAGATAATACTAAATTATGTGACTTTCCCAATACCAACAACAATGATTTTATTAGCACCCCGATTGCTTCTATTACAGTTTGTCATGATTTTATTAACAACAATGATTCTTTGTTTGTTATTGATATTTTGCAAAGCAAAAAACAAGCAGAAAAGAACAACTGGCACTGGGCACTATATCAATAGGTTAGTCCCAAAAAATATGTAAAGTTGCTAGTAAAAGAATGTAAAGCATCCAAGGTTGATAATATAACAGTATGAAACAATAAAAATTATAGATACATTAGAGACGTATCGGGGCGCGCCAGAGGCCCCTGACGCGCCCTGGTGCCTAGTGGCCCACTGTCCCATCTTCTCATGGCCTCCAGAAGCTTGCAGAGTCTCTTCTTGCCAGAAAAAAATCTATGAAAAGTTTCATAGCATTTGGACTTTGTTTGGTATTGATATTCTGCAAAGTAAAAAAATAAGCAAAAACGGCAACTGGCACTAAGTTAATAGGTTAGTTCTAAAAAATGGTATAAAGTTGCTAGTAAATGTGTATAAAACATCCAGGATTGATAACATAATACCATGGAACAATAAAAAAATTATAGATACGTTGGAGACGTATCAGGTGGCGGCCTGGACAAGGTCGATAGCGGTGACGGCGCGCCCGAAGAGGCACCCGAAGCGCCATTCCGCCCGGCTACTCGACCCCGTGGCCATGTCCCGCTGAGGCGGGGCGGTGGTGTCGACGCCCTCCATCCCGGCTCCGAGGCAGATGACGTCGGAGGCTCCGGTTGGCACGGAGATGAAGGCAAGCGCCTCCTGCTCGTCCACGATGGTGCGCATCGATACGGAGACATAGCCGGGCGGGCCGGTGGACTCGGCGGCGGGCATCGGCGTCGACGACACGAGCCACTTGGCCGGCGGAGGAAGGGGTGGAGTCGGAGACCCGGGAGGCACGGCAGCGGCCCCGTGCACCATGGGGGCACTCGGTCCGGCCACAAGCCATGGGTCAAGCCCCTTGTTCACCAACAGCGTGGTGTGCAGCAGCGCCGAGGCCGTGTCCGTGGGCGTGGGGAGCACCAGGAGCGGCGCGTCCGGCGACACCATGGCCGCGTCCAACAGTGCAGTGACCACGACGTCGAGCGGCGCAATGGCTGAAGCGACGGACGGCCTGCATCCTGCAACGAAAGTGCCGGAGTCCACCAACACCATGGTAGCGAAGAAGGTAGCGACAACCATCCTCGCGAATCAGGCGGAGAAAGAAGGAAATGAGGCCGGACATCTCACCAGCAAGCCCCGATCTCTTCGTCTTCTCTCTTCTTCGCTCTTTGGTAGAGTTCTACAGGTTGGGGCCAACTCCACCGCGTGACCCCATCCTGTCCGGCCCCGTCCTTTGGGGTAAAAGGGACAAATCAGACGGCCCAGCGCGTGGGAGCAAACAGACTTTTGTCCGTTTTCTGTCCGCTTTCGACCCATCCCCGGCCCCAAGTTTGCGTTGATTTTGGGGTGAAACAGCGCGTGGACGCGCGGGACGCGTGCGCTTGTCCTCCCCTGGCCCGCCTGTCGGTGGCACAAAGCAAACCCCCCCCCCCACGCCCCATTTGGTGCCATTTCCCCCAAACCCTCCCACGTCCCTCCCGCCGCCCCCTCCCTCCCCCGTCCATGGCCAACGCCTAGCCGAATTTCGGCGGCCTGGCCGTCGACCCACCCGGAAAGGTGAAGAAGAAGGCGGCCAAGGCGCCAAGGAAGCCGCGGTCGGGGTGCACGCCGGAGGAGATCGCCAAGTTGGACGCGGAATCTGCGAAGAGGAGGAGCCGGAGAGCGGTCGTCAAGGTTAATGCCGCCGCGGCCAAGTTCGCCGCCGAGTGCGATGCAATGGAGGCCGTGCGGCGCAAGGCCGCGGTCGACGAGAAGGAGGACATTGTCAACAAAGCGCACGCCCTCCTCATGCTTGGCATGTGTCATCCAGCCGGTTTCCCTGCAGCGGCCGTCGGCCCGGCGAGCACAGGCTCGTCGGTCGCCCGACCTCCGCACTGCCAGTCACCAACGCCGCGGACCACGTCCATGTCGCCCGGCTTTCCCCCGCCAAGGCACGACGCCTAGACTTGTTTCTCGGGGTCGCCGGACATTGGCGTGATCGCGTCGTCCATCCCACGCCCCTCGGCCGTCATCGACCTCAACGTCACGCCTGGGTCTAGCAGCGGCAGCCGGCCGCCGTCCGTCGAGATGCAAAGAAAGCATGCACGGCCACCATTTACGGGCACCATGCCGCCGCCCCCCATCTTGTTCGACGGAATGCCAACACCAACGCCACTGGTTGACGACCCCTTCTACAACCAGTTCATGGAGGATGTGATCTTCGAGGGTGGGCATGACTGTGCCTACGATCCTGACGAGACCCAAAGTCAGGATGGCCGCGCCCAGTACGTTGCCGATGAAGAGGCCGGCGACCGTGCTGACTACGACCATGGTGACTCGTGGCATGAAGACGATGACATCTATTGCGAAGGAGATGGGGATGAAGAGGAAGTCAATGACATTGATATTGGTGGCGAGCCATTGTTCATCGACGAGCTCACCCAGAGAGCGGAAGCACAAAAGAGGAGGAAGAGCATTCGCACGGGTTCATATACACAAGACGAGGACAAGTTGATTTGCCAATGTTGGATGGAGATTAGCCAAGATCCGAAGACCGGCGCGCAACAAAAGGGCCTTGTTTTTTGGACGGGAGTCCACAAAACATTTCATGAAAGGAAGATGTTTGAGCCCTATCAAATTACAAGCAACCGTGGCATCACCTCGATTCAAAAGAGGTGGTTGTTCATCCAACAAGAGTGTAACAAGTATTGCACCGCATTTGAGAGCGTTGAAGCACGGCCCGTGAGTGGTCTCGGCGTTGGGGACATGGTATGATCTCCTTCCTAGTCCTTTCCTTGCTACGACCATGAGACTTCGGCCTTGTATATGTTTGCATGTTCAATTGTTGTTGATCATGTGGTGTAGGCATTTCAATCTATGGAAGCATTCAAGGCCCGGCACAATGACAAGCCATTCACTCTTACGCATTGTTGGACAATCATCAACAATTGACCTAAGTTCAAGGATCAATACCGTGAACTCCAAAGGAAGAGAGGCCAGAAGACGGCCAAGTTCGCCGGAGGTGGAGATGGCGAGGCATTGAAGAGGCCGAGAGGCAAGACCAACTCCAAGGTGGACGACATACGCGATGCCTCATCCATGGCCTTGCGTGAGACTTTGCATGGCATGATGTCTCAAAAGGATGTGAGGGACGAGAAGAAGCGGCAAAGTAAGGACGAACAAATGAAGCAACACCTAGAGCTTCAAAGAAAGAAGCTTGAGATGGAGGAGGCGGCCAAGAGGAGGAAGATGGACATGGAGGAGGCATCCCGACAAAGGCAGCTCGACATCGAGGCCGCCAATGTCTCGGCCAGGCAGAGGCAGCTCGACATCGAGGCCACCAATGCCGCAACCAAAGCAAAGGAGGTGGGCCTTGCGATCATGAGCGTGGACTTGTCCAAGATGAGTGAGAAGACGAGGAGCTGGTTCGAGGCCAGCCAGAAGGAGATATTCGATGCTGACGGCCTGAACTAGGTCGTTCGATCGGCCGTGGCCGTTTTTTTTGAAGGTTGGCATGGGTGCCACCCGCCCGCTGGCTGTGTGCCGGCGAGAAAAACATTCATTTTAGAGGCTGGCTGTGTTGCCGGCTGCTGTCTGTGTTGTCGGCGAGGACAAGTATTCATTTTGGAGGCTGGCTGTGTTGCCGGCGATGAACGTGTAAGCCGCTGGTTCTGTTGCCGGCGTGAACTAGGGCCGCTGGCCTGAACTAGGACTTAACATTTGAAACGTTGTTGTCTTTTTAAAATGAAGGCGGACAAGATGAGGCAAACAGATGCGGTCGCGCGCTGGACGCACGGTCACTGCATCTCAGGACACGCCCGAACACGACTTTATCGTCCTACCCAAAAGAACAAAATCCGGTCAAATCAGACGTCCGTTTGGGATCATGCGAGTTGGCTTGATAACGTGTTTGAGAAAAATTAAATATTTGTCTCTGTCCATAGTTACAGGAGCCTTTCATACGATCCGACAACGGTTGGGCAAGTGGAGATTTTTCGCGTTTAACACATGTAAGCGCGAAAAGATTCCCGCGCCCGAGTCGCCCAACAGCGATCACGAGAGATCCGGAGCGCAGCGGCCGACCTGCTCCGTAGCCTCGCGAGTCTCCATTCCCTCGGTTTCCAGTCGCCACCCTCGAAACCGCGAGGCTCCAAGTCAACAGTCCCACACTCCCACACGCCACACGCCTCCGCGCTCCCCGACCACCGTCATGCCACTCCCGTCCACCCCACTCCACCGCCGCCTCCTCCCGCTCCTCCTCGCCGCCGTCGCCTGCACGGGGCCGCCCGGCGCCGCGTCCAAGCCCGCGCTGCTCGAGCCCTGTGCCTCCGCCACGACCTGCCCCGCGCTGCTCTCCTACACCCTCCACGCCGACCTCAAGCTCGCCGACCTGGCCGCGCTGTTCGCGGCCGACCCGCTCGCCATCCTGGCCGCCAACGCCATCGACTTCGCCGTGCCGGGCCCGGCCGGCCGCATCCTCCCGGCCGGCCTCGCGCTGCGCGTGCCGGTCCCCTGCGCCTGCTCCGGCGGCGTCAGCAGGGCCACCACCGCCCGCTACGTCTCCCGCCCGGGCGACACGCTCGGCTCCATCGCCTCGCGCGTCTACGGCGGCCTCACCTCCCCGGACTGGATCAGGGACTCCAACGGCGGCCTCACCGCCCCCGACGGCGCCGTCGACGCCGGGACCGTGCTGCTCGTGCCGCTGCACTGCGCGTGCTTCGGCGGGGCGGACAACGGGGTGCCCGCCGTGTACCTCACGTACGTGGTGGCCAGAGGGGACACCGTGCCCGCCATCGCGAAGACGTACCACACCACGGCCACCGACGTGATGAGCGTCAACGACTTGGCCACCGCCGACGTCGCCGCCGGGGACATCCTCGTGCTCCCGCTGCCAGGTGAGTCGTTTGCGTTGCCTCTTCTTGGAGATCCGGTAAATTTTGGTTTTGTTTGTTCTGCTTTGGTGAGAGACCTGACAGCACTGCACGTACGCACTCTTGGTTGGTTGGTCAGATCCGATGTTTGCAGACAAAATTAGTCGGTGAACATTTATCGTTTACTCACGCACTCTTGGTGAGACGGATGGAACAAACGCTGTACTATTAGCAATCTAGCTCTAGTCTCTAGACTAATCTATCATCAGTGTCCATGAACAACTGGATGTTTGCACTTCAAAGTTCAAACTTAGTTTGGTTTGGCGGTAATGCAACGTTTTGACAACCAAGTCTGCCGGATTCAGAAACAGACATACGTATGAGCCATTTTAAATGCCCCATACTGAATCTCGAACAAAAAATCCCCGTAGTTGCCCTCGAATAGCAAACAACTGAACGTATGAAGTTTTGCAGAAGTAAACAATTCAGAGCTCTGACTGACAGTTTTTCCTGTCATTTTGTTCATCATGTTACCCCAATGGAGATTGATAAAATTATGCGCTATGCAAACCTCATCTGTCTTTTCTGAAGAACGCGAGGACAAAATTGGATCCATCACTATTCCCAGATGCTCTGTCAGATCATGGGCTAACAGGACGAGGATGGCACCGATTATTAACCAATGACTAGTTACCATACTTACTACGTAGTCGGCAAACAGGACGACGATATGCATCTTGTTCTCGTCTCCAATCTTGTCATTGCAACTTACCCTACCATCTGCTGCCTACTGACAATCTGACACCCTTCCATTTTCGTGTCCCTGTGCAGCGTGCACCTCGTCGTTCCCCACGTTCACGTCCGACTACGGGCTGGCCGTGGCGAACGGGACCTACGCAGTGACTGCCGACCGGTGCGTCCAGTGCAGCTGTGGTCCGGCCAACTTGGAGTAGGCACCATCGTGGACCTGCCTTCGTTCGATGATCTTTTTTACAAGTTTTATTACTGACGCCGTCGCTCGCTCCTCGCCGCAGGCTGTTCTGCGTGCCGGCGCCGCTGGCGGACGCGGCGTGCTCCAGCATGCAGTGCGGCAACAGCAGCATGATGCTCGGCAACTTCACCCTCGTCATGACCGGCGCCGGCTGCAGCGTCACCTCCTGCGGCTACGGCGGCTACGCCAACGGCACCATCCTCACCACGTAACAATCCAGCGCCATATCACCCAATTTCATCTCGTTCTGCAATTCATGGACAGCTCTGTTTCATCCTAGCTAGATCTTTGCACCTTTCAGGTTAACAACGGCGCTCAAGCCCCTGTGCCCAGGTACGCACGCGAGTTTTCTTGCCGCCGATCTCCATCCGTTTGCCGTAGCTGTAGCTGCTACTCCATGGATACGGAGGTGCTGGTTGTTTGCTCACAATTTGTGCCGTTCTCGCGTGCAGTCCCGCACCAGTTCCCGCCGCTGATCCCGCCGCCGACGTCGTCCTTCTTCGAGACGTATCTCGGCCCTTCACCGGCGCCGATGCCGTCGGAGGGGGGGATCAAGAGTCCGACGATGGCTGGGACGGCACCAACGGCCAGCCCGGACGCCGTCGCCGGTGCTCCTCCCACGGGCCGGCACTTCAGCGGCGTCTTCAGAGTGCTCGCGCTCTGCCTTGTCACCAACGTGCTGTGGTAACCGAGCATCCACGAGGGATGATCGAGCAGCCGAACGTAAATCGACGGCTAGCTTCCATTCGAGTTATTCTTTTTGTACAGGAGCAGCCGGCTGCTGTGCTGGGGCTGCGTTGTGCCAAAATATTGTTGCTGCTCATCTCATTTGTGGTTCCCCTGTAAAATTGAAAGCAATCTAGATGAATTCTCTGCAGCACAAAGCAAGAATGCATCCACGCGAGTGTGCGCCCAGTTGGTCTGATTCTACCAAGAAAATGGCTCTCAAACTAGACTTCCGAACATTCTTTTTAACAAAAAAAAACGTTCTATGGTATTTTCCATTATATTAAATAGTATATACAAAGCATCCAAAAACTAATAAAACAAAAATCAATACAAAATAAAGCCTGAAGTTTAACCAATGCCAGCATTTGGGAGCATCATGATCATAATTTTGAGTTTTTAGCTGAGATGTTCTCTAATCCACTCCTTAAATTTGGTCGAATGCTTATATTTGATCATGCGGATGAGGAGTAGGGCCTTTCTGAATAATATTCTCCAAGAAGCCACCGTAGGAGACGTACAGTGGAAAATCCTCGAGTCTTTGTGCATCCAGATGTGCCAGCATCTCATGATGATGATGCTAAATGCAAAACTTAAAAGAAAATTTTATATCTAGGCATAACAACACTTTTCCACCTGATTAGCTACATTTCAGTCAGCTGACTTTTCAGTTTTGGGTCAGTCAATTTTGAGTGAAGGAAGGAGAAGGAATGGCCTCGCCGGTGAGAAGGAAGGGGCTCGCCGCCATCACCCCTTTATCTATCTTAGGGTTTGTCGTGGTTCTAAGACTGACAGTAGAATGGGGGTAGGTATGAGGAGGCAAGATCCCAGCTATGGTGAAGTTGTACACACAAGATTTACGAGTTCGGGCCCTTCACGGTGGAAGTAAAAGCCCTACGTCTCGGTGCCCGGAGGCGGTCGACTGGATTATATGAGTGTGGTATTACAGGGATGCGAACCCTTGTCCCTGAGGAGGGGGGTGACTTATATAGAGTTCGCCAGACCCCTCCCGCCCTCAGTTACATAGGGTTTAAGGTACATAAAGATGGGGCGTTTCTGGTAGCGCCAGCAATAAAGTGACATAAATGACCATTAAGTCTACAGAGTAAACGTTCGACCGTTGCTATACAGAGTGGCTTTAGGTCTTCTGATCGTCGAGTGATCATTGTCATGGTCGAGTGACACTGAGTCTTCCGAGTGGAACGTTTCTGGTCGAGTGGATGATGGTATCCCTTGAATACTTCTAGATTTAGGGTGATGTCCTAGTGGAGGGTGTCTAGGTCAGGCATATGACCCTACCCTAGCTACATAGCTTCATCATTAGCCCCTGAATGGTTCAAGGTTTGGGTGGAGAAGGATTTGAAAATACCTCCGACTCAATTCTTGCGCTTCGGAAGCGTCTTACTGAGATCAAATGACCAATCACGATGACTTCAACTTCTTTTTCAGTCGCCTTGATCCATTTTTAGTTTGTCGAGTGAACTTTTATTGAAAAGCTTCGAGTGTTGATATGGGAAAAAAATCTTCCGTTTGACAGGTTGCTCTGCTGCTTGTGGATCCTGCGGGATTTGAATGTCGGGAAGCGCGCGGGGTGGAGGAGGCCGCAGTAATCGGAGAAGATTAGGCGGGGGCGCCTCGATTCCTGCGCCACCTTTTTCGCCACGTACTGCGCGCGCGACTGTTGCGGGATTTGACGGGATTACTTGGACCCACAAGGCAGCCACTCGGGAGAAGACCTCATATAAGGCGACGTGGCTGGGATTTCTGCACAGTCACTACTAGGGAAAAGCCTATACACAGAATTTTACCAGTAGCGCTGTACAAAATCAAGCGCTGCTGCTACTTAGTAGCAGCGCGCGTAAATAAACTGCGCTACTGCTATGACTTTAGCAGTAGTGCGTACTAGCGAAAAGCGCTGCTGCTACGTTTGAACTGGGCGCACATGGCTAGCCCAACCTAGCAGTAGTGCGTATAATGGCCCAGCGCTACTGCTAATCTCCTTAGCTGCAGCGTGTATTCCAGAACGCGCTGTAGCTAACGTAGCAGTAGCGCCCTTTCTGGAACGCGCTACTGGTACTTCTGACTTAACCACGCGGTTCGTCCTTTCCCACGACCACTTCATCCCCCAAATCAACTCCACTCTCGCCGCCGCCGTCGCCCCTCGGCCGCCGCGCGCTCTCCCCACGCCGCCCCGACCCCAGATTCAACACCGGCCCCGCCCCCGACCTCAACGCCGCCCCGGACGCCGCCCCCGCCCCCCGACCTCAAGGCCGCCCCGGAGCCCCGACCACGACCTCGACGCCGCCTGCCCCTCCCTCGTCGCAGGCACCCGAGGTGAGCACGCCTGCTCCTCCCTCTCCCCTACCTCTGCCTAGGGGTTCTACCTCCATCAAATTAGTTAGGGTTTCTACCACTTTCCACCCCTATAGGTTCATCAAATTAGATGGTAATTAGGGTAGTAGTTCTTAGGTACTAATTAGTTAGTAAGAACTAGGTACTAATTAGGTACTAGAATATTTTTATTTATAGTAAGTTTATTTTTAGTAAGAACTAGTTGAATTAATAGAACTAGTTAGTAAGAACTTGTTGCTATTTTTTTAGTTAAAGCAATTTTCCCGCATCGGCGTGGACGATGCCTATCCCGCATCCTCATCGTCGAGTCGGCGGAGGACGACACCTGCTTGACCAGATGGGCCATGTCCGGGACTGGGCTCCGCCGGGGTGGTACTGGGAGGCGCTACCTACCGGGGGGCGCAGGTTGGTGAGGAGCCAGCCTGTCGTTGACCCGATCCTTCTTTGATGGCGGTCGCGTGGGCCAGTGACGGTCCAGAGGCTCGAGGACTCCGCGGAGGTGGTGCGTCATCGTGTCAGTGAGGAGGACGCGCACGTCCGTCGCTACATGTTTGCCTTGGAGCACAGGTTCTCCAATACCTGGCAGGTTCTCCAGGGATCTCACTTGAGCTATGATCCCATGATGGTTCCTTCTCTGTGGGTGTCCACCGCCCGCGCCGATACCCGTCGTGTGCTAGGGTTTTAGTTGTACTAGTGATGTTATATGTATGACACTATTCGAGATGTATTAGTGATAATATTCGACGATGTACGGACGCATGAGATGATTTACTTTTGCTTATTGAATGCATGCTAATTTGAGTCTTATAAGATATTTTGAAATGTATATCTTGTGTTGCTCAATATCCAAGTGGCCGGTCATATTTGCAGGTTACACCTCCGAGTGGCCTATGTTTTGCTAGAGTGTTGATTCATTTCCGTTCCGGCAAATTTCAGGCGCTCGATATATCCTATTTTAGCAAAGGTCATGCTGGATTTTTCCGTGAATTTTGGCATGACTTTTGCTAGAATATGTAGGAAATATCGAGTGCCCCGGATTTGTGTGTTGAGTATCCTGGTAGTTGTCTTTTATCGATTTTCAATTAATGTTTTAACTATGAACATAGGAAATGTCTGACGACAAAAAGGATTTCGGTATTTGCAAATAATGCGAAGACGAGCGCGGCCTGTGCGACGGAATCTTCCTAGATGATGATAGGCGCTTCAGCATCAAGCTGGACGAGAACTTCAAAGTGGATACAGTAAGTCACAACGACAAGTCTTTTTTCGTAATTAAGCATGACATCTGATTCATTTGCTTCAACTTATTTTTTTTACTATTCTACTAGCGTATCCCCTGCCATGCAAGAGTTTTTGTATTGGATAAGATAGGTTTCAGTCATACTATGGAGGTAAAGAAAGTTTATTTGAAGACCGAGCATGGTTATATTTTCCACGCAAAATTATACAATTCAGACCACTACACCTATTTTGGATGCAAAACATTGCGAGCACTATGCAAGACTTATGCATTTGAGCCTGATATGGTTATCACCTTTGATATTCGTCCGGAAGATGATATTGAAGGTAATACCGACATCTGGGTCGATGTGCAGACGCCTCCAGTTACACCAAAATGTAAGTTTCTCAACCATATTTATGTCTTTGATATTGTTTATTCAAAAATAGTTGACAACTAATTTGTATTGTCAGCTTATTTCGGTGCAAGCAAACATGTCCAGCGCTTGGTAGACAGGACCTACTACTGTCCCGGGGCTGAACTAAACTGCGAGGAGCTAAGTCATTATGTTTCATGGCTTGAGGATCTTGATACCGTCAAGACAAATTTTCTTTTTGGACTTAGAAATCTTAGTACTGAAAACGTGCGACCAATAGTGTTCGTCATGAACTACGGTCACATCTATTTAGGAAGGATGGTAAGATTTTTACTATTTGTCCTCAGTGCATCTTTTCCATACATTATTTGTGAAGCTAAACTTCATTGCTAAGTATGTGACCATACGATGTTCTTCAACAGGGACTCCTGATGAATGTTGTGCCTTATGGGATCGAGACTAACGGTACCATGAGTATTATTAGCTTACGGCCAAGATATCCTACATGTTACTTTAGTGCATTCAAGATCAGCGATGAATGCTTAATAGTGCAAGACTGGACCAGATATGTGATGGGGGAGCGCAGACAAGTACTAGGGGGCAGCAAACAGATGTGCTACCCAAAATTAGGAGACAGGTTCATCTGCATGCTCCAACTTGATCAAGGAGGAGAGCTACACATGTTTTATGTTGTTTTACCTAAGAGAGAGCAGCAGGAGTGATTAGCTAGAAATGAGTTTGAGGATGATGATGTGCTACACTATTACTATGATGATAAAATAGCTAGTGTTGGTGGTAATGACTGATGATTATTATTAGCTAGTGTTAGTGGTGATTAAATAAATATTGTTGGTGCTAATGATTATGATGATGATTAAATAGCTTGTGCTGACGGATTGGATTCAAGTGGAGGCAACATGTGGTGCACATCGAAAGTACTACTAGTCCAAACTAGATCAAGTTTGGATTAGTAGTATACTTTTGACATGCACCACATATTGCCTCCACTTGAACCTAATCCACCTTCATTTGACACACTGTTATGGACATAATGATGTAAACCTCATAACTAGTATTGTACCAATATTTGTACGATGGCGCATAAATACACTAAAAATAAATAAAAAAAACAATACTAGTAGCGATGGAAAGAAAACACGCTGCCAGTAGTTACATTAGCAGCAACGTGGGAGTGAACAAGCGCTGCAGCTATTTGTCCTAGCAGTAGCGCGTGCGGCACGCGTTACTGCTAAGCAATAGCTGTAGCGCCTTATTAGTAGTGCGCCTACCCGCGCTACTAGTGAGCACAAAACCAGCGCTACTGCTAGGGTTTTCCCTAGTAGTGAGTGCGCCCCATTCTCTCCCTTTATCCTCTGTTTCTCCACCGCATCCACCTCTGCTCTCGGCGCTGCCGGCCCGCTCGAGCTCCATTCGCTGCAATGGGGAAGGAGAAGACGGCGGCCTTGGAGTGCGCGAAGAAGGCGATGACGAAGGCGAAGGGGAGGAAGACCAGCCGAGGCGAATCCTCGTCGAGATCCGTCCTGCTGCACGGCTGGATCCAGGGAGATTGGATTCGGTCGACGATCCGGCAAGACGACATCGACGATCTGGTCGAGGGGGGACTGATTCCCCACAAGTCGGCGCAGCTCCCGGAGGACGAGACCGAGCCGCGGCCGTAGGAGGGTGAGTGTGTGCTCCTCGCCACCCACGTCGGCCGTGGTTTTTGTTTGCCTCCCCACCCTTTCTTCCGAGGTTTCTTGAACTTCTTTGGGGCACAACTTCATCATTTCCCCCCAATACTATCGTGTACCTCGCTGCATTCATGTCCATGTGTGAGAATTTCCTGGGTTGTCGACCACACTGGGGCCTCTTCAAACACATTTTCACCTATCGTTCTCAGTCGGTCAAAAAGGCCAATCCGAGGGATGAGAGGACACATGTGATCTAGATGTGTGGGGGTCTTGGGATCCAAATGAGAGGTAAAAGTACTTTCCCAGCCATGATTCTTCCCGAGTCAGTCAGAGGGTGGCAGTCGACATGGTTCTACTGCAAAGACCAGCCGACTCCAGGCCAGTCGACTGGACTTCACCCCTTTTCCATGGCTCGAGTCGAGAAGCCCTCTACCTTGAAAGTGACTCCAGAGGAGAAAGCGGAGGTGACGGTGCTGGTCGAGCGAGTGGTCCAGCTCGTTCGTGATGGCGTGACTGGCATGGATCTGCTGGAGGTCTTCCTCAAACGACGCATTCAGCCACTTCAAGCTCGTGACCATCCGATGTGGATGTATTCGGGCCTCGAAGATACCACTCGGATTCACCTAGAAGAAGTCGACAAGGACACGGTGGAGCAGTGGTTGAGGGGCATCAATGGCAACAAAGATAACCCCAGGGGGTCCAGGAGAATCCCTCCACTCGACAACTCATATGAACCAGACAAGGTCCAATTCTATCTTCCGAGTGTTTTTTGCTCTATCATGTAATTGCTTTTTGCCAATCGACTGACATTTGTTCCACTTGTTATCTTTCAGGCTCTCTGTCGGTGTAAAAACCGGCGGATCTCGGGTAGGGGGTCCCAAACTGTGCGTCTAGGCCGGATGGTAACAGGAGGCAAGGGACACGAAGTTTTACCCAGGTTCGGGCCCTCTCGATGGAGGTAAAACCCTACGTCCTTCTTGATTAATATTGATGATATGGGTAGTACAAGAGTAGATATACCACGAGATCGAAGAGGCTAAACCCTAGAAGCTAGCCTATGGTATGATTGTTGATGTGTACGTTGTCCTACGGACTAAAACCCTCCGGTTTATATAGACACCGGAGAGGGTTAGGGTTACACAAAGTCGGTTACAATGGTAGGAGATCTACATATCCGTATCGCCAAGCTTGCCTTCCACGCCAAGGAAAGTCCCTTCCGGACACGGGACGGAGTCTTCAATCTTGCATCTTCATAGTCCAGGAGTCTGGCTGAAGGTATAGTCCGGCTATCCGAACACCCCTTAATCCAGGACTCCCTCAGTAGCCCCTGAACCAGGCTTCAATGACGACGAGTCCGGCGCGCATATTGTCTTCGGCATTGCAAGGCGGGTTCCTCCTCCAAGTACTTCATAGAACATTTTGAACACAAAGATAGTGTCCGGCTCTGTAAAATAAGTTTCCACATATTTCCATAGAGAGAGTAATATTTACACCAATCTAATTTGCTGACGTATTCCGTAGCGTGACACACCACGACCAATCCTTTATCCGAGTCGTTTTATTATCCCACCTCAGCGCGTCATGCGAGGCGGTTTCCTTGGCACGTCTTGCTAAAGCAGAGATCGTGTCCCCTTATCCCGGGATTCTCATCAATACGGGCGTGGGTAACCCAACCGCTTCTAGGACTCCTAGATTATAGGCAAGTCCAAACGGACACGGAGAGGACGCTTGATATTCACCCTCTTTATAAAGGGGACAAGGCTTTTATTTTTCCCTCCCGTGCTCAATCGAATCCTTCCCCCACCTCAAGCTTAAACACCCGAAGTTCAGGTCAGGCGCTCTGAACCTTCAGTCATGTCTGGATCTAGCCTTCAAGGCCGATGGATGCCTTCCTCCATAACGGAAGAAGACATCAAGAAGTTGAGGGAGGCCAGATATCTGAGCGCCGAGATTTTGCATCGGCTGCCTTCCCGAGGGCAGGCCGTCCCCACCCCCGAACCCAACGAGAACGTCGTGTTCGTTTCCCACTTCCTCCGAGGTCTAGGCCTTGCCCTGGATCCTGTCGTCAGGGGTTTGAAGTTTTACTATGGGCTAGATTTTCATGATCTAGCTCTGGACTCCTTTCTTCATATCACGACATTTATTGTCGTGTGCGAGGCCTTCCTCCGGGTTACCCCTCACTTTGGCCTATGGCTCAAGACCTTTGAAGTGAAGCCGAAGATGGTCGAGGGGCAACATGCAGCGTGTGGAGGTGCCTCAATACGCAAGATGACGGGAGCTCCATGGCCCAAAGGTTCCATCCCAGAGGTGTCTGAATTGTGGCAACAGGAGTGGTTCTACGTCACGGCTCCTAGAAGTGCCAAGTGGGCGGGCCCCCTGTTTTCTGCTCGGGCCCTCCACCACAGCTGATGTCATCGATCAGCAGAGGTCTGAGCTAGGGTCCAGTCAAGGACGTGCCTATACCGCAAGGCCGCATTCGAGATCTCTTCAATGGAGATTTCAGTTTGGTTGCGGTAATACAGGTTATGCTGGTTCGTCAAGTCCAGCCTTGCAAACGCCGGCCTCTTCGCGGGACCGCGTGCCATTCAAAATTTTCTCGGCCTGACGCACGAGGAGATGTACAAGTCATTCTTCGGACCTCAGGTGGAGTGTCCGGAAATCACCGAGGACGTGGGCCTGAGTAGTAACCGCACCGCCGAACAGGTAAGGCATCTTCCGGCCGAACATACTATCTCTACTTTGTTACGAAGTTATTTCTGAGAGTTCGCTTTTTGACCAGGACTGGCTAACAAAGGCGAAGTTGATTCGGTGTTCGGCCCCCTCCCTGAGGGTTTGGAAAATCCGGTATTGGAAAAGATGCTCCAGACCGCACCTTGCCCGGAGCCCTTGAAGGAAGATACTGTGGAGGGTAATGCGGGCGGACGCGGGCCCCCAACGCTGCCCATTCTAGCCGAGGGAGCGAGCGTCTCCATGAGG
Source organism: Triticum urartu (assembly GCF_003073215.2). Taxonomy (NCBI): domain Eukaryota; kingdom Viridiplantae; phylum Streptophyta; class Magnoliopsida; order Poales; family Poaceae; genus Triticum; species Triticum urartu. Next base: position 429,026,058 of record NC_053026.1, read on the forward strand.
GAAGGCGAACAGAAGAGGAAGAGGACTGCGCCCGGGGATTCGGAAGCCGAAGCTTCCAAACGGGAGAAGAAGTCTCCCACAGAGGGTCCTACCTTGGGGGGCGCTGTTGCCGCACAAAGTCCGTGGGGGGATCAATTCTCCCACGAGTCGTAAGTGACCCGAAATACTTTTAATAGTACAGATATGCCATCTTTTTCTTCTGAGAAAATAACCACCGCATATATTTTTGCAGTTCGGGCCTTAGCCCCTCTCAATGAGCTCATCTTCGGGGGATCTTCTTCCAGAGATGATGGAGAGTGAAACGCCTCCTCCGGACTCCTCCGCTCCAGAAGCGGGCGACCCTGAAGTGTCGTCCCGGAGGGCCTCTCCGAGTCCGGTGAGGCCAGAAGATAATCCCATTGACCCCCGAAGCTCCCAGTGTCCGGCTCCCAAAGAGAGCAGACAAAAGAGTCCGGCCCCGTCTAGTGTGCGATCGAATGTTCTGAGGGAGTTGGTGGGGCGAGCGGCCATCTCAGATGAACACCGTGTGATGATGAATACGGTGATGGAGAGAATATCGTCCGCCGAAAGCGGATTGCATGAAGCTTTTATGAGTCTACTAACAGGCTTTGAGGTACGTAAAAGAATGTATGATAATCGTGCACATGCTAGGTGTGCCCTGTGTAGATAGTAGCCCCTGAGACTCTGGTTGTCGTTGGAAACGACGATGAACATAGGATCATATTCCCAGGAAATAACCATACTGCCTCTATGTGCAGGTGATGGAAGCTCCGGTTGCTAGCCGGACTAGCGAGTTTGCCCATTTAGAACGGCAGTTGGATGCGGCAGACGCCGACATCGAGCTTGTTAACAAAAGGCTTGACGAGGCACAGGGTAAGTGTCAATATCTGGTAAACGCCACATAGGAAGAGTAGCATGATGCCAGTATCTTTAATATGTTGTGACTGCAGATGGAGCTGCCACTGTTGAAGCCTTGCAAGCAGAACTTGCCCGAGCCAAGGAACAAGCGAGGTTGGGTAATGTGGCTGCTGTGAAGGCGGATGAAGAGTTGCAAGCCGAGAAGGCCGCGCATGGAGAGACCCGAGACAAGATGGCCAAGATGGCTATAGAATTAAAAGCCGCCGCCGACCGTTGCCGGGTTCTTGAAAAGGAAAACCAAGCGAAGGCATCGGACCTTGAGAAGGCTGCTGCGACGAAAAAGGATCTCCGCTCTGCTATGAGGGCAAAGAAGGAGGAGCTACGGGAAGCCGGGGATATTGTAGCTGGGAAATCCTTTATGTCGCGGAGGAAATTCGGAGATCCACGGTATGCCCCTCTGGATCGGCTGTGGAGTTCGGAGGATGTGTATATGGATTTGGCGGCGAGCGCTGCTGATGCGGCCAAGTACTTCCAGGGTTAGACGGACCGTGGAGTAGACCAGCTGTTTTGGAGACAATTCCATTCTCCCGAGCGTCCACTTTCATTGACTGACCAATTAGCCGAATGGGCCGAACTAAATAGGTTGTCCGGACTCTCTATGAGGTCTGTTGTGGATCAGCTATGGCTGGGAAGGTCAAAACCGAACAGCTATTTCAGCTTGGTGCAGCAGGTCCTTGACGTGGTGTCGCGCATTAATGCGATGAGGAGGTCGGCGTGCATAGAGGGCGCACGGATGGCCTTTTCCCGTGTTAAGGCATATTGGGCGGAGATGGATGCTACCAATGTTGCAGCGCGGGATTCGGCTATGGGTCGAAAGGCTGCCGAGCACTACTTTGAAGAAGTTCTTGATGGTGCCCATTTGATAGAGACCCAGTGCTCAAAAAACATTATGTTTGAGTGATATGTAATCTCATTGTAAGCGAAATGCTTTTATAAATTTTTATAAGGCTATTTTTATACTTTTGCCTGAAAGTAATATGATGCCTCCTGGGCGGCCGTTTATGTATACATGTGTATAACCTGAAAGATTGCAGCCGTCAGCTTCAACCCTCACGCATATAATGCGGAGGTGCTCGCAAAAACACGCATTCACACTTAACCCAACGTCTTGGTCCTATTAAGGAGGTGATAGCGGAGCGAGCGAGGCAACCTGTAACGCCCCAGATATAACTTTCCATATTTGTATCCAACTCTTGCCGTCTCCGGCGCTAAGTTATATTTATTTCTCGGGTTCGGGTCTTTGTCTCCGTGTGTGTTTTTCTTTTCCGTGCATCTCTTATCATGTCATCTCGTGCATTGCATTTGCATACATGTTCATCTCATGCATTCGAGCATTTTCCCCGTTGTCCGTTTTGCATTCCGGCGCTTCGTTCTCCTCCGGTGGCCATTTCTAGCTTTCTTTCGTGTGTGGGGATTAAACATTTCTGGATTGGACCGAGACTTGTCATGCGGCCTTGGTTTACTACCGGTAGACCGCCTGTCAAGTTTCGGGTCATTTGGACTTCGTTTGATACTCCAACGGTTAACCGAGGGACCGAAAAGGCCTCGTGTGTGTTGCAGCCCAACACCCCTCCAATTTGGCCCAAAACCCACCTAACTCTGCTCCATGTCCTAGAGCGTTCGATCACGATCGCGTGGCCGAAAACCGCACCTCATTTGGACTCTCCTAGCTCCACTTATGTCTATTTATACCCCCCTCCATTTCGGATCCCGTCTTCCACCTCGAAACCCTAGCCAAAAAAAACAGATCCCGCCGCCGCCGGACGTGTCCGCGCCAGGCCGGACAGCGTCCGCCGACCGCCACCGCCAATCCGTAGCCGCCACATGGCCGCGCCCGCCGCCGCCGCCGCCGGCCCGAGAGAGCCCGCGTACGCCCCCCCCCCCCCCCCCCCCCCCCCCCCCCCCCCCCCCCCCCCCCCTCCCCCCCCCCCCCCCCCCGAGCCCATCCACCGGCTCCTCCGCCGCCCGCGCCCAACCTCCGTCTTCTTCGTCGCCGGCGCCGACCGCCTCCGCCGCACCGCCCTTCGTCGCCGGCGTCGACCCCGCCGCCGTACTCCGGCCCGACACCGCGCGCCTCCGCCGCCGCACGCCTTGGCGCCGCCCGAGCCGCCCCGAGGAGCCACCGGCCGCCCGCGGTCACCTCGCCGCCCGGCGACTCCGGCCCGGCCACCGGACCCGGCCGCCGGCCACCGCCTCCTCCCGCCGGCCGCTGTTCTTCTTCTTCCCCGACGAGCTGCTACAGTGCGCGCCGGCGAAGCCTCGGGAACCGTGCAAATCTGGATCTGGAAATATCCCGGTTGACTTTTATCTCCTAACCCTAATCTTTTATGCCTACTTTGACCTGCCGTAACTTTTCATCCGTAGCTCCGATTTGGACATATGATATATCAAAATCTTCGCCTCGACATGTACATCATTTCATTCCATTGCATCATTTGCATTTGAGGTCATCTTGTTGCCCAAAATGCTGTTAGAAGGAGGCTTCGTGAGTTAAATTGCAGATCCGTTAGTTCATCATGCACTTTTGTCATTTTTGCCATGTTTAATCCGTGCATGATATGCCTGTGCCCCTTTGGGATGAATTGTTAAGCATTTTGTCTTCTTTCCAGAGGTGCCACCCATGCATTTTTAGGATGTGTGTGTTGTCTTGTGCAAGCTTGCGAAGAGAGGTACCTGAGATTGCTGATTTCAGGGACTTAGTGATTTTCACCAAGTCTGGGATATTTTAGTTCGTGATGCTATATGTCCAGCTTGTTTCCTAGTGATCCGTGCCTCTTTTGAGGATGATCAGTAAGGGAGTTTTGATATTTATGTTATGCTCTATCCATCCATGTCTTTGTTTGCATATGTGGAGTGCTCTAGGTTGACTCAATCGAGCTCAACTTTAGCTTCGTTGTTAATCTGGGCAGATCGTCAACTTGTTTGCGATTTTGCCGATGCTACCGTTAGTGTTCCATGCATGCTATGCCTTTGTTCTTGCCATGTGTAGCTAGCATATTGTGTCTTCTTTCTGGATATATGCTTGCCTTGCCATGACTTGCACCGTAGTGAGTGCATCGAGCTCGTTTACATGCCTTCGTGAGCTATAATTTCAGCATGTCTCAGTTTTCACTAAGTCTGAAAACTGATTGTGTTCGAGCTATGTTCGTGAGCTCGGTAGAGTATTTTGTGAACCCTTTTGGCCCCAGGTCACTTTGGGTGTTTTGTTAAGCTTGTTGAGTATCTCCATGCCATGTTCTTACTTGTCATGTTGAGGTTATTTATCATGTTGTTTTGCTGCTCCAAAGAGAGCATCGTGATCTGGAATTTCAGGCTAGTGTTAATTTCACTAAGTCTGGAATCTGTTTTGCATATTCATTTTTGCCATGCTTGTTTGAACCTCTTAATGGATGAATTTGCCTATGGCTCAGTGCTAGTGTTTTGTTAACCTTCTTGTGTACATCACTGCCATGTATTTGGTTTTCATGTTAATGTCCGGTTGTAGATAACTTGAACCTTAATTAATTAAAATGAATCAACTGAGTGTGTTGCCGTGATGGCCTCTTCTCGGTGGAGTCCGGGAAGTGGACACGGTGTTGGAGTAATGCTTGCGCAGGTTGTTCCTCTAGATTCTCGCTCGCGCCTTGCCTCCTCTTCTCGCTCTCTTTTGCGTATAAGTTAGCCACCACATATGCTAGTCGCTTGCTGCAGCTCCACATACTTGCCTTATCCTTCCTATAAGCTTAAATAGTCTTGATCGCGTGGGTGTGAGATTGCTGAGTCCCCGTGGCTCACAGATACTACAACTCCAGATGCAGGTCCAGGTGATTCCGCTCCAGGTGACGAGTACGAGCTCAAGTGGGAGTTCGACGAGGACTCTTAGCGTTATTATGTTTCCTTTCCCGACGATCAGTAGTGGTGCCTAGTTGGGGTTATCGATTCAGGGCCTTGTCGCATGTTGGGGGTCTTTTCTATTTTGGCGCAGTAGTCGGGCCATGAGTGATTTGTATGATGAATGTTATTTATGTACTCTGATGTGACGTGGCGAGTGTAAGCCAACTATGTTATCTTCCCCGTTTTATTATGTATTACATGGGATGTTGTAATGATTGCCTGACTTGCGACATTGCTTTCAATGCGGTTATGTCTCTAAGTCGTGCCTCGACACGTGGGAGCTATAGCCGCATCGAGGGCGTTACACAACCGGACTATAATGCTTTAGCACTTTCACTTAGCCATAGGAGTTTGACAGTGGGGCTACTAGATAGCCCCTGGTGGCTCCGCACTCTCCCGATCTCGGGGAGCGTACATGCCTGGCCGGGAAACGACCCTTCATTAAGGTGGAGGAATTCTAACATTCCCACAGGTCATCGAGTGGTTGACCAGTCTCATGCTATATCATGACAGTCAGTTTTCGGCTTTCTCTACTGAGGTGCTCGTCCGGATGAACCAGGGCACAATCGCAGTAGTTCTCCTGGTGCTACCTTAGCCGGCAAGGCGGAACGTAAGGCACCAAAACACAGGAGCCGGGAAAACCCAACATTTGACCAAATACAATGATTCGGAGCTGATGCATATAGGGCCAAACTCGCGACATCGAACACTCCCTAAGGTATTCGGTCTTTGTGGTATAAACCAGGCCTAAATAGTGGCCTTTGTAAGAAGCCCCGTGTGTCCAGGTACGTGCATTGTTCTGGCGTGGCCACATGCCAAGACGTCAGCATCCTTCTCAACGGTGGATATGTATCAACAAGAGACAGTAAAAAAGGTTTACGCAGGGTCTTAATCTAAAAAGAATCCTTGGAGCGGGTCCCTGCTGCACGTCTGTGCCTGTGTCTCCGTTGTGCCATATCCTGGACGGGTGTAGCACGATGATCGTCTGTAAAAGAGAGGAAGTTAAGTGAAAAAGTTGTCGTGCAAAAGGATAGTTTTTAAAGAAACCATGTATAATTCAAGATGATAAGAAATTGCCACTTGTCTGCGCACGTTGAGCCCCTTGTATTGACAAATAAGGATGTGACCACTTATTTCCGTATAAATAGCGGCACCGGACTTGATTAGCTGTATCTGAGGTCTTGACGACCTATTGGATGCTTTCGCTTGTCTGGGCGCCTTTAGTGTGCGGCGACCAAGGCAGCCTCACTCTCTTCGGCGCGCAGAGATCGCTTGATATTTCCGTGCACCGTAATGATGCCACGTGGACCGGGCATCTTTAGTGTGAGGGAGGCGTAGTGTGGTATTGCATTAAAGCGAGCGAAAGCTTCGCGTCCGAGTAGTGCTTGATAGCCACTTTGAAACGGAGCGATGTGGAAAGTTAAATGCTCGCGACGGAAGTTATCGGGGGAGCCGAATGTAACTTGTAGTAGGAGGGAGCCCTTACGACGAGCCCCTGGGCCTGGCGTTACTCCTTTAAAGGTAGTATTGCTATGGCGAATTTGTGTTGGGTCTAACCCCATCCCGCGGATTGTATCCTAATATATTAGGTTTAGGCTATTGCCGCCGTCCATCAAGACCCTTGTGAAGTGATATCCGCCAATTACTGGGTCTAATACCAGGGCAGCCCATCCTGCATGTCGGATACTTTCTGAGTAGTCGCGATGGTCGAAAGTGATCGGTTGAGATGACCAGTGGCAGGACTTCGTGGTGACAGGCACTTGGGTATACTTTCCTGGGAGTGCCGCATTGTTTTTTCCCTTGATTACGTGTAACACGTTTACTGTTTTGACTTCTGGTGGAAATTGCTTTTGTTCCCCCGTGTCTTGCTTGGGGGGCTCGTCCTCGTCTTCACTTGGTGTATCCTCCCCCTTGTGTACGGCGTTGATCTTGCCGGACTGCTTGAAGACCCAACATTCTCTGTGGGTATGATTAGCAGGTTTACCAGGGGTACTATGAATCTGACATACTTGGTCCAGAATTTTGTTGAGGCTGGACAATTCATCCCTGGTGACTTTAGGGGCGGCTTTTGTCCTGGCCGAGAGCTTTTGAATCCGGCATTTACTGCCATGCCCTTCATGTTGTCTTCTTTATTCCGGTGTTTGTTATTGCTGTTGCGCCGTGATTTCCCGTTTCCATCTCTAACTTCAGATGTACTGGGGTCGCTGGTGCTGCATCTGGCCAGCCAGCTGTCCTCTCCCGCACAAAAGCGGGTCATGAGGTTTGTTAATGCGGCCATCGTTCTCGGCTTATTTTGGCCGAGGTGTCTGGCGAGCCATTCGTCACGGACGCTATGCTTGAAAGCTGCTAAGGCTTCGGCATCCGGACAGTCGACAATCTGGCTCTTTTTAGTAAGAAACTTGTTCCAAAGCTTTCGGGCTGACTCTCCGGGCTGTTGAGTTATATGACTCAAATCGTCCGCATCCGGAGGTCGGACATAAGTCCCTTGAAAATTTGCCCGAAAGGCGTCTTCGAGCACTTCCCAACTTCCAATGGAGCTTTCGGTGAGGCCTTTGAGCCAGTGACGAGCTGGCCCTTTGAGCTTGAGGGGTAGGTACTTGATGGCGTGGAGATCATCTCCTCGAGCCATATGGATATGAAGGATGTAGTCCCCAATCCAGACCCCAGGGTCTGTTGTTCCGTCGTATGCCTCTATGTTTACGGGCTTGAGTCCCACTGGAAATTCGTGGTCCAGCACCTCATCGGTGAAACATAGGGGGTGTGCGGCACCCCTGTAGCTGGGTGTACCGCGTTGTTCGGATGTTTGTTGTGTTGCATTGTATGCTGGGGCGCGCTTGCGTGGTCCATAGATGGATCTTGTTGCACCGTTCTTTGGGTGCGAGCCCTCGCATTGGTTGCGTGTTGTATGGTGAGCGGCGTTGTATGCCGCTCTGTGTTGGTAGAGGGGTCGTCTATCCGACCAGGTGGCTGCTTTGATATTTGGTTGTGGGGGGTCTAAGGCCTCCTCATCGAATTCAGGTAGCAGCTTCCGCTTTGGGTAGCTCTTGTAGGGGCGATTGTCGCCGTACCTTGCTGCTGTGTTGAGTATTTTACTCCATCTGATTTGGAGTGTGTCTTGCACGGCCTTGAGCCTTTGCTTCTGCTTTTTCAGACTCCTCGCGGTGGCAACAAGCCTTTTACGGGCAGTCTGCTGCTCCGAGTGCCTGTCCAGCGTTATGTCATCCGGACCATTATCCTTGATAGGATTTGTTTGTTCGGTTTGACTATCCGGATTGCCGTTGTCCGGCAGCGGTTCACCCTGCTCCAGCGCTGGGTCTGTGTGATCGCTATTTCTGTCGAGGCGGGATTTGGGGCGGCGCTTGCGTCGCCACTTTGACTGCTTTTCGAGGGAACAAGCCTTCGGTGCGTCCTTCCGCTCCTCGTCGTCATCTTTTGGTGCGTCCACCATGTATACGTCATATGACGAGGTGGCGTTCCAGGGCCCAATAGACGCTGGTTCTTCATCGTCTCCTTCATCGGCGTCCATACCGTCGATGTCTTCGGAGTCGAGGTCGAGCATGTCGGTTAAATCATCGACGGTGGCTACAAAGTGGGTGGTGAGTGGGCTTTGAATTTCTTCATTGTCCGTATCCCAATCTCGCTGACCGTAGTCCGGCCAGGGCTCTCCTGATAAAGAGAGAGACTTTAGTGATTTCATAATATCGCCAAAGGGCGAGTGCTGAAAGATGTCCGCGGTAGTAAACTCCATGATCGGCGCCCAATCGGATTCGATTGGCAGAGGCGCGAATGGTTCGGAGTCCGGAGAGGAGTCCGGCTCCTTGGAATCATGAGTTTCGCGGGGTGCGGGGCTGGTGTTCGGCTCCATCGCCGTTAAGATCGCAGCCCCCAAGGCGGCGTCCAACCATCCGTCCTCGATCGGTGCGGTTGGTTCCGAATTAAGGGTCGAAGCTGATGCGGGTGCGGCCTCCAGGGCACTGTTCCGCGGCAGAGCTAGGTCATGCTCGTCGGGACAGTGCGGCGCGCTCGGCAGTGGCTCGAATCCGTCGAAGATCAAGTCCCCGTGGATGTCAGCCGTGTAGTTTAAACATCCAAATCTGACCTGACGGCCAGGGGCGTAGCTTTCGATCTGCTCCAGACGGCCAAGTGAATTGGCTCGCAGTGCGAAGCCGCCGAAGACGAAGATCTGTCCAGGGAGGAAGGTCTCACCCTGGACTGCATAGCTATTGATGATCGTAGGAGCCATCGAGCCTGACGGCGACGACACAGAGGAACTCTCAATGAAAGCACCAATGTCGGTGTATAAACCGGCGGATCTCGGGTAGGGGGTCCCGAACTGTGCGTCTAGGCCGGATGGTAACAGGAGGCAAGGGACACGAAGTTTTACCCAGGTTCGGGCCCTCTCGATGGAGGTAAAACCCTACGTCCTTCTTGATTAATATTGATGATATGGGTAGTACAAGAGTAGATCTACCACGAGATCGAAGAGGCTAAACCCTAGAAGCTAGCCTATGGTATGATTGTTGATGTGTACGTTGTCATACGGACTAAAACCCTCCGGTTTATATAGACACCGGAGAGGGTTAGGGTTACACAAACTCGGTTACAATGGTAGGAGATCTACATATCCGTATCGCCAAGCTTGCCTTCCACGCCAAGGAAAGTCCCTTCCGGACACGGGACGAAGTCTTCAATCTTGTATCTTCATAGTCCAGGAGTCCGGCTGAAGGTATAGTCCGGCTATCCGAACACCCCCTAATCCAGGACTCCCTCACTCTCATTGAGATGTACTCGATGCCCAATGGAGAGCAGGAGCAGGACCCGGAAGGGGGGCGAGCGGAGGTGAAAGCATGGATTGGCAATCTGATGGAGGTGAAGAGGAGGAGGAAAGTGAGGACTCGAGTAGCGGTGAGGAAGTTGAGTCACTGCCTCGCACTGAAAAGTGTTCCAAACATAAGCACGACCCGGCGAGTGTCCGTGGAGAAGTAGCCAGGTCGATCGGACAAACTTCCAAGCGCACTCGGATCTCTTCCCCTGTGCTGACTGAGAAGGCCCAGAAGCAGCAAAAGGTTACAGAACCAAAGCCTCGGAAGGCCCTGCCCAAGATCAAGCTCGACGTCCCTGTCGCTTCTGCGTAAGTGTCTTGTCTCCACTTTTCAATTGAGGATTTATGCTGTCGGTTCTCTTTCTCATTTGTCCGAGTGAATCTTGAAACTTGCAGAGCTGCCACTTCTTGGACTTCTGCTTACAGGGATGATGATGAAGACGTAGAAGACACGGTCACTTCTAACTCGGGTATGATTTTTGCAAACTTGCCTTTGCTTTCTCAACCATTTTGTTGACCAACTGAATTCCGACAACTAACTCTTTTTGCAGCTCCTCCCCATGTCATTGATCTTCCGGATGACGACGAGGCCGTGCCGCTGAGGCCCGGGAGGAGTAAGAAGGCATCAACTGGCAAGACGTCCCAATCGGTGCCGCTGGCAGAACCAGTGGCTCTGATACCAACTTGTAACACCCACAATGCGGCTATATCTCCCACGTGTCGGGGCACAACTTAGAGGCATATCCGCCTGGTAGGCATGTCACAAGATGGATAATCTTTACACATCCCATGTACTGAATAAGAAAGGGATAAGAGTCGGCTTACAATCGCCACTTCACACAATACATAAATAGTCATACATCATCCAGAATACAATCAAGGTCCGACTACGAAACCAAAATAAAGAAAGACAACCCCAAATGCTAGATCTCTGATCGTCCCAATTGGGCTCCTCTACTGATCATCCGGAAAAGAAACATAGTAAAGGCCCGAAACCTCATTGAATTCCCACTTGAGTTCGGTAGCGTCCCCTGCACTGGCATCATCGGCACCTGCATCTGTTTGGAAGTATCTGTGAGTCACGTGGATTCAGCAATCTCACACCCGCGAGATCAAGACTATTTAAGCTTAAGGGGTAGGAAAGGGTAGTGAGGTGGAGCTGCAGTAAAGCACTAAGCATATATGGTGGCTAACTTACGCAAAAGAGAGCGAGAAGAGAAGCAAAGCACGGTTGAGAAGCTAAAAGTGATCAAGAAGTGATCCAGAAGCTACTTACGTTCAAGCATAACACGAGACCGTGTTCTCTTCCCGGACTCCGCCGAAAAGAGACCATCACGGCTACACACACGGTTGATTCATTTTAATTAAGTTAAGTGTCAAGTTCTCTATAACCAGACATTAAAAAATTCCCATCTGCCCATAACCGTGGGCATGGCTTTCGAAAGTTCAAAACCCTGCAGGGGTGTCCCAACTTAGCCCATCACAAGCTCTCACGGTCAATGAAGGATATTCCTTTTCCCGAGAAGACCCGATCAGTCTCGGAATCCCGGTTACAAGACATTTCGACAATTGTAAAACAAGACCAACAAAGCCGCCCGATGTGCCGACAATCCCGATAGGAGCTGCACATATCTCGTTCTCAGGGCAACACCGGATAGGTCAAGCTACGAGTAAAACCAGCCCTCGAGTTGTCCCGAGGTGGCCCCGCAGGCTGCCCGGTTCGGACCAACACTTAGAGAAGCACTGGCCCGGTGGGGCTAAAATAAAGATGACCCTCGGGAGCGCGACTCCCAAGGGAAAAGTAGGTGGTGGTGAGGCAAATGGTAGAACCAAGGTTGGGCCTTGCTGGAGGAGTTTTATTCAAAGCGAACTATCAAGGGGTTCCCATAACACCCAACCGCGTAAGGGACGCAAAATCAAGGAACATAACACCGATATGACGGAAACTAGGGCGGCAAGAGTGGAACAAAACACCAGGCATAAGGCCGAGCCTTCCACCCTTTACCAAGTATATAGATGCATTAAATTAAATAAGAGATAATAATGATATCCCAACAATATCCATGTTCCAACATGGAACAAACTTCATCTTCACCTGCAACTAGCAACGCTATAAGAGGGGCTGAGCAAAAGCGGTAACATAGCCAAACAATGGTTTGCTAGGAAAGGTGGGTTAGAGGCTTGACATGGCAATATGGGAGGCATGATATAGCAAGTGGTAGGTAGCGCGGCATAGCAATAGAGCGACCAACTAGCAAGCAAAGATAGAAGTGATTTCGAGGGTATGGTCATCTTGCCTGCAAAGTTCTTGGAGTTGACGAAAGCTTGATCCTCGTTAGCATACTCAACAGGTTCCTCAATCAGAACTCGTCTCCCGGCTCTACCCAAGGCAAGAACACAAGCAAAGGACCAACAATCAGTCATGGTGCAATGCACAAGCAACATGATGCAAAACATGGCATGACATGCGAGATGTGATATGCAATGCATATGTGTGCTTCGGAAGGGAAAGAATGAAGAAGACATCAACTTGGCAAACCAAGTGTGCCGCTGGAAAGATGAGATGATTTTGGTCGAAATCGATATAAAGATCACCGGAATCGGATGCATGGTTTGCAAATGGCAAGCAAAACAAGAATGGCACAATTCTGCGATTAACAACACGCTGCCATCTAGAACGCAACAAGAAACTAAGCTACTGCACTCCAACATAGCAACAAAGCATATGGCAGTGATGTACAAGTGATGCTTGACAAAACATGAACACTGAGCTACGTCTAAAACACACTAGAACAGGTTCAAACAAGCATGGCAAAAGTGCAAAAGATATCAGCTTCAGAGACTTAGTGAAATTACTAACATGCCAGAAATTAACATCAGGAAGCCATGTTTAGAGCAAGCAAACAACATGCTACAGGAACATATCATAGCAATACAAGGCATGGCATGAAACTACTAAATGCATAGAACAAAAGTCCATTACTGATCATGAGCCACAAAGGCACAGAAGATATGATGACACTCATGTGAACAGAGCAAGTTTTATTAACAGTTTCAGACTTGGTGGAATTACAGGACATGGCAAAAGCAGATTATGATAGCAACTTGGCATGCTTGTTTCACTCATCGAAGTGCACTAAAAGGCATGTAATAAAAAACGTCACGGAGTAGGCATGAAAATGAAGCTGGCCATGTGCCAAACAACCTCATAGCATGCTTGAAATAAATCACACAAAAATGACAAGACAGCATCATGATGTAAAATGACATGTTCATGAACTTGCTCAAATGCAAAATACAATGCCACCACTGGATTGGTGGCATTTTTCTACCCCAAAAACATATATAATATGTCTAGGTTACTGTAGAAAAATCATCACAAATGCTATAAGTGAAAAACTGCCTAAAAAGGAAACTGACCGAAATGGCATTTCCTTATTTGGAAACGTCTAGAAATGGACATGCATGATTTGGAATAAGGTATCTTTCCAGAAATGGAAAACGCTGGAATAAAAGAAAAACAACAGAAATAGGATGAGGGGTGGGGATGACATGTGGGGTCGGCCTGTCATACTCACAAGCGTTGCAAAAAATGGGGGTTTTAAACCGCGGCCGCGGGGATCGAACCCGGGTCTCCCGGATGCAAACAACTAGGCTAACCACTGCGCTATAGTTGTTCCTTATGCTCGAAGGTATTTCCCTTTACTCGACTGTTTAACTGTCGTCGATTCATCAGGCATTCGTCGACTCATTATTTCTTTGAGTTTGTAGAATTCTTTCAAAACTTTGAAGAAGAGACTGGGCAGGTCGAGACAGGTCTGGACCCCGTCCTTTCTCCCGTCAGTGATCATCCTGCTATGAATGTGCTTCGACTGGAATCCCGTGTTGCGAGTGTTACGAGCTACCTTGCTCGCCTGAAAGTGGCGGTGTCGCGCATCGATACAGCACTCTGGCCAAGGGCGACGATTCAAAATGACCTCGAGTCTCTGATGACTCGACTCAATGAGGTCCCTGGTCGAGTGCAAGAATGGAAGAAGTCTTCTACTCGATGCGGTGCTGATGTGGCTCTGTCGCTGGTTCGTGTCGACTGTAAGGAAGCCCGAGAAGAGAAGCTGGCAGCGATCAAGGTTGCCAATACCAATAGGCATGACATCCGATCATTCATGGAAACCTTCATTACTGTTGCCACTCGGATTTCTGACGGGATTGATCTGGACGAGTTCGTCAAGCCTGCAAGCCCTCCTCCTGCTGAGTGAATAAACTTTATGCCTCGCCTTAAATTTGCCTCGGAATGCCGAGTGATTTTGTAACCGTTAAACTCCTTTGGGCCTGATGCCCGAGTACTTTAATCCGTGTTCTGGAACCTTAGGATTTTATCTGAACTTTGGTTGCTTTTGAATCTTTTGACTCTTTGCGCAGGACTTGTTTCTTGCACTTTGAGTTGCAATTGACTTTGTGATGTAGCTCAGTCGTGTGAATCATGAGCAGATTGTGGTCGGCCTGCACCCCGCCACCCTTACGGATAAGGATGGAGCAGACATTGTATTTGTGGCGAAGCTCCGAGGGTAGATTGTGGTCGACCTGCACCTCGCCGTCCTTACGGGTAAGGATGGAGCGGACGTTGTATTTGTGGCGAAGCTCCGAGGGCAGATCGTGGTCGACCTGCACCTCACCGTCCTTACGGGTAAGGACGGAGCGAACATTGTATTTGTGGCGAAGCTAAGAGGGCAGATCGTGGTCAACCTGTACCTCGCCGTTCTTACGAGTAAGGATGGAGCGAGCCTTAAGACTTAGGCGAGTATTGAACTGCAGCTAAGCCCCCGAGTGGGGGGGGGTTGCTCACCACTCGGTAAGATTTTTTGAACTTAGGCGAGTACTAGACTGCAGCTAAGCCTCCGAGTGGGAGGGTTGCTCACCACTCAGTAGGATTTTTTTAAGTTAGGCGAGTACTGGACCGTAGCTAAGCCTCCAAGTGAGAGGGTTGCTCACCACTCGGTAGGATTTTTTGAACTTAGGCGAGTATTGAACTGCAGCTAAGCCTTCGAGTGGGAGGGTTGCTCACCACTCAGTAGGATTTTTTGAACTTAGGCGAGTATTGAACTGCAGCTAAGCCCCCGAGTGGGAGGGTTGCTCACCACTTGGTAGGATATTTTAAACTTAGGCGAGTATTGAACTGCAGCTAAGCCCCCGAGTGGGAGGGTTGCTCACCACTTGGTAGGATATTTTAAACTTAGGCGAGTATTGAACTGCAGCTAAGCCCCCGAGTGGGAGGGTTGCTCACCACTTGGTAGGATATTTTAAACTTAGGCGAGTATTGAACTGCAGCTAAGCCCCCGAGTGGGAGGGTTGCTCACCACTTGGTAGGATATTTTAAACTTAGGCGAGTATTGAACTGCAGCTAAGCCCCCGAGTGGGAGGGTTGCTCACCACTTGGTAGGATATTTTAAACTTAGGCGAGTATTGAACTGCAGCTAAGCCCCCAAGTGGGAGGGTTGCTCACCACTCGATAGGATTTTTTTAAACTTAGGCGAGTACTGGACCGCAGCTAAGCCTCCGAGTGGGAGTGTTGCTCACCACTCGGTAGGATTTTTTGAACTTAGGCGAGTATTGAACTGCAGCTAAGCCTCCGAGTGGGAGGGTTGCTCACCACTCGGGAGGATTTTTTGAACTTAGGCGAGTATTGAACAGCAACTAAGCCCCCGAGTCGGAGGGTTGCTCACCACTCGGTAGGCTTTTTTAAACTTAGGCGAGTATTGAACTGCAGCTAAGCCCCCGAGTGATAGGGTTGCTCACCACTCGGTAGGATTTTTGAACTTCGGCGGGTATTGAACTGCAGCTAAGTCCCCGAGTGGGAGGGTTGCTCACCACTCGGTAGGATTTTTTAAACTTAGGTGAGTATTGAACTGCAGCTAAGCCCCAGAGTGAGAGGGTTGCTCACCACTCGGTAGGATTTTTTTGAACTTAGGTGAAATGGATTCGCAGCTAAGCCCCCGAGTGAGAGACACGGATTCGCAGCTAAGGCACCCACTGGGGGGATTTAGAACACTTAAAAAAGAAACAACAATCATCTCAGAAACTGCGTCTTTGATAATCGAACTAGAATGTATTTCTTATTACATCACAACAATCTGAGTGCTCAAGTATAAAAGGGGCGGAGCAGCTCCGCATTCCAAGCGCGTGGCTCGTCTTTATTGTGCTCCACATTGTAGACGCGATAAGACCCGTTGTTAAGTACTTTGGTGATGATGAAGGGACCTTCCCAGGCTGGAGCAAGCTTGTGCGGTTTCTGCTGATCTACTCGAAGAACCAGGTCCCCCTCTTGAAATGCTCGACCTCTCATGTTTCTAGCATGGAATCTATGCAGGTCTTGCTGATAGATGGTCGACCGGATCAACGCCATCTCTCTTTCTTCTTCCAGAAGGTCAACAGCATCCTGACGGGCTTGTTCTGCTTCGGCTTCTGAGAAGAGTTCCACTCGCGGGGCGTTATGAAGTAAGTCACTCGAAAGCACAACTTCAACCCCATAGACTAAGAAGAATGGAGTTCGGCCAGTCAACCGATTAGGAGTTGTCCTCAATCCCCAAAGTACTGATGGAAGTTCATCGACCCAAGCGCCCGCGGCATGCTTGAGGTCACGCATCAACCGGGGTTTCAGTCCTTTGAGAATCAATTCATTTGCTCTTTCAGCTTGTCCATTTGACTAGGGATGGGCGACTGAAGCATAGTCGACCCGAGAGCCTTGGGAAGCGCAAAAGGCTCTGAACTCATCAGAATCGAAATTCGACCCATTATCCGTGATAATGCTGTGTGGGACACCATATCTGAATGTTAACTCTCTGATGAAGCTGACAGCGCGACTTGCTTCAAGGTTTTTAATAGGCTTGGCTTCAATCCATTTGGTGAACTTGTCAACTACTACAAGCACATGGGTGAAGCCACTTCTGCCAGTCCTCAGAGGTCCAACCATATCTAATCCCTAGACAGCAAAGGGCCAGACGAGTGGAATGGTCTTTAGGGCTGATGCAGGCTTGTGAGACATGTTGGAGTAGTACTGGCAACCTTCACATCTGTCGACTATGTCTTTCACCATTTCATTCGCTCGTGGCCAATAAAATCCCGCTCGGTATTCTTTGGCTACAATGGTCCGAGAGGACGCATGGTGACCACAGGTCCCCGAGTGGATGTCGTTGAGGATCACTCGACCTTCTTCTGGTGTTATGAACTTCTGAGCAACTCCGGTAGCACTTTCTTTGTAAAGCTGTCCACCCACTACTGTGAAAGATTTAGATCGACAGACAATCTGACAAGCCTCTTCTTCATCCTCTGGAAGCTCTTTCCTGAGAATATACGTGATGTACGGCACTGTCCAATCGGGTATGACGACCAAAACTTCCATGACCAAGTCGACCACGGCTGGGACTTCAACTTCAGTCGGATTAGTAGGGCTCTTAGGTTGTGGGGGCTCTTCCGTGAAGGGATCCTCTTGGACAGACGGCGTGTGGAGATGTTCCAAGAATACATTACTGGGAATGGGCTCATGCTTGGAGCCTATCTTTTCGAAATCATCAGTTGCTTGATTTTTCAGTCGAGTATATGATGTGGCTCTAACTCCTCAAACTTATTCTCTAACTTTCTCACTGCATTACAATAACCAGTCATAGCTGGGCTTCTGACGTCCCACTCCTTCATTTCTTGCTTAACCACCAAATCTGAGTCGCCGTAGACCATTAGGCGACGGACATCGAGTAAAATGGCCATACACAACCCGTACAGAAGTGCTTCATATTCGGCTTCGTTGTTGGAGGAATCAAAATGGATCTGAAGAACATAGCCGAGTCTGTCTCCTCGAGGGGATACCAATACCACCCCAGCACCAGAACCGTTCAGCATCTTGGATCCATCGAAGAACATGGTCCAATGCTCCGAGTGAATTTGAGTCGGTTGTTGCTGCTCGACCCATTCAGCAAGGAAATCTGCTATTGCCTGTGACTTGATAGCTTTCTTTGCCTCGAACTTGATATCCAAGGGAAGGAGTTCAATCGCCCACTTTGCCACTCGACCAGTTGCATCTCCGTTGTTCAGAATTTCTGACAAAGGTGCGTCGCTGATGACTGTAATGGAGTGATCGGAGAAATAATGTGCAACCTTCTTCGTGGTCATGTAAATCTCATAGACAAGCTTCTGATAGTGAGGATATCTTTGCTTGGATGGAGTCAAGACTTCAGAAATATAATACACTGGGCACTGAACTTTATAGGGTTTTCCTTCTTCTTCCCGCTCGATCATAAGTACTGTACTGATGACTTGTCCAGTGGCTGCAATATAAAGCAGTAAAGGCTCTTTGCTGATTGGGGCAGCGAGCACCGGCTGGGTGGAAAGCAGGGTTTTGAGGTCTGCAAACGCTGCATCAGCTTCAGGAGTCCACTCGAACTTATCAGATTTCTTCATCAGTCAGTAAAGAGGCAAGGCCTTTTCACCGAGGCGAGAGATGAATCGACTCAAGGCAGCCAAACAACCAGTAAGCTTCTGAACGTCATGCACACGCACAGGGCGTTTCATTCGGACTATGGCTCCAACTTTCTCTGGGTTCGCATCGATCCCTCGTTCAAAAACGAGGAAACCGAGTAACTTTCCCCCTGGAACTTTGAATGTGCATTTTGACGGATTCAGCTTGATATCATACCTTCTCAGGTTGGCAAAGGTCTCAGCGAGGTCAGTCAGCAGGTCGGAACCTTTGCGCGACTTGACCACAATGTCATCCATATATGCTTCTACATTCCGACTGATTTGAGTGAGCAGGCACTTCTGAATCATCCTCATAAATGTGGCATCAGCGTTCTTGAGACCGAATGGCATGGTGACATAACAAAAGCACCCAAATGGAGTGATGAAAGCTGTTTTTATCTCATCGGGTCCATACAGTTGGATCTGATGATACCCGGAATAGGCGTCTAGAAAAGACAAACGCTCACACCCCGCAGTCGAGTCGACGATTTGGTCGATACGGGGGAGAGGAAAATGATCTTTCGGGCAAGCCCGATTGATATGCTTGAACTCAATGCACATATGAAGTGAATCGTTCTTCTTGGGGACCATGACAACATTGGAAAGCCACTCGGAGTGGTAAATCTCTCAGATGAACTCAGCTGCTAGGAGCCGAGCCACTTCCTCGCCAATTGCTTTTCTCTTCTGTATGGCAGACCGTCTAAGATGTTCCTTGACTGGCTTCACTTTCGGGTCGACTCGCAAACAATGCTCAGCCAGTCCCCTGGGTACACCCGGCTTGTCAGAAGGTTTCCATGCAAAGATCTCCCAGTTCTCACGGAGGAACTGGATGAGCGCTTCTTCCTATTTGTTGTCGAGTGAAGTTGAGATATGAGTAGGAGCAACATTAGGATCGATTGGGTGAATATGATCGTTTCTCTGGACGACTGAAATGCAGAATCTGTGGCAGGCTTCTTTGCTCGCAGCAAATCACTCAGATCTGCATTTTTCTGATACTCTTGCATTTCAACTGCCACCATTTGTGCATCGGCAATTTTGGAACCCTTCTGGAAGCATTCCTCTGCCTTCTGCTGATTGCCAGTGACCTTGATCACTCCTCTGGGACCAGGCATTTTCAACTTGAGATACACGCAACATGGCCGAGCCATAAAACATGTGTATGCAGGCCTTCCCAGAATAGCATGATAAGCACTCTGGAAATCCACTACTTCAAATGTCAACTTTTCCTTACGGTAATTCTTTGAATCATCGAAAACCACATCAAGGGTTATCTGGCCAAGTGATTCAGCCTTCATGCCAGGGATGACGCCGTGAAAGCTCATGTTGCTCTCACTAAGTTTGGACATCGGAATGCCCATCCCCTTCAAGGTTTCAACATAAAGGATATTCAGGCCACTACCACCATCCATTAACACTTTGGTCAGTTTAGTGCCTCCAACAACTGGGTCGACCACCAACGCTTGCCTCCCAGGGGTGGCTATGCGAGCAGGATGATCAGACTGGTCGAATGTGATGGTCGTTTTTGACCACTTCAGGTATGTTGTCGTTGCTGGAGCAACCATATTCACCTCTCTCTTGATTACATTCAGACGACTTTTGCTCTCAACGTCAGCAAAAATCATTAGAGTGGAATTGACATTGGGAAAACCATCATCTTCCTCTCTGTCTTCATCCTTGTCAGATTCTTTTTCCTTCTCATTAGGTTGTTTCTCTCGGAATTGCTTGATCAGAACTTGACACTGTCGAGTGGTATGTTTGGGATAAATCAGATTGCCTTCTTCGTCTTTCTTGGTGTGAATGTGACATGGCAAATCCATCACATCGTTACCGGCTGCATCTTTTACTTTCTTTGGGGTCCAGGGCCCCTTAGGTTTCCCTTTAAACATTCCTTGAATCACTGCTGCAGTTTCACCAGGTCCTGCAGGTTCAGCTTTACGCTTTTGTTTCTGATTGGAATTACCTCCACCGGTGTCCTGACCGACTGGTTTGCTCTTTCCACTGCAGAGCCGATCCTCCTCTTCCCCGTTAGCATACCGAGTGGCTATTTTCATCATCCGAGTCAAAGACATATCCCCCATCCGACCGAATTTTAGGACCAACTCTCGATTTTTGACGCCTTCCTTGAAAGCGCAAACTGCATGATGGTGGGACACATTTTCCACTGTGTGGTGTAGAGTGGTCTACCTTTGAATGTAATCTCTCAGAGTCTCACTCGGTTTTTGCACGCAATGCTGCAATTCCATTAATCCCACTGGCCGCTTGCAAGTACCCTCAAAAGTTGTGACAAACACTCAAGCAAGTTCTTCCCAGCTGAATATACTGCCTGGTGTTAACTGAGTCAACCATGCTCTGGCTGATCCTTCCAACATCAGAGGAAGATGCTTCATGGCCACTTCATCATTGCCGCCACAAATTTGTACAGCCACTCGGTAATCCTCAAGCCAAGTGTTAGGCTTGGACTCACCAGTGAACTTACTGACCCCAGTCGCCAATCTGAAGTTGGGAGGAATCACCGCGGCTGGCTGAAACACTCTGGACCTGAAACATGAACTCTGCTGCCAGTCGGGTGATCTCTGTCAAGGCCCTCTCTCTGTGCTCTATTCCTGTCAACTAGACCTTGAACGAGAACAGATCTCGCATCAAAGCCTGGCTCCCTTGGGTCGGCTGGTACTCTTTGCTCGCCACTACGAGGGCGTCTCTCATCATATTGTCGAGGCACATATGATCCACTCCTCGAAGGAGGCATGGGCACTCGACGACGGTCATCACGACCGAGTCGGTAATCATACTGCTCGTGGTTTCTGTATTGTTCCTGCTAATGCCCACGCCCCTCACGCCGCGGGGGCGATCTTATGCTGTGGGCCGACTGGACTGTATCCGCCATCACAGATCTGCTATGAATCCTATTCCACGACTGAGATACTGCTGTGTTCTGCTCTCCTGCTGCTCGGAGTAAGGCCCGGATCTGCATCAAACCTCTGCCAGCCTCCGACTCGGAAGGCTGAATTGACTCTGCTATACGGGCTACAGCTGTGAGATTTTGAATCGGAGTGCGATATACCTGAGGTTGAGGCAGAAAAGTTGTCGTCGACTGGACTCAGGGATCCGTTGCCGTGCACGCTCATCGAGTGCACACCGAAGGTTCTCCAGTCGAGTGCGCTCAGCCAAATTGGCCATGCGCGCCTCCTCCAAGGCCCGGGCCTTGGAGGTTTCCCCAACGATGGGCGTGTGAAGTGCATCCATGTTGCGGCGGTGAAGCTCTTCTCTCTGCTACGAAGAAAGAGGCTCGGGGCGGTATTCTTCATGAGCGCATGACGGATCGCCGCCACCATCGCTGCCGTCGTCACGGCGGAAGCTGGGAGGACTATGTGGTCCGTCGACCATCAAGACTTCAGTCGCAGGATCGCTGTTGTCGCATTCGGATGCGGTCTCAACGGAGCCAGTCGAATAGGTCGTAGAGAGTTTCGTCGGGCTCGATTGCCGCGACTTGTGGGGTGGCCGACTGACGGGCCACCGCGTGTTTCACCCACCGCTGAAGCCGCGACCGACCGGATCGCCTGCGCCGGCGAACAGTGGGGAGCGAAGACACCACGGGAGCCGACCGATACTGGGTCGACGGCTGCCGGAGAAGGACCCCGCGAGCGCACGTGCGAAAGTGCGTCACCCCGCGGACGGGGAGCGCCTCGACGTCAAGGGGAGCTTCCTAAAGCCAGGCGGAGTCGTCGGCAACGAAGACGAGCGCGCCGAGACGGATCTCGCGGCCCTCAGCCAATCCACCGTTGGAAACCATGATGATATGGATCGGAAAAATTGCAACTTCACCAAAAAAATCGCTAAGACACCTGCCCCATGGTGGGCGCCAACTGCCGTGGTTCTAAGACTGACAGTAGAATGGGGGTAGGTATGAGGAGGCAAGATCCCAGCTATGGTAAAGTTGTACACACAAGATTTACGAGTTCAGGCCCTTCACGGTGGAAGTAAAAGCCCTACGTCTCGGTGCCCGGAGGCGTTCGACTGGATTATATGAGTGTGGTATTACAGGGGTGTGAATCCTTGTCCCTGAGGAGGGGGTGGCTTATATCGAGTTCGCCAGACCCCTCCCGCCCTCAGTTACACAGGGTTTAAGGTACATAAAGATGGGGCATTTTTGGTAACGCCAGCGATAAAGTGACATAAATGGCCATTAAGTCTACAGAGTAAATGTTCGACCATTGCTATACAGTGTGGCTTTAGGTCTTCTGATCGTCGAGTGATCATTGTCATGGTCGAGTGAGACCGAGTCTTCTGAGTGGAACGTTTCTGGTCGAGTGGATGATGGTATCCCATGAATACTTCTAGATTTAGGGTGATGTCCTAGTGGAGGGTGTCTAGGTCAGGCCTATGACCCTACCCTAGGTACATAGCTTCATCAGGGTTCACGGTAGGGATGGTGGTGGACGATGGTGGTGGGAGGGGTGGTGTGGGTTCGCCGGAGAAGAAAACTATATGGGGGCAGGGCTAGAGGGATGGCCGGGGGCGGCGGCAAGCCTGGTGGTGGGGGAGGTCATGGGAGGGACGGGGCGGCGAGGCAGTCGCGGAAGCACCCGCGGCCGTTGGCGGCGGAGGCTGGCGGTTTGGCCTGGGCTGGAGGGCGGCGAGAGGAAGAAGATGAACAATGTGCGTCGGGTTTGAGGTGGAAGATGACCGCAGATCCATTGGATCAAGATCCAACGGTTCAGATAGAATCAACTGGTCACAAAAACGATTTAGTCGACTGACGCATAGTCATTCCCCTTTTCCATACCATTTTAAAGATATGATGGGCATCTGAAGCTTGTCTCGGGAACTTGTACGTTCGGATAGAAGAATAACCAATGTGTTAAACATATCCATCACATGCTCGCGTGGTAGGTGGCGTCGAGAGTTAGTTAGTTAGGTAGGTAGGATTACTCATTGGCTCTGTTTGGATCCATGGGTTTGAGCTAGTTTGGGCTCAAAATAGCCCTAAAGTATCCAAACATGAGGGCTAGTTTGAGCTAGTTGCATCTAACCCATCCAAAAAAAACTATCCCATCCAAGAGGTGTTATTTGGAGCTAATTTTCCTAGTGCATTTATTGTCAATCTAACCATGTCATCCAAACACCTCTTTGGTTAGAGTTAGTTCAGGGTTAGTCATGAGTTAGAAACTAACTCTAACCTCTAGCTAAGCCAGAGTATCCAAACAGGGCTATTGTAATCATAGCCATCTCCATCTCTTTATGATCTTTCGTGATTCTGAAGATGTAATCCAAACCACCTGTATGCTTATCTCAACGATACACCTATGCCTATATAACACACACAGGCGACGCCTGCGGTTCTCACATGGTATACAGAGCCTATCTCTTCGATGTCATCTAGCCTTTCGCCTCCCACCGCAAGCAGTGGCGAAGCTACAAACTAAGAGTAGGGCGGGCCAATCTAAAGAATACCATGCAAAAAATTCAGAATACCTCAGTCAGGCGCATACTTTTATTATTTTCGCTCTAAACTAGGCAGGCCATGGCACTGTTTTGCCCCTACATAGCTCCGCCATTGACCGCAAGCTTCTACCATGTCTCCCTCTAGTGCTTCCTAGACTGGTCTCAATGGCCAAGTAACGGGAAGGCTAACCCGCACCAACTACGTCCTCTGGCAATGCCCGAATCATGCTACAGCTCAGGGGACTAGGGTTCTCCGGCTAGGACGATGGGACTAAACTAGAGCCTACCAAGTTCATCATCACCAAGGACAAGGACGGGAAGGAATAGTCTGCACCCAATCCTCTTCATCCGAGCTGGATCAGGGAGGACCAACAGGTACTTGGATATCTGTTGAACAATCTTTCTAAAGGGGTTCTCGTGCAGGTGACTTCAATCCCATGCGCACGAGCTCTGGACTGCTTTATCGAGCATGTTTTTGTCGCATTCCCAGTCCCGCGTCAATAGCATCTGCATACCTCTGGCTAATGCACATACGGGAACACAAATGTTGCGGCCTTCTTCGTGCATATGCGCTTGCTCGCTAATGAGCTCACCGCTGCAGGCAAGCCACTCCCAGATGACGAGTTGATCTTGTACATGATCACCGGACTCGACATGAAGTACCAGCCACTCGTCTCTGCCCTCAACGCACTGAAACACCCATGATGCGGCTATATCCCCCACGTGTCGGGGCACGACTTAGAGGCATAGCCGCATGGTAGGTTTGTCGCAAGAGGGGTAATCTTCACACAATCCCATGTACTGAATAAGAAGGGGATAAAGAGTTGGCTTACAATCGCCACTTCACACAAATACAAGGTAAACATACATCATCCAGAATACAATCAAGGTCCGACTACGGAACCAAAATAAAAGAAGACAACCCCAATTGCTAGATCCCTGATCGTCCCAACTGGGCTCCACTACTGATCAACAGGAAATGAAGCAAAGCAACGGTCAAGCTCTTCATCGAGCTCCCACTTGAGTTTGGTTGCGTCACCTGCACTGCTATCATCGGCACTTGCAACTGTTTGGAAGTATCTGTGAGTCACGAGGACTCAGCAATCTCACACCCGCGAGATCAAGACTATTTAAGCTTATGGGTAGGATAGGGTAAAAAGGTGGAACTGCAGCAAGCACTAAGCATATATGGTCGCTAACATACGCAAATAAGAGCGAGAAGAGAAGCAACATGACGGTCGTGAACTAGAAGTGATCAAGAAGTGATCCTGAAACTACTTACGTTCAAACATAACACAAGAACCGTGTTCACTTCCCGGACTCCGCCGAAAAGAGACCATCACGGCTACACACACGGTTGATTCATTTTTATTAAGTAAGTGTCAAGTACTCTAAAACCGGACATTAACAAATTCCCATCTGCCCATAATCACGGGCACGGCTTTCGAAAGTGCAAACCCTGCAGGGGTGTCCCAACTTAGCCCATCACAAGCTCTCACGGTCAACGAAGGATATTCCTTCTCCCGAGAAGACCCGATCAGTCTCGGAATCCCGGTTACAAGACATTTCGACAATGGTAAAACAAAACTAGCAAAGCCGCTCGATGTGCCGACAATCCCGATAGGAGCTGCACATATCTCATTCTCAAGGCAACACCGGATAGGTCAAGCTACGAATAAACCAGCCCTCGAGTTGCCCCGAGGTGGCCCCGCAGGTTGCCCGGTTCGGACCAACACTTAGACAAGCACTGGCCTCGGGAGGGTCAAAATAAAGATGACCCTCGGGAGCGCGACTCCCAAGGGAAAAGTAGGTGGTGGTGAGGAAAATGGTAAAACCAAGGTTGGGTCTTGCTGGAGGAGTTTTATTCAAAGCGAACTGTCAAGGGGTCCCCATAACACCTAACCGTGTAAGGAACGCAAAATCAAGGAACATAAAACCGGTATGACGGAAACTAGGGCGGCAAGAGTGGAACAAAACACCAGGCATAAGGCCAAGCCTTCCACCCTTTACCAAGTATATAGATGCATTAAATTAAATAGGAGATATTGTGATATCCCAACATAACCATGTCCCAACATGGAACAAACATCAGCTTCACCTGCAACTAGCAACGCTATAAGAGGGGCTGAGCAAAAGCGGTAACATAGCCAAACAACGGTTTGCTAGGAAAGGTGGGTTAGTGGCTTGACATGGCAATATGGGAGGCATGATATAACAAGTGGTAGGTATCGCGGCATAGCAATAGATCGAGAAACTAGCAAGCAAAGATAGAAGTGATTTCGAGGGTATGGTCATCTTGCCTGAGATCCCGCAAGGAAGAAGAACGAGTCCATGAAGGAGACAAACGAACGTACTCGAACAGATCCTCACAAACGCGACCTTATCGGAACTAACTCGAAGAAACAACACCAGAAAGAAGCAAACAACATATTAAACAACCATCACATAAGAATGGCATGATGCACAAACAAGTATGATGCATGTCCGGTTTAATGAGGCATGGAATGGCAAAGTGCACAAGCAAAACTACAAGTTAAGTGGAGCTCAATATGCAACGAGTTGCATATTGACGAAACACCACATTCAAGTTATTTAGTTCGATCTCGTTTATGTACCCAACAATATTAAATGTTGATTAACATGGCAAGAGGTGAAGCATAATTAAACTAACTATATAGTCAAGTTTAAATGAGTCCGGAAATAACAATCAACTATTCCGAAAAATCCTCATGTGCATATTTTTGGATTAGGTACTGTTCTGTCCTAAACCATATTTTAGAGTTGTTTAGCATGCAAAGCAAGTACACCATGTTAAACTAGGCATTTTTCTACCCCATTTACATATAAAGTTTGTTAAGTTTGGAGCTACGGTTATTTAGTTATGAAATAAGGCATTTTAACATGGCAATTTGGCAAATTATAAGCAAACATCATTTTAAACATTTTTAACAAGGATGAAAGTTGCATAATATTAACCTACACAAAATTCTAAACATTGTACATATATAATGTTTTTACATGTGATGCATGGTTGGAGAGTTATGATATGCATGAAGTTAAGGGTCTAAACTGTAAAACTGCAATTCCCTGGAAAAATGACAAAATCGCCAGTGACAAGAAAAAAACATTGCTGGGCCGAAACTGAGTCATACTGGCCTGAGGGGAGTTGCTCGCATGGGCCTGCGAGGCCTAGCTGGGCCAAGTGTAAGTGCATCTAGTGCCACCCCTAGTTGGTTTTGGAGTATTGACGACAAACCTGGTTGAGAGACTAATGTGTTTGTGAGAATTGTAGGATAACACAGGTAGAAGTCCCTCATTGATTTGGTTTTCCTACCAGAGATGACCCCTAAAAATGTATGAAGACATTGAAGTCAAAGGTGGTATGTGAAGACATTCACAATGAAGACTATGACAAGAGAAGACATCGCGTGAAGACTATGGAGCGCGAAGACTTAGCAGTTTCGTCGTTCTTTGTTTTTTTCTTTGTTGAGTCATAGGAACCACCGTACTGTTAAGTGGGGTCCAAGAGAACCAGTCAGAATGACTGAAGTGATGCTTAACCAAAATCCTATGTCTTCGAGTGAAGACTATGAGAGGAAATCTTATTCAGAGTTGGATAAGTCAGCTTTGCTTGTAGTCCAAGTAAAGTTGCCGTGTGTGTTTGAAATCTGACCGTTGGAACATGTGTCAGTTCCTTATTGACCCAGGGTTATTTCGGACAAATCAGGTCGGGTTGCCTAGTGGCTATAAATAGCCCACCCCCTACAACCATAAATGGTTGGCTGCTCAGAGTTAGTGCACGGCTTTTGTTGTTTGAGAGCAACCCACTTCGAAGCCTTTGAGAGAGAATTCCTTGCGAGGATAAAGCCCTAAACACCCAGAGCCAAAGGGTGTTAGGCATCACTTAAGTCTTCCTGTCTATGTGATCTGAAGACTTATTACACTTGAGGACTGTGAATCCTCCAGCCGGTTAGGCGTCGCGTTCTGAGCATCTAAGAGTCATTGTGGATCGCCGGTGAACGAAGTCTGTGAAGGTTTGGAAGTCTACCTTGAAGACTTACCAGAGTGATTGGGCGAGGACTGGGTGTCCTTAGCTCAAGGGGAATAAGGTGAAGACGCGGTCTTTTGAGTTGAATCTCAGCCTCCCTAACCAGACGTACAGTTGTCACAACAACTGGAACTGGTCCAACAAATCATTGTCTTCAACGAGTCACTGGTTTCATCCTTCCCTTTACTTTACTTACTGTTGGCCCTGGTGAAGTCATTGTATGATTGCATTATCATTTGTCTTCACTGAGTGATTGCTTGTTCTGATTGGCTTCACACTATCTTCCTACCTGATCTATACTGCCTAGCTGCTATTAGTCATTGTGCTTTCACTTCATTGAATACTTGACTATGGCTTGCTTAGTGTAGTCTACCTTCCGCTGCATGGTAATAGGTTTATTTCTATCGTTTGTCTTTGAAACTTCCATGTTTTGAAGACTTTCATAAAAATCGCCTATTCACCCCCCCTCTAGTCGATCACTAGCACTTTCAATTGGTATCAGAGCAAGGTACTCCCTTGTTCTGTGTGATTTGGTTTAACTACCTGGAGTTTTAGCTATGTCGACTGCAGGGATAATCAAAGTCTCCGCTGCGTGCCCAGTCTTCGATGGAACTGAATATCGCTACTGGAAGAATAAGATGCGCATGCATCTTGAAGCCATTGATGTCGACCTATGGTATGTCGTCAAGAATGGCGTTCCCAAGGTTGGTGAAGGTGTCACCGCTGTTGATGTCAAGAAGTTCGTTCAACTGGACTCCACTACCAAGAACATCATCTGTGGTCATCTAACCAAAGGACAATATGGCCGTGTGAGTGCTTTGGAAACATCTAAGATAGTCTGGGACTGGTTCTCCAAGGTTAACGAAGGCGTCTCAACCCAGAGAGATCAGAGAATCAGTGTCCTTCGCAACCTCTTCAACCGCTTCAAGAGAAATGACAATGAGAATGTCTAGCTCACATTTGATCGACTCACTAACATCACAAATGAGCTTCAAGCCCTCGGCACTACTGAGATCACCAAGCATGAAGTCGTCAAGACACTCCTGAGATCACTTGACAGCTCGTTTGACACCCTAGCCCTGATGATTCAAGAATGTCCTGCTTCAAGACACTCGATCCGTCTGACATACTTGAGAGGCTCAACACACACGAGTTCAGCTTTCTGAGAAAAGAGACATCTACGGTCCCAACTATGGGCGAACTCGTGCCTTGAAGGCAAAAGCTGTCTCCTCATTTGAAGAAGAATCTGATAGCAGTTCTAATGATCCTGAAGACATTGGAAAGGAGCTTGCTATGCTTGTGAAGAAATTCCAAAAATTCACCAAGAAGAAAGGCTTCAGAAAGTCTTCACGATCAAGCTCAAGGAATGATGAAGCTTCTGCTCATGACTACAAGAAGAGAACATGCCACAAGTGCAAGAAACCTGGCCACTACATCTCTGAGTGTCCACAGTGGGACAATGAGAACAACAAGAAGAAGAAGAGCAAGGAGTATGACTCTGACGAGAACAAGAAGAAATACTCAAAGTCTTCTTCCAAGTCTTCCTCAAAGTCTTCATCACACAAGAAGAGCTCATCTGGCAAGGCTCGTGCGTTTGTCGGCAAGGAAATGGATTCAGAGGAGGAGTCCGCTTCTGAGGAGGCGGAGGTGGAGTCTGAGGAGGAGTCCAATTCTGGCGTTGCGAGTCTGGCTGCAGCATACGTTGCCAAGTCCATCTTCAACACTGAAGACAATGACTTCATCACCAACACCGATGCAAATGACAAGGACTACTCCGCTCCTACCTACTGCTTCATGGCACGCGGTGCCAAGGTAAACACACGCACTACTCACTATCAAACATCCAGTGAAGATGACTCTGATTGTGGTTCCAAACCCAGCTACAAAACACTTGCTAAAATTGCAACTGAACAATAGAAAGCTATGGAACATATTCAAAAACTATTAGACAAAAGCAATGACCTGTTAGACGCTGAAATGACTCGATCTCAGTCCTTAATTGAAGACATAAAAAATCTTCACGTTAAGTATGAGGAACTTGAAAGTCGTCATGAAACGCTCTCAACAACTCATGAAAAGCTTTCCTATGATTATCTTCAAAGGAAGCAAGATCTTGAGAAATTGAGAGCGGCTCATGAAGATCTTCAAAAGGAAAACGAGTCACTTCGCGCCGAACAGATCAGTTCCGCTCAGGAAGGATTTGAACCACCATGTCTTAAATGCATTGAGCGTGACAACGCTACTTCTGTTGCTGGGTGTTCTACTGCTGCTACTATTGCAATATCTTCAACTGTTGATGTGGTAACTAACCCCTCTGCTGAGGATACCACTGCTATTGCTGATGAGAATGCTAGGTTGAAGACATTGCTTGAAACAAGGATGTACAAAAGTCTCAAAGGGCATCAGACACTATGCGATGTTCCTAAAAGGCAGATTTCTGAACCGAAACCCGAGGAAAGAGGGTGTTGGGTTCGTGAGGTAAATGAATGCTGATGGCTCTTACTGGAAACCTGAGCAGTACCACAAAACCACATGCATTGCTGCAAAGGAACCTTCAGCAGATCCATCCAATCTATCTGGCTTCACTTGTGCTAACCCCATTGTCATTGATGAATCCTTTGATGCAAACTATAAACTGTTTAAGAATCAGAATGGTGAAGTGTTTGCGAGGTATATTGGCACTAACTGCAGGAATGGGCCGCCTATGAAGAAGATCTGGGTGCCGAAAAAGTGTTTGGAAAATCTTCCTGTGAATGTCATCATGACACCACAGGTGAAGAACACAAACCCCAAACCACAGGCTTTGTACGGTCCAAAGGCTTCATACAGACAGAGGACTCACCTGAGTCGCACTAACACAAATGTTTTGCAGGGAAACCATACTCAGGCCTATGAATATGAGCGGTTCATCAAACCGCCATGTTCATAAGACCAAGAACTATTCTGCTTATTCTTATGAGTACTATTGTCCGCCTGCAAGACTTTTTGCTAGGGCTCCAAAGCCAAAGTTCTCAGACGCTGCACTTAGACTTATTGCTTCTAAGCCACCCTTGAAGATGTGGGTGGCTAAGAAAGCTTAACTCTCTTTTGCAGGGAAAGGTCTCCAGCAGAAAACCAAAATCGTCTGACGCTATTGCTGGGGACCTTAAACATCTTGTAGGGCGCAAGATCAAATGCCCGAATGGTCTTACTATGTACTTCGTTCCTGAATCGTATGCTACTCTCCCTATCAGTCCTAATCTGGATCTAAGCTTTCATAACCCACTGGTTCGTCAAATGTTTTTGCTTCACAATTCTCTTCGTGAAGCCTATCCCCCTAACTGCACTGTAGGGTACGACACCAGTGTCTTCAGAATGGATTATTGATAGTGGGTGTACCAATCACATGACTGGCAAAAGAAGCCTTCTTATGGACTCAACTTTACGTCATCCGACAAGAGTCACATCACATTTGCTGACACTGGTAAAAGTAAGGTATTGGGTCTAGGTAGAGTTGCAATCTGAAAGGATCAACACATGGATAAAGTCATGCTTGTTGAATCCCTTGGCTTCAACTTAATGTCTGTCTCAATGCTTTGCGATTTGAAGACAATCATGACAAACTACTCGACCCTTCGAACTGCTCCACATGGATCTTTTCGGTCCCATTCATTACTCAACTCTTACTACTACTGCTTGTCTCTATGGCTTTGTCATTGTTGATGATTATTCTAGATATACTTGGGTGCACATAATCCTCTACAAGACTGAAGTGCAGGATGTCTTCAGACGCTTCGCCAATCGAGCAATGAACAACTATGGCGCCAAGATAAAGCACATCAGAAGTGACAATGGCACTGAATTCAAGAACACTGGCCTTGATACATATCTTGATACTTTGGGCATCACACATGAATTCTCAGCTCCGTACACGCCACATCAGAATGGCGTCGTCGAACGCAAGAACAGAACACTCATTGAGATGGCCCGAACGATGCTAGATGAATACAAGACTCCAAGAAAATTCTGGCCTGAAGCTATTGATATTGCATGCCATACAATCAATCGTGTTTATCTTCACAAGCTTCTGAACAAGACATCTTATGAGCTCCTTATTGGCAAGAAGCCAAATGTCAGTTACTTCAAAGTATTTGGAGCCAGGTGCTGGATCAAGGATCCACATCACACTTCAAAATTTGCACCAAAAGCACATGAGGGTTTTATGCTTGGATATGGAAAGGATTCGCACTCCTACAGAGTCTTCAATCTCTTTCGGATGTGCGATTTGATGAGACTAACGGTTCACAAAGAGAGCACCTGCCAAATGTGCTAGATGAAGTTCCATCCAGTGAATCAATCTAGCTAATGGGAACTGGAGAAATCATACCCTCTGAAGCTCAACCTGAAGAGGAACTTATCATCTCCGCACCTGATCAACCTAAAGACAATGCTCAGCCTGAAGACAATCCTTCTAACAATGACAATGATCAGCAAGAGCAAAATCTTCGCCCTGTACATCATCGTGTTGCCAATGAAGTGCAGATTGAGAGAATAATTGATAGCATCAATGCACCCGGTCCGCTCACTCGTTCAAGGGCAACTCAGCTAGCAAATTTCTGTGGGCACTTCGCATTCGTCTCAATAACAGAACCTAAGAAAGTTGAAGAAGCCTTCATGGAACCTGAATGGATTCAAGCTATGCAAGAAGAGCTCCAACAGTTTGAGCTGAATAATGTATGGGAACTGGTTAAGCGTCCTGATCCTCGGAAGCACAATATAATAGTGAAAGCACAAGTGCTCCCTAGGTGGTTTTGGTAATTGATGACAACATATCTCTTGTTGGACTAATGTTTCTATCTAGTATGTTTCAGATAAGTTCAACAATGGAGTGGCATGGACTAAAGGTTGTGGGAACTCCTTCAAGATGCTAAGGACAAAGGATTGGCTAAAGCTTCAAGCTCAAGACTCTTCATTTTACATTTTAGTGATCCAAGATCACATTGAGTCCATAGGAAAAGCCAATACTATCAAGGAGGGATGAGGTGTTGCTTAATGAGCCTCTTGCTTCATGTGCTTAATGATATGCTCCAAAATCCTCAGCTACTTTCCCACTTCCACATATGACCTAAACCCAAAGCCAAACTCGGACCTACCGATTCTTTCTATCCGGCGCCACCGAGTTTCACTTGTCATAAGCCACTGCCAAACCCTAGCAATTCGGTTCTACCGATAGGGATCTCGGTCTCACCGAGATGGGATTGCAAACTCTCTGTTTTCCTTTCGTAACTTTTCGGTCTCACCGAAAGAGCGAATCGGTCCCACCGAGATTGCAATGTAATCTTCAGTGTTTCCTTTTTGTAACTTTTCGGTCTCACCGAAAGAGCAAATCGGTCCCACCGAGTTTGCCTGACCAACTCTCTGGTTAGCTATTACCAAAATCGGTCTCACCGAGTTTGTGTAATCGGTCTCACCGAGATTACGTTATGCCCAAACCCTAACCATATCGGTCCTACCGAGTTGCATGTCAGTCCCACCGAAAATCTCTAACAGTCACTAGGTTTACCTTTTCGGTCCGACCGAGTTTGTTGATTCGGTCCCACCGAGATTGGAAAACTGTGTGTAACGGTTGGATTTTGTGTGGAGGCTATATATACCCCTCCACCTCCTCTTCATTCGTAGAGAGAGCCATCAGACTAAGCCTACACTTCCAGCATCCTATTTCTGAGAGAGAACTACCTACTCATGTGTTGAGGCCAAGATATTCCATTCCTACCATATGAATCTTGATCTCTAGCTTTCCCCAAGTTGCTTTCCACTCAAACCTTCTTTCCACCAGATCCAAATCCTATGAGAGAGAGTTGAGTGTTGGGGAGACTATCATTTGAAGCACAAGAGCAAGGAGTTCATTACCTACACACCATTTGTTACTTCTTGGAGAGTGGTGTCTCCTAGATTGGCTAGGTGTCACTTGGGAGCCTCCGACAAGATTGTGGAGTTGAACCAAGGAGTTTGTAAGGGCAAGGAGATCGCCTACTTCGTGAAGATCTACCGCTAGTGAGGCAAGTCCTTCGTGGGCGATGGCCATGGTGGGATAGACAAGGTTGCTTCTTCATGGACCCTTCGTGGGTGGTTGCTTCTTCGTGGACCCTTCGTGGGTGGAGCCCTCCGTGGACTCGCGCAACCATTACCCTTTGTGGGTGGAGCCCTCCGTGGACTCGCGCAACCGTTACCCTTCGTGGGTTGAAGTCTCCATCAACGTGGATGTAGGATAGCACCACCTATCCGAACCACGGGAAAAACATCCGTGTCTCCAATTGCGTTTGAATTCTCCAAACCCTTCCCCTTACATTCTTGCAAGTTGCATGCTTTACATTCCGCTGCTCATATACTCTTTGCATGCTTGCTTGATATGTATTGTGTATGTTGAAATTGTGCCTAAAACTCCACTCAAACCAAAAAGGCCTAAAAATTGCAACTTTAGCACTAAGTGTCTAATCACCCCCCTCTAGACACATCTACTTCTAGATCCTACAAATAGCACCAATGGTTCCGCAACAAGCAGTAAGCGTTGTTGAAGTCTCGCAGCTCGTCTCGTTGCTCAAGGATATAATCAAGTGGAAGGAATTGAGTTCGATGAAACATTTGCTCCTGTGGCTCGACTTGAAGCCATACGCATACTGCTGGCCTATGCAAATCATCATAACATACTTCTATATCAAATGGATGTGAAGAGCGCTTTTCTCAATGGCAAGATTGAAGAAGAAGTATATGTTGCACAACCGCCTGGCTTTGAAGATCCAAAACATCCTGACATGGTATACAAGCTCAACAAGGCACTGTATGGCCTCAAACAAGCCCATCGGGCAGGGTATGACACACTCAAATACTTCCTGAAGAGAAAAGGCTTCATACCTGGTTCCCTCGACCCCACTCTCTTCACGAAGACATATGATGGTGAACTGTTTGTGTGCCAAATATATGTGGATGACATCATCTTCGGCTGCACCAATCAGAAGTACAGTGAAGAGTTT
Organism: Triticum urartu; assembly: GCF_003073215.2. NCBI lineage: Eukaryota > Viridiplantae > Streptophyta > Magnoliopsida > Poales > Poaceae > Triticum > Triticum urartu. The sequence goes on from NC_053026.1 coordinate 429,060,676, forward strand.
GGATATATGATGCAAGAGCAATATCAGATGTCCATGATGGGAGAGCTGAAGTTCTTCCTCGGTCTTCAAATATGATAGCAACGCAACGGCATCTTCATATCTCAAGAGAAGTATCTCCAAGATTTCCTGAAGAAGTTCGGTATGCAAGACTGCGAAGGCTTCACGACACTAATGCCAGCCAAACATCATCTGGGTCCCGACGACAATGGTAAAGAGTTCGATCAAAAGGTATACCGCTCCATGATTGGTTCTTTACTTTATCTATGTGCATCTAGGCCAGATATTATGCTTAGTGTTTGCATGTGTGCTCGATTCCAAGCGGCACCAAAGGAGTCGCATCACTTAGCTGTGAAGCGAATTCTTCGATATTTGGCTCACACCCCAACTCTAGGATTATGGTATCCAAAGGGCTCAGAGTTTGATCTGGTTGGATTCTCGGATGCTGATTATGCTGGTGACAAGGTGGATCGCAAGTCTACATCAGGCACATGTCATTTTCTGGGACGATCACTTGTATGTTGGTCTTCAAAGAAGCAGAACTGTGTATCTCTCTCCACTTGCTGAATCTGAATACATTGCTGCTGGATCTTGCTGCGCTCAGCTTCTATGGATGAAGCAAACACTCAAGGACTATGGCATTCATCTGAAGCAAGTGCCACTTTACTGCGACAGAAGCGCCATCAAGATTGCCAACAACCCAGTTCAGCACTCGAAGACAAAGCACATTGAAATTTGTCATCACTTTCTCAGAGATCATGTTTCATACACGTCAACACTGAAGAGCAATTGATATCTTCACCAAGCCCTTGGATGAGAAGAGATTTTGCAAGTTACGGTGTGAGCTAAATATCTTGGAATCCTCAAATGTCCTGTGATCAGGCACACATCCTAACACTTGTGCATATTGATGACTTAGATGTGCAACACACGAAGTAAAGTATATCTTCAATCAATGAAGACATACATTCTAAGTGTGAATACATTAATGTGGAATTTGACTTCGGAGCGCCACGATAATTGTGCGCCGTGTCTGGGTCTAATACTTCCTATACGGTGGGTAACGCCACCACCAAATGTTCTGTTTGAAGTGTTTCACGCTCATGGCGTTACATTTGCTATGTCTTCACATTTGGTTTGGCTTCAATCTCAACATGTCTTCATGATTATCTTCACTATGTTGATTATATATATATACTAGTGTTCTGTCCTCTACAGCATTCACTTATAGCTATGTCTTCTTGTTGAATCTTTTGAACTAAGTGAATGTGATCGGACCCTAACCTCTCTATGCTTTCTATCTCAAACTCTATCTCTCCAAATCATATGCATTCTATTGAAACTGTCGAATGTCTTCTCTGCGTCCTTGTCAGCAGAAGATACAGAGACAAACATTAAGTCCGTTTTCAATGCTCATTCCTTCACCTGAAACCCGGAGAAGTGGGAACGACCACCCGACAATCCAGGCGTGCGTGGGACGTGGAACAACCCGATATGCTGCATGATGGCCACGTGTTCCTCAGAATGTGAATCGCCAGGGGCACCTGTGTAATAACACTGAGCCACCCCTGTACCAATAAATACACGCCTCACCGCAATCATTATCTCTTCTTCCACTCTCGCACGAACCCTAGCGCCACTGCTAGCCCTCGACGACGACGGCAACGAAGCGCTTCGCTGTCGCAACCTCTCCGACGCCGTCTTCTCGCCGACCGCGGACATTGTCTTCTCCGCCGTCGCCGTAGGTGTCCTCCGTCGCCAAGTTAGGGCACGGACGATCGAACTACTCGGCCTCCTCTTCCACTCCGTCTAGCAGTTCTTCGTGTGGTAAATAAAACTTCCTTTTTATGGCCCCTTTGATCCTATAGCTTCGTCACTTTCTACCACAAGCAGTTTCTGTTCACACAAGTTGGATATCTTTCATACTGCATCTCATAATATGCCCAGTATATTCACTTATGCTTCACAAAGTAGTTAGATTCCTCACTTGTACTGATCCATGGATTCATACAAATCTGGAACCAACTCCTTATCTATGAGTGAATGTCTTCGCACGATGAGGTCAATGTCTTCTAAACTGATTTATCTTCAAAATCTTCTGAGAATGCATATGACCTCTTCCCCTTCCCTCGCACCTTAATGCTGTCACAGGTACATGTCCGTGGGAGAATCCCTTGGTTCTCATAGTCTACATTCATTTGCAGAATTCTTACAGCATCATAGAAATTGTCCCGAAGCCAGTTCCTGTTTGTCCAGCAAGCGAAAGCCTTTGAACGTATTGAAGCCTTTCGGTTTAAAGTTCATGGCTTCAGAGAAATCTGCAAGGAAGGGAGGCAGACAGCGTCGTGGGGGAACATCAAGAGATTTGCCTGATGACCTCTCTGAGCTTTACAAGACAGATCCTGAAGAGGATTATAATCAGCGCAAGACCCGAATCCAGTGGATTCGAAGATATTGGGCAGAACAGTGGTACAAATACAGATTCGTGACCAAGGAATATGCTGAGAAAAGTGCTATCAAAAGTCCTTGGGGTGATATTCTCTTTCGAGGCCTTCCACCCAAGACCAAAGCTGAAGCTATTGCTCAGGGTTTCTATCCCTGTATGGTCCGTGGACCTCAGCCTGAAGATGTCGACCCATCATCATTGCTATGGTGTCGTGACGATAATCTCTTCACACTTAAGATTGGCTAGGTGTTACTTGGGAGCCTCCGAAAAGATTGAGTTTAACCAAGGAGTTTAAGGGCAAGGAGATTCGCCCTACTTCGTGAAGATCTACCGCTAGTGAGGCAAGTCCTGTGTGGCGATGGCCATGGTGGGATAGACAAGGTTGCTTCTTCGTGGACCCTTTGTGGGTGGTTGCTTCTTCGTGGACCCTTCGTGGGTGGAGCCCTCCTGGACTCGCGCAACCGTTACCTCTGGGTGGAGCCCTCTGGACTCGCGCAACCGTTACCCTTCGTGGGTTGAAGTCTCCATCAACGTGGATGTAGGATAGCACCACCTATCCGAACCACGGGAAAAACATCCGTGTCTCCAATTGCGTTTGAATTCTCCAAACCCTTCCCCTTACATTCTTGCAAGTTGCATGCTTTACATTCCGCTGCTCATATACTCTTTGCATGCTTGCTTGATATGTATTGTGTATGTTGAAATTGTGCCTAAAACTCCACTCAAACCAAAAAGGCGTAAAAATTGCAACTTTAGCACTAAGTGTCTAATCACCCCCCCTCTAGACACATCTACTTCTAGATCCTACAAGTGGTATCAGAGCTTTGGTCTCCATTGCCTTGGTTTAATCACCATTGGAGGAAGATGGATGTGTCTACCTTAGGGAGTCTTAGACATAGAGTGCCTATTCTTGATGGAGAGTATTTTAATGAGTGGAAAAATGAGATGCTTGTAATTTTCAATCAATATCATTTGAACAAGTATATTGCTAGTCCTTGTGCACCTCATATTGATCCTTTGCATCCTACCCTAGATGAAGATATTGACATGATTCACAATCTTAGAACTATTGAGCTCATCATTAGAGGATTGCCCAAAAATTTGATTGCTAGTTTGCCTACTCTTAATTGTGCCTATACTATATGGAAATTTCTTGAGGAACGATTTCCTGATCATTCCTTGAAAACTTTGGATGAAATACTCCATAAATCTATTGCCTTGAGTAAGATGAACTCTATTGATCCTAGTTTTGGTAATTGTCTATTTGAACTTACCAATGTTAAGCATGCTAAAGGAGATGTTGGAATCATTAGTGATATCATATTCGAAGCTATAAGAATTCATAAAAGTGACCACTTTGATGATCATTTATCTAATGAATTACCCTCTCTAGGAAATGATGACTCACAAGATCATGATGAACATGGATACTATGATGATGATGATGATAGTGACTTCGATCTTGATGATGCAATGAGACATTTTGGTCTTATGGCAAATCTTCGGGGATATGAATCAGGAGGAAAGGAATGGGTTCTTGATAGTGGATGTACTGATCATATGACCGGAGATGAAGAGATGTTTCGTGAGCTTGCTGAAAATGACGGCCCTCGAAAATATGTCACCTTTGGTGATAATTCAAAGGGTAAAGTGGTTGGCCTTGGTAAGGTGGCCATCTCACATGATAGTTCCATTCAAAATGTCATGCTCGTTGAATCTCTCGGCTACAACTTACTTTCAGTATCTAGACTTGCTGATTTCGGTTTGAATGTCCTATTTACTGAGGTAGATTGCCAAGTATTTCGTCGAGACAATCATAAAATGGTCTTTACCGGTATGCGTAGAGGTGATCTTTACATTGTCGATTTCTCTAAAAAGGCACAACCTAAAACTTTCTTTGTTGCTAAATCCTCAAAAGGTTGGTTGTGGCATAGATGACTAGGTCACGTTGGCATGATAAACCTTGACAAGCTTATTAAAGGAAATCATATCCTTGGAGTTAATGATGTCATATTTGATAAGGATAGACTTTGCAGTGCTTGTCAAGCAGGTAAACAGGTTGGAGGAAGGCATCCCGTGAAGAACATCATGACCACAAGAAGGCCACTCGAGCTACTTCATATGGATCTTTTTGGTCCCAACGCCTACAAGAGTCTCGATGGAAATTCTTTTGGTCTAGTTATAGTTGATGATTTTTCAAGATTTACGTGGGTGTTCTTTCTTAATGACAAGTCACAGGTCCAGAAGATCTTCAGAAACTTCGCTAGGAAGGCCCAAAATCAGTTTGACGTGAAGATCAAGAAGGTTCGGAGTGACAACAGAACGGAGTTCAAGAACGCAAATGTGGACACCTTTCTTGACGAAGAAGGGATTTCACACGAGTTCTCGGCTACGTACACACCTCAACAAAATGGAGTTGTTGAGAGGAAGAACCAGACGCTCATCGAAATGGCAAGAACGATGCTTGATGAATACAAGACGCCGAAGCACTTTTGGGCAGAAGCGGTTGAGATAGCTTGTCACACAACAAATCGCTTATATCTTCACAAGCTACTCGGAAAGACGGCATACGAGCTTCTCACCGGTAACAAACCCCAAGTTGGATACTTTCGAGTATTCGGCTCAAAGTGCTACATTCTTCATAAGCATCGTCGTTCAAAGTTTGCTCCTAAATCTCATGAAGGTTTTCTACTTGGTTATGGCTCAAACTCTCACACTTACCGTGTGTACAACAATTTCACCTGAAAGGTTGAAGAGACGGTAGATGTGAAGTTTGATGAATCTAATGGCTCGCAAGTAGAGCAATTGCCAATTGATGTAGGAGACAAAGACCCTTCAGAAGCAATCCAAGACTTGTCCATTGGCAAAATTCGTCCAACGGAGGTGAAGGAGAGTACTTCATCCGTCCAAGTGGAAGCTTCTACTTCACGACAAGGTGAACCAAGAATCAACACGGAAGCATCCACAAGTGGGACACACCAAGATGAAGAAGACAAGGAAATGCATCAAGACGAACATCAACAACCTCTTTCTCCACCACGACAAGAGAACGACGACGTCAACAATGAAGAAGGCCAAGAAGAAGAACAAGATGAAGAAGATGTTCAACGAAGACCCAAGCAAAAGCTCTCACGAGTTCGAGCAAGAATTGCCAAAGATCATCCCGTCGAGCAAATCCTCAATGATATACAAACCGGGAGAATCACTCGCTCAAAAAATCGTTTAGCTAACTTTTGTGAAAACTATTCATTCATCTCTAGCATTGAACCTATGAAGGTTGAAGAAGCATTGGAAGATCCGGATTGGATAAATGCTATGCATGAAGAGCTACACAATTTTTAGAGAAACCAAGTTTGGACATTGGTTGAGAAGCCCGAGAACAACCACAACATCATTGGTACCAAATGGGTGTTTCGCAACAAGCAAGATGAAGATGGACAAGTGGTTCGCAACAAAGCACGTCTCATCGCCCAAGGGTACACACAAGTCGAAGGTATGGACTATGGTGAGACATATGCTCCCATTGCTAGACTTGAGTCCATTCGCATCTTACTTGCCTATGCTAATCACCATAATACCACCTTGTACCAAATGGACATTAAAAGTGCTTTTCTAAATGGTGAAATAGAGGAGGAAGTTTATGTCAAACAACCTCCCAGCTTTATCAATCCTAAGAAACCAAATCATGTTTACAAACTTCACAAAGCTCTTTATGGTCTTAAACAAGCTCCTAGAGCATGGTATAAATGCTTGACCAAGTTCCTTATTACAAGTGGTTTTGAAATTGGTAAAATTGATTCTACTCTTTTTACTAAAAGGGTTAATGGAGAACTATTTGTATGCCAAATTTATGTCGATGATATCATATTTGGTTCAACTAACCCTCTCTTTAGTGAAAAGTTTGGAAAGCTAATGTCGGAGAAGTTTGAGATGTCTATGATGAGTGAACTCAAATTCTTTCTCGGTTTGCAAATAAAGCAAACTAAGGAAGGTACATTTGTCTCTCAAACAAAGTATACCAAGGAATTATTCAAGAAGTTCAATATGCAAGAATGCAAAGGTATGTCTACACCCATGCCTACTAGTGGACATAATGATTTGACCAAAGATGGTGAACCGGTTGATCAAAAGGTTTATCGCTCTATGATTGGTTCATTGTTATACCTATGTGCTTCACGTCCCGATATTATGCTAAGTGTGTGCATGTGTGCACGATATCAAGCTGCTCCTAAAGAATGTCATCTTAAGGCTGTGAAAAGGATAGTGAGATATTTAATCCATACACCAAATTTTGGCATTTGGTATCCTAAGAGGTCTTCTTTTGATCTTGTTGGCTATTCCGACTCGGATTATGCCGGAGACAAGGTTGATAGAAAGTCCACTTCGGGTACTTGTCAATTTCTTGGTAGATCTCTTGTGTCTTGGTCTTCCAAGAAACAAAACTCGGTATCCTTATCCACCGCCGAAGCAGAATACATTGCCGCTGGTTCATGTTGTGCTCAATTACTTTGGATGATCCAAACTCTTAAAGATTATGGGATTTATGTGAAACATGTTCCACTGCTTTGTGACAATGAAAGTGCTATCAAAATTGGTCATAATCCTGTACAACATTCTCGAACTAAGCATATTGAAGTTCGTCATCATTTCATTCGAGATCATGTTGCTAAGGGTGACATTAATCTTAAGCATGTTCGCACCGATAAGCAATTAGCGGATATATTTACTAAACCTCTTGATGAGAAAGTATTTTGCAGGTTGAGAGGTGAATTGAACATCATTGATGCTTCGAACTTGGAGTAGAAACTCCATTGGATACATGCAAGACATGAGCTTATGACTAATCCATGATATATCTCTTATGATGACTATCTTATGTCTTGGATATATTTGTACCTTGCATGTTGTCTAACCCATGTAGGTGCTTGGTTGAATCTAATTCCATGAGATTGCGACTCACTCACATCTTGAGCAATCTCCACATCACCAAGTCTCTACACAATGGCGGTTGAAGACAAGGAAGCACAAAACCATTCAAACTTATCCTTTGACAAATTCTATGTTGAGCTTCATGATTGTCATTTTTGGATACACAAGTGCTCTTCCTTGCAAGAACTAACCCATGTAGGTAGATGAACTCAAACTCCAAGTGGTACTCTCAACTCTTGATGAGCTACATCAACCTTGAGCACCCACACAAGTTCAACTACATGAGCAAGAACCACACCACCACCCAAGGTATGTTATTCCATCTTAGAGAAGCTTTACTCCAAGACATGAGTCAAAGCAACTCAACAAGATGTGAATACATCAAGATGCTTAAACGAAAAATGGTAACCCCATTTTGAGCTTAAACGATGAGTTTGACCTATGATCAAGTGTTCTCACTTGACTCCTAAGTCAATATACTCTAACATAGGTGACTATGTCACCGCCCAACTCTAGATGAAGTTCTCTTGTGTTCTTTTTGTGTGTATCTCATGCATGTTTAGTTTCTTTCTCTTTTTCAAAAACAAAAAAAACTCCATCTAGATTTTTCAGTCTCTTCTCTTTTCTTTCTGTTTATGTTCTGCATTTTCTGCATTTAATTCCTTGCAAATCCTTCAGGTAATTCATTGCAAATCTTTGTGAGATCCTACATGTCTAGTGAGCTGAGGTGACAAATGTTTTTCTCTGTGTAAACTCGGTTTCACCGACTTGTAATTTTCGGTCCAACCGAATCCTTTCGGTACCACCGAAACATACCACTCGGTGCCACCGACTTCACAACAGGAAAAATAGTTTGCCACTTGTTCTATATTTCTTCTGATCCAGCTCTACTCAATGAATCTTGTCCTCTGCATTTTCGGCATCACAGTTTTATCCATTGCTTTGTGCTGAGTCTCAAGGACCAAACCTATATGACGGGTTCCAGAAAGCCCTTCTTGGAAATTGATGTCAAAGGGGGAGAGAGAGATCACATCAAAGCTTGTAGGAGAGAGAGATCACATCAAGGGAGAGAAAAAGTCTCAAGGACCAAACCTACAAGAGAGAAAGTATTAAGGGGGAGAGAGAGACTTCCAGGGGGAGAGAATACTCAAGGATCCCAGATGTCCCAGATGCTTGATGCTTGATGTTCAAGAGGAGAGATGTCACATGTCTTTTTTGGGGGAAAGACATGTATTTGCATTAAGTTCTATCCATTTGTATCTTTCAGCTCTGATTTTCTGTTCCCTATCTTCTCCCAATATCCCATGTAAGATTCAGGGGGAGCAAGACACCTAAGGGAAAGAAATCAGTCAAATTCATTGCATATCTTTATTCTTGGGGACATGTTGAATCCAATGTGGTACCTTGTACTCACTCTCTACATGTCATCCCAGTCTTGGTATTCTTGTGGTTTCTTTTGTTTGCTCTGGCTAGTGGATGTACCTGTGTTATCTAACTTTGTTTGTGCAGGTTCATTCCATCCTAAGCCAACTCAAGACCACAAGGTAAGTATATGCATCAAAATCATGAGTATGAGGAGTTCTTGCTTATGTACATACTGTTTGCAAGAAGGACTCATGAGCATGAAGGTATTTTCCTTGATAATCTTTTGCTCTGATGCATATGGCCAAGATACATGTAACACATTGCCTACTCTGTCATGGTTATGCTCTCACATGCCTCTATATTTCATATTTACATGAGTGCATACATGTAGGGGGAGCCTATGCTTGTTACATGTCCTTCCAAAGCTTTACTTGCTGTTCTTTATATCTTTATCTAAAGCTTTGATGTATGTTGCCATCAATTACCAAAAAGGGGGAGATTGAAAGCACAAGTGCTCCCTAGGTGGTTTTGATAATTGATGACAACATATCTCTTGTTGGACTAACATTTCTATCTAGCATGTTTCAAATAAGTTCAACAATGGAGTGGCATGGACTAAAGGTTGTGGGAACTCCTTCAAGATGCTAAGGACAAAGGATTGGCTAAAGCTTAAATCTCAAGACTCTTCATTTTACATTTTAGTGATCCAAGATCACATTGAGTCCATAGGAAAAGCCAATACTATCAAGGAGGGATGAGGTGTTGCTTAATGAGCCTCTTGCTTCATGTGCTTAATGATATGCTCCAAAATCCTCAGCTACTTTCCCACTTCCACATATGACCTAAACCCAAAAGCCAAACTCGGACCTACCGATTCTTTCTATCCGGCGCCACCGAGTTTCACTTGTCATAAGCCACTGCCAAACCCTAGCAATTCGGTTCTACCGATAGGGATCTCGGTCTCACCGAGATGGGATTGC